>NW_028327181.1:99844251-100180501 GCF_987537825.1 Furipterus horrens | reverse complement strand
TTCTAGAAGGAAATGGGAGTCGGAAAAGGGCAGGACTTCCTGGCGAGCACTGGGGTCCCAGGGGCGTCGGATTCTCTTCGGATTTCTGGGAGCTGACGTGCCCTGTGTGAGGGGAAGGCGCTGGGGGGCGCCTGCGCCTTGCCCCACACCCCAGGGTGCCGGGCCCTGCACCCCCCTCCCCTCACACAGCATGTGCTGCACGGCCCCTCCCTCCCAGGACTTCGCGGGGACGCGGGAGGTGACCCGAGGACACCAGGATCGCCCAACGACGACGACACTCCCCAAGTGCCCTTTGCAGGGTCCCATCTGTGTGCGCGACACCTGGGCAGACAGGACGGGGCGCGTGTGCACACGCACGGTGGGCCCGTAGGGACAGAGGGAGGGCAGGGACGTGTCCTGACCGTGTGAAGGCTGCTCAGGGCTTCACCCCGGATTACGGAGGGGGACGGCGAGGCCCAGCTGCCGCAGCGTGAGGGGCTCCACATGCCTGTCTGGCCTTCAAGCCAGTGCCGCTCCCACGGCTCAGGAAGCTACCGTATTGGGCGAGAGACCCCTCCTGTCGGGAATGGGACCCGAGGCTGAAGGTCAGGAGGCCCTGACCCAAGGAGACGGGGGCCCTGCAGGGGTGGAGGACAGGTCGGCAGGGCAGCAATGACCCAAGACATGGAGGTTGGGGCATCTGCCCAAAACCAGCGGGAGCACCAGGCAGGCGGCTGGGCAGCTCCAGGGCATGGGGACTGCACAGGCTGGAGGAGGAGGGGCCCTGGAACTGGTGTCCACGCTGCGTGGGAGTGGACGGCAAGGAAGGGCAAGAGGCCATCCTGGCAGCAGGGCAGGGGCTGAGAGGGAAGGGCCCGCGCTCATCGCTGGGCCAGCCTGGCCGGAGCGGAAGTGGTCTGCTCCCGAGGCGCACTGCTCAGCTGGGCGCTGCACCCTCTCCCCCTGGGGAAGCCGACGCCTGCTTCTAGAAAGCCAATGCCCGCTCAGCGACAAAGAGATCGGGAGGGTTTCCGGTGACGGCCAGTCCTGGTGAAGCCCCGTCCAGACGCTGAGTTGGAAGTTTCCCGAGGACACAATTGTGTGAACCGGGTGGGGCTGAAATCAAACCAAGGAGAGGCCGGCGGAGGCTGGGAGTCGGGTTAGGCTCCCGCTCGGGTGCCCGTGGGGGCCGGAGCGCGCTGCACCCACACCCGCTGCCTTGGGAACAAGAGGCGGCACTGCCTGTCCACGCACACCAGCCCGTCCGCAGCTCGTGTGGGTGTGGCCTCCCTTTGAGTCCACGCTATGAAAAATGTGTCCCACTGCGCGCTGTCACTGCAGCATGGGCTGTCACAGGCTCAGCCACAGTTTCGGGGGCGCCGGCAGCGGCCGTGGCTGGGGTGGCTGCAGAGACCCAGGGGCGCAGGTGGGGCCGGGCTGAACAGCACCTGCCAGCCCTGCAGGTGGGACGGTCCCCACCTGGTCTGGCCCACGTGCTCCCAGCAACCAGCGCCAACACTTCCCGGGTGGGAGGAGTCGCACCGGCTCGGGGAGATGTGTCGGGGTGGCCCATTGCCAGACCCCCAGCCCAGAACCCATCGGATGTCAGTGAGAGAAGTGTGTCCGCAAATGGCCCCAGAGACGGATCCACGCAGACCACACGCCATCCCCTCCCCACGTCCTCCTGCGCCCTTTAGGTCTGACATAGAACAAAGCCTGCGACGCTCCCACGCCACGTGTCTGTGACGCTGTGCAGACCCACCGGCCCCGCTGAAGGAAACCGGCACAATCAGTCCAGGGCCTCTGGGGCCCTCCCCGCGCCCTACTTTCCCAGCCCTGCCTACGGCCAGCCGACAGGAACTGTGCGTTGTCACGTGGGGGCCACCAGGTGACCACAGGTGTCACTCCCTTCAGAGGAGGAGGATGGGCGGGGGTGTTGTGTGGAAGCGAGAGCGGGAGTCCCACACGGGGAGGAGGGAGGCGGAGCACTTCATGGCTGCTCCTCAGGCTCACTGCGGGCCCAGAGCCAACACCTCTCCTGCGGTGACGTGTGGCAGCAGCCTCCCTGAGCAAGGCCATGTGACAGGGAGCTGCAGCAGCACGCGCAGTGGCTCTCAGCGTGACTGCAGAGGACGGCCGGCGGACCCACACTCCTGCCCGGTGTGGGGGTCGCCCGTGCGAGGTCCGCTGTGCCCGAGGGGACAGACGAGAAGGTGGGCACAGGGCGGCGCGTGGGCTCCCAGTCCGTCCCCTCCCCGCTGTGTGACTGCTGCCGACTCTCTTGCGACGTCACCCCTGATGTAGCTCTGTCTGTGGTTCAACAGAAATAAACCGTCTCTTCTTTGTGTCCTGACTGCAGGCATGGCGTGACCTCAGACGGGGAAAACACGCCACTGGGGGGCCGTCTCCCCGTTACTCAGCTGCACGGCCGGCCCATCCGCACATCTTGTCTCCCACACGGACGGTCTGCACCTGGAGCGGGGCCCCAGGGAGCGACCCCTTGGGGGGTGGGGGCCCAGGGCGCTTCCGGTGCTGAACACTCAGAAAGGCGCCCGCCTGGCACTCACAGGACCCCCGTCAGCACTGGGAACCTGTTCTCGTGTCTAGACTAAGAAATAAAGGGTCTTAACTAATGGCTTTAGGGTTTCTTCTCCAGAGCAACGGCCACGACATCCCAAACAGCCTAAGGGGACGGGAGCTTGCTCAGAGCTCTGTGACAGATGGGGTCCCCGAAGTCCCCAGGCCGGCAAAGCGCCGGGAGAAAGTAGCCTGGCCAGGGGCTGGGTCCCTCACTGGGTCTCAGGGGCCCCCTACTCTGATGCTGTGGGGTGCGGGGTCTGCGGGGAACCCCAGCCTGCGGCACAATGGAGCAGCCCTGGGGGCGCGCGGAGCTGGAAGGCCAGAGGGCCGAGTGAGGAGCAGGAGACCGGCGCCCGGGGCAGGTTCCAGGTTCACGAGCATCAGCCCGGCCTGGTTTCAGGACAAGGAGCCGCGTGTGATCAGGGGCGCCCCGCAGCAGGCGAGACCGGAGCGTGCTTGGGGACACAGAGCGGGGAGCAGCCCTGGGGCATTCTGAGTGGCTGGTTTCGTCACAAAAGACGGGAATATCGTGGGGTCTGGGTCGCCATCAACCTCTTTCACAAGATTCCGTGGAGAAGGCACGGACGTGGCCGCACTTTGGTTGAAACGAAAGAGGAAGTTGTCTTTCAACGGCGATGCTGCCAGGAACGGGTGCCGCGTGCGAGCCCCGCGGGTCCGGGTGGATGTGGGCGCTGTCCGCTCGCATCTGAGCGAGCAGACCAGGGCGTTCAGCCACACTGTCTCCTGGGCGCTCCGCGCTCCAGCTCCGTTTGTAACTGTCCCACTCACGTAGCCAGACGTGGACGACATGGAGAGAGCTCAGGTCCTGCAGGAGTCAGACTTGGTGGGACGGGGCGTCCGCGGGGCGCTCTGCGCGCTGCAGGGATGGACCAGGCTCCCCAGCGCAGCGCCGGGGACAGCCTGACACCCCTCACAGAGCCTGAGCTGTGTCCCGACGGGAGTCCTGCCGCGCGTCCACGTGGCCAAGGCTGCGCTCGCCGCCGGCACACGCACGGTCCCCTCAGACACGCGGCCCCAACAGCAGACTTGCCGATCCAACCACAGAAACACCCCGGCTGAGCCTCTGTGCCTGCACCGGAGCGGGGACACATCCCGATGGCACGGAGGTCACCCCAAGGGAGGGGACGCGCAGGAAGCGGGGCCTGAGGATGGCAGGTCTCGTGGGCCCACGACGACATGACTAGCTCCCGGCTGCAGTTCCCTGGACGAGTGCACGGCTCTGCGTCTGGGCAGGCTCGGAGACGGGGGGCTGCAGAGAGGACTGAGGACCCCTGAAGCACAGGGGAGGCGGGACACAGCGGCCTGGACAGACGGAGGTGCCACACGAGCCCAGGAGGGCAGGCGTGGAGGGAGGCTGGGGACAGGGTGCTGAGGGCCGGAGGGGTCAACGTCCCCCTGGCTTTGGGCCAGGCGCCTGCGTCCGCGTGGCCCTCGGCTGAGGTGGGAAGCACGTCACTGTGGGGGACGGGGTCCCGGGTGCGGGGAACACCAGTTTCAAAGTCCAAAGTCGGCGGCGCCTGAGCAGCCCTCTCCTCACACCTGTGAGCGCCCGATGCCGGGCCTGCGGCGCTTACAAAGCCGTCCCACCTCGGTGCTCGTCGGCGCCAGAGCTCGTCCAACCCTGGCCGAGCCACACTGTGACGAGAAACAAGAGCTTCGGCACTCGTCACGCGGTCCAGAACGAACTAACGGCGAGGACCGAGCCCCCGCTGCGTGCCGAGTGAACGGACGGCGTTTCTGAGGAGGCGCAGGCGGAGGCCCCTGCGGGGCTGCCTGGGCGCGCGGCGGGCCCCAACCCACGGCCTCGCCGGGCCGGCCCGCTGCCTGCTGGCGCAGCACGGAGCCGGCAGAGCCTGAAAGCCACGAGGATGACCTGGGGGGGCTTCGTGGGAACAGACGAGGAAGTTGGGGCGGCACGGGCCACGTCTTAGGAAGACGTAACTTATCAACCAGCGCTAACGTCTGAAGAAGCAGACAGCCTGAGGACCTGCCTCAAGAACGATACGGAATCTGAACCCAGACACACGAGCCGCACGGGCGGGGACAGGCGGAGAACCCGGAACCTCTGACTCCCAGCGCAGGCGGCACTGCCCGTCCTGCGCCTCCTGTGACGCGCAAGACAGACGGAGGTCTGCGCTGCCGCGCGACAGAGCTGGCTGGCCCGGACCGCCCGCCCACGGCGCCAGCCCAGGACGGACGTGGCCGGAACTGACCTCGCCCTTGCTTGCGGCCCCGGCGGCCCCGTGTGCGGGTGCGGAGCGCGCCGGCGGGACTCACCTATGAGGGTGTTGAGGGCCGAGTAGGAGCTGACGCGCCGCATCTTGTCCACGGTCTCAAAGGACAGGATGTACTCCTCGTTGTCCGGGCTGCCCAGCGTGCTGCTGGCGCTGCTGCTGGTGCTCAGGTTCCCGGGGGAGAAGGCCACCATGCTGCCAGCTGCCCGCACCGCGGGGAGGACGTCAGTGCCCAGCGCCCACGCCGCTTTTGGTCCCACAATTACTGGCATGTGATTGAAACGTGGGTCTTACCCCCTCCCCCGATCTCTGGGGCCGAGCGGCCCTCCCCAGTGGGCCCCAGGAGCTGCGTGCTGGCGGGGCCCCGGGCTCCGGGTGCCGAACTGCCACTGCCAGGCCCATGTTTACGGCAGGAAGGGGGCGGGTCGGTTGGCACAGAAGGTCCCGACCCGGGGACCCAGTTCCCGGCGGCTTACACTCCTCCGTCAGGCTCAGGTTCTGCAGAGACTTGTTCAAGCTTCTGGCCGTGGTGACGGCGCGGATGTTCCCATAGGAGCTCACAGCGCGCAGCCGGGGCGTGCAGGGGCCGTCTCGCACGGGCGTCAGACTCCCGCCCTCTGCGGGGAAAGCGGGGAGAGGGGCATTCATGGCGGGCTGCAGCGGGAGGTGGCGTGTTTCCTCTCAGCCGGAGGCTGCAGCGGGGCTGGTCCCGATGCCCCGGTGGAGCGCAGGCGCTGCCAGCAGGGAGGGCGGCTGCAGAGCCACGAGCCAGGGCGCAGCGGCGCAAGGATCAGGTGGCCTGCGTCTCATTCTGTGAGCGAGCGGTGACGGAAGGCCCCACGGAGCAGGGCTGCCCTGTGGCCACACTGGGCGAGTTGGCGACGGCAGGATCCGCCTGCTGCCCCCGAGCCGCTGCCCTCCGGCAGGCGCACAGCCGTGTCCACAGAGCATGGACAGCGGCAACGACCTCGCTGCAGATCATGAGCCCGGGTCCCGGCAGAGCCGACCGTGCGCTGGGGGGCGGCGGGCAGGACGGTGACACAGAAACAAGGAGGCAGGCGTGCGAAGGGCAGCCGCCCCCCGCGACCCGGCGGGTATGGACCCAGAGCCGCGAGGCCCTCCGTCACCAGCGGGGGGCTGTACCATCTCTCAGCCCCGATGGCGCCCTTCCGCCTTCCCCCGAATTTGATTTTCAAAAAGGGTGAGAGGAGGGAGAAGTCAGAGGGCCAGAGCGGCCACCTCCCTGCCCTTTCTGCGCCCCTCGGTGCTGGGGACCCCTGAGCCCACTTTTGCAAAACTGAGCAGCTGCCAATGGTTCTGACCGAGGATCCCGCTAGCAGGTGGCCCGGCGGGGCACGGTGGCTTCGCAGGGAGGGCCGTACCTGCAGTCGCTGGCGAGGGCAGGGGGTAATTCTTCTCTTCCTCCATGAACTGCAAGGCCACGGAGCAGAAGTTGCTCTCGTACTGCACCACCAGGTGAGTCAGTGCCACCACCAGCTCCTGCCGAGGGGACAAGGACAGTCACGCCTGGCGGGGCGACACGCGTGCCGAAGCAGTGACACTGCGGGAGAACGGGAGGACCGAATCTGCGCTCGGTGTCGGCAGCAGGCCCAGCCTTCCGGTGAGGGACTCGGTGCTGGTGTGGGCAGAAGCCTCGACACGCGAGGTCAAGGTCAGGGCCGCCGACCAGGGCGACCGCCAGGAAGGCACCGCACGCCCAGGGGAACATCCCACTCAGAACACAGAGCGGCCTTGTACCCACTGCCCTCCTGCTCTGGGCCTTGTCCCTGCCGGTCCTCCACCTGGAAAGGCCTCCCCAGGTCCCAGGCTCAGCCTGGCACTTTACTCAGTCTCCACTCAGGGCCCCCGACTCCCCACCTGCCCTCTCTTTCCTTTCCTCCTGAGCAGCCTCCTGCCGCGTCCCTATCCATCTGTTTAGTCTCTGACCCGGCCCCACTTCCCAGGGCCTGTTCTTGAGGGAACAGCCGAGTTTGGTCACTGCTGGGTCACAGGCCTGGAAGCCCAGGCCCCGCACACGGGACGATGACAAGCACCCCGGTCAGCGGCACGTCCTCCTGCCACCGCGTCGGCCCTCCCCACGCCTCCGTGGCAGACACCACCCGAGCACGTAGTTCCCAGGCCTGCAGCTGCCTGGGAGGCGGCAGACACTCGCCGTTGGAGGAGGAAGGAGCACTGGGAGCTGCAGAGAAGGCGGGAGGTGCCGCCTGGGGACTGGGGGCTGGGCCTGCAGCCGCGGCCCCTCCTGCGCCCTGCGCCTCCCTCCCAGGCCCAGACGCTTGGCCCTTAGCACCAGTGAGCACAAGTCACCCCGTAGCCCTTCTAACCGGGGACGGACGGGGGACCAGGCTGTGCTGAGCCAACTTCCGAGCGCTGTGAAATCTCGGGCAGAGCCCTGTGCTATCGCTTCGCCTAGACAGACAAGTGGACGTTTTCAGGTTTATCCGCGGCTCTGCTCAGCGGCTGAGGCACGGGGGTGGGGCGGGTGGGGACACACCCGCACACCGGTCCGTCTGTCTGTGGTGCCCATGGCTCTGCTTCCAGGCGGGACAGACCTGCCGCACAGGCTGCCGGGGGCGGGCCTGTGGAACGCCCTGCGCGAAGCAAGCGCACAAGTGTGGGGAGGCGCGCCCTCGGGAGAACCAAGCCCGTCGGGCCGCTGGAGCGGAGCGCTCGTGGCCGTGTTGGGCGCGGGCCGGGCCGGGCACACACCTTGCGGACCATGGGGCTCCCGTCGCTGATGAGCTGCGCCAGCATCATGGCCACGTTGTGGTCGATGGTGGTGGAGTGGTCGGTCCTCTCCGCGGAGTTGCCCACAAACGTGCCCAGGGCGAAGACCGCAGCGCAGCGCACCTGAGGGGCGGACAGGTCACGGCCCTGCCATGCTGGCCCTCGGGCCCAAACGCCCACCAGGGTCTCAGCGAGGACACGCGTGGCCCTTCCCACCAGCCCTGCTCGTGGGGACGGAGTGGAAATGGGGGAGGGGCAAGAAGGGACCCTCGGGCCCTAGTTTGAAGGGCTGGTGGCCATGAGGGAGATGGGGGTCAGGGATGGGCAGTGGGGGGACAGTTTCTGGACTCCGGGCTGCACGCAAGAGCAGACCCTGCTGGAGGCGCCGTCCCCATGGCGCCCGTTCCCGCGCAGCCCGGCCATGGGTGGGACGGACTCACCTCGGGAATGGGGTCGGAGAGGAGGCTGCAGAGCTTCTCGTGGGCGCTGTCCCTCACCCCGCACCACCGGGCCGAGTCGAAGTTCTGCCAGATGCGCCCCAAGCAGATGGCCACCCACTGGCGCAGGAGGGGGTGGGGGTCGCTGAGCTGCTCCAGGCAGATGGCGATCAGGTTGCCCTGCAGGCAGGCTTCCTGCGAGGCGCGGGGGACAAATGGGGGCACCGGGGACGCATGCCGCCGGGGTCCCGGCCCTTTGTCCCTCCAGGAGCTCTTGAGAGGTCCCTCACTTTAAATCCCACCAACTTCAATTCACCCTGCAGACACTGGCTAAATGCAGGGGTGGCCCCCACTCCTCCCGCGGCGACCCCCGGGCTGGTGTGCTCTGGTCACTGCCCCCACCAAGGTGACTGACTGCTTCAGCGGGTGGTTGGGACGACGGTCCCCGCAATCCCCGAGCGCGGCAGTGGGGGCAGGGACGCACGGCGGCACTCACCTGCCCCGTGTGGTAGTTGTTCACGATAACCGCGAGGATGAAGGCTGTCATGGTCCTATGCTCAGCCTGGAAAACAGGGTTGCCCCAGTTCTGCACTGGCCCCAAGCCCCGCAGACGCCGCTCGGGGCTGGGGACGGGCTGGGAGCAGTGTGAGCCGCCTCGCTGCCTCCGCCTGGGCCCACAAACCAGCGTGCCCCCCCCCCCCCCCCCGCGGCTCCGGTCAAGCGCACGGCGTAGAGCAAACTCTAACTGGGCGTCATTTCTTTTTCCTCCCCAGGCCACTGTGGGCGGCCCCCCTCCGGCTCCTTCCCTGGGTCCTCTGCTGACTCGGGCCGGGCCTGAGGGGCCCCTCGCCCTGAACAGCCTTCGGGAAGCCGAGCCCGCCGCCCCGGGGTCAGTGCAGGGCCGGCTCTGAGCGCCCTGCCCCCTCGCGTGGCTGCTGATTCTCCAACAGTTGTACAAGCCACGTGCTGGCCGACGTCTGCTTTTGCTGCCCCTGCGTCTGACTCCCTCTGGGTTCGACCTCCTGCGGAACCGTGGGCTTTGGAACAATTTTGGGTGGGAGTCGCACATGGGAACGGTCGTCTTTGAAGACGCGCTGGCTTGGCCCTCATTCTGAGCGACACTTCAGCTGGTCAGAGAGCTCTGGGCGACGGCAGCGCCCCCGACGCAGCGCAGGCCCCGTGTCTCCATGGTCTGCGTGCGCGGAGGGAAGGCCGCGGTCACTGCTGCGTGGACAGTCTTCCTTCTGGTTCTGGTCACTCTCGCCTCCGGCTGACCCCGCTCTCCACGACGGGTCTGCGTGGACTTGTTTGTACTGAGCCCTCAGGCCTCACTGCGCCTTTCACAGTCTCTCCCCGGCCGTGCCCACCGCTGCCACCTCCTCTGCGGAGTCTAATGGCCGTGCCCACGTCCTGTCCCCCACCCAGGTCCATTTTTAGGAGCACCTAGCTGGCCGCCTGGAGGACAAGTGAAAGGACAGAGGGCCCGGTCTCCCACGAGGGGAACAGAAGCGCGCCTGAGGAAACCACACGATGGCTTGTTTCGGGACGTGGTTAAAACACACCGCTCCTTCCAACCGTCTTAAACGTGCTTGTTCACAGGGACTTGATGGTCCGTCTGTCGCAGCCCCGTCTGTTCCTTCCTCCGAGTCACCCGTCAGCAGGCGGGGCTGCCCGCCGGTCCCCCGTCCTGGCTTCCTGGCGCTAAGTGTCCCTGAGCAAAGGTTTCGATGACACTGCTGAGGGGGCCCTAGCTGAGTCCGGGCAGGTGGCTCTCGCCCCCCAGGGCGCACAAACACTGCCCACCCGCTGGGAGCGCCGGCCTGAGGCTCCAGTCGCCCTCCAGGCCTGTCCTCTCTCGTCCTGCCCAGCGGACGACCTGCCCAGCTTCCCTCGCCTCTGCCCCAGAACAAGTGGGGCGGGGGCACCGCGCGGCTCCTGGCCGTAAGCAGGGGCGTCAGTTCGGAGATGTCACTGGCTCTGGCCCATGTCCTCTGCTGCGGGGACCCCAGGGTCACCATGACGTCCCCACTCGCTTCCCTCCGTGGCCTCCTCTGACTTCTCTCTTTAGTTTTCGGCTTTGGGGAATTTCCTTTCCTTTTTTCCACACGCGGCCTCGTCCTCAACACGTGAATGTGTGTGTCGTTGAAGCGGGGCCCCTTCATGCCACCTCAGCTCTGTTTGCCGCGTTTAACCGGCTCAGCTTTTTTCCATCCGTTGCATCGGTGTTCTTACTGACCCCGGAGGACAGGGAGCTGCTCCCTCAACTCGGGTAGAACATCGACTTCACCGCCACCTGTGACGTTTAAGTGCCGCACTTACACTGAAACACACAAGTACTAGCTGCCCTTTACTCGACAACCCTGTGTTTGACGCTCCTGTTCCCTAAGCCACCGCGCAGCTCAGAAAACCAGCCAGGAGGCTGCATGACGCACAAAAACCCCTTCGTACAACGGAAGCTGCTGAAGACCATGGGGGCGAGCGGTCAGGCTCGTACACTCGGCGTCCACGGTGCCCGCGGTGCGGTGCGAGCAGCTGGGGGTGGGGGATCTAGGAACTCATTATGAACGTCGTTGGGAGTTACTACGTGTGCTGTTCACAGTGCTGCGCTTTAACAATTCAATGTCGTTGTGAAGTGCATTTAAATCCCACACACCTGCCCTCCTGCCCTCAAGGCACGCCCGCGTCCCATCCCATCCCCGCACCCTCGCAGGTATCCGCGCGCCCGAGGCTGACTCGGGGGGCAGGCAGGAGGGAGAGGGGAGCCACCGTGTGGCGATGCTGTGCCCGGGCAGCAGACGGACGTCAACGAAACCCGACCAGCCTGTGTGGCGGGGTCACCCGGACTCCCCCTGAGACACAGAAGTGAGGCAGCTGCCGAGACTGGGGCCATGAAGTAAAGAGCATCTGCCACGTGCACGCGGCCCCCGGAGCGTGGCACACCGCCCGTCGGGACCCCTGCTCCAGAGCCTCTCCCGGGGTTTGTGGGGGAGCAGACAAACGACACGGATCTGGAGCCGTCCACACAGAATGGGCTGGTCCTTACGGGCATGTAGGGGTCCGCCAAGACCGACAGGAAGTATTTGTGACCGTTGTCCTTCACCAGGTCCGCCTGGCACGACTGGGGAGAGAAGACACGAGAGACGGATGAGCCCAGGTGCCTGGGAGGGAGCCACGGGACCCACACAGCGCGCGTCTCCTGCCTCGGCCGCCGGCCCCTCCCAAGACCAGTGCTCAAGGGAGAGCAGCACCGTGGCCCGAGCGCGTCCCCTGGCTGCTGGACGGCTGGCGCCTTGCACACGCACACCCTGCAAGCCCTTCTGGGTGCCCGACGGGTGGGGCGGCTCCTCCGCAGGGCGCCCTCAGCCTGGCGCCTCACCCTCGTCCCCCCTCCTGCCTTCCGAGCTAGGACACACCCAGCCCTCGAGGCGCCCCTGGCTTCTGCAGACCCCCAGCCCCGCTGCAGTCACAGCGTTTGGTTGGCTGGACCTAAAAAGTCCTGAAAACCCTAATCTGTGTGGGTACCATGATCACATGCTATTTGCCACGCGGTTAAATTTTAACAGCTGCTTCCGGGAGGCCCAGCTCCTCACCCCGAGGGGCAGCTCTAAGGTGGGAATTCAGTCTGGTGCTCAGGAGGGTGTGGCCCTCGGGTCCTTCCAGCCAGTCACCTCGCGGCACTGGGACCCCACCCTGTCTGCCCAGTGGGTCAGCGCACATCCCGAGGACCCGCAGGGGCAGACACCGCTGTGCCCTGTTCGGTGCCTGGAGGAGCAGCTGAGGAGCACTGTCCCCGGAGTGAGGAGGCTCCCTGCGGGCTTGTGGGGGCGGGGGGCAGGGCTGTGTGCTTTCTGCAGAAGACGCCAAGCTGAGGAGCACTGGGATTCCCACGGAGGCAGGCCACGTGGGCAGGGGGAGGACTGGGAGGCAGGAGGCCGCACCGAGGGGGCCCCGCAGGACGGGAAGGCGGGGCGGGTGCAGGAGAGGGGATGGGGACACCCCTGGAGACAGGAGGGGAGTGAGCTGACAGGACCCGCGCGGGAGGTAGGGGCACCACAGAGGGTGAGGGGTTCCTTTCGGGGGATGAGGCGTGAGAAGCCCCTCGCTCTCAGGCGGTAGGGGGACGCACAGCCGGTCGGGGGCTCCGACCGCTTCCCCGCTGCAGTCAGCGTGTTTCCTGACGTCTGGGGCTCTTGCTAAGTCTGGGAAGCCAGTCCTGCGCCTGGACAGGGGTCAAACATGCCTTTCCCCCACTTGCTCTACAGCTTTGCTCCTGGTGCTTCCCCAGGGAAAGCAGTTTTACTTTTATGCAGCCACGTTTATTATTGAGCTGTAGGTTCCTCACTCCTTGGTGAGAAGAGACTTGGTCTGTGTTCCCGTCCACTGTTTTCACGGTTTCACTCTCCATTTCCACAATCTCTCTCAATTCCACTGTCAGATGTGCAGCCGGACACTCGCTGTCCTAGCCCGACACCCGGGAGCCCATCGGTGTCCCCATGGACCGAGACGCTGCCTTCGCCACTCGCCAAGCCCACATGTGCCAGGGACGCGCTGCTCTGCCTGGCCGTCGGCACGCACCCGGCTCCATGGCACTCTCGGCCGGTGTCCGCGAGGGTCGGCCCCACCGTCCCTGTCCCTGTTCAGAGTTCTCCTGGTCACTCCTTTTGTTCCTCCAGCGGAAGCTCAGGTCGTGCGTGACTGCTGTCAGATTAAAACAAAGAAGCTCGCTGGTCATCTCCTGGGGTCGTGGGATGGTCCTGATGAGTCTGGGGGACACGGAGATGTTTGTGGGTGGACCAGGCGCACGGCCACCTGCCGGGCTGACCCCCGTGCTCCTGTCTGCACTGCAGTTTCCTGCGTGTCGGCCACAGGGACGCCCAGACGGGGGCCTCGCTTGTGAATGGGGTGCGTTTATCTACCCTCTGGTGGCAGCCTCTGAGCTCTGAGGTTGTTCGAGTCTCCCCGCCGGGCGCTCTCTCCTCGGTCACGTTCCTCTGGTGCCGTTGGGGGGGCTCGGCACGTGCTCTGCCGCCCGCACACTGACCCGCAGACTCACTTCTGTCCTGGCGCTCACACCTTTGGTTCTTTGTCCACCAGGCCGGGAGCATCGGTGGCACTGCTTCTGGTTCCCGTTTGGGGCTGTTTTTAGTCCCCCCGTTAAGCATGATGCGGGTTTGGGGCTGAGACGAAGACGTCTGACCGTTAGAAACGAAGCTCCTGACACCTGTCTCACGGAGCGGTTCTCCTCCTCTATGAGATCAGCTTCTGCTTACGGGGAAGGGGGCGGGGTGGGCGGTCGCAAAACGTCCTGGGATTTACTTACGAAGGACGGCGTATATACTCTCACACAGTTAAACCTCAGCCGCCTTCCAAGTCCTCCCCCTGACCCTTCTACCTGTGCCCCCGGAGTAACACCCGCTCTGGGGGCTCCTAGAGCGCAGCCCCCGTTTTCCTGGGAGGGCAGCTAAAGGGAGGCAGCCTCCCGACAGCTCCTCCGAACACACTGTCCTTGTCCCCACCACCTCAGAGCGGCCCCTCCGTGTCCAGGGTGCTGTGGCCCCCGGGGGACACTCCCTCACAACCCTGGCTCCCCCAGAGCGGCGCACAGGACCCGCGGCCCCGGAGCCTTGTCTCCCGTCTCCTCCGCGGGGTCACCTGGCTGCACGACGCCCAAACAGACCTTCTTAAAATCCAGTTTAAACTGACCCTTTCTATAAGGAAGAGTGCAGGTGAGGGGCTTGGAATTCAGGAGGAAAGTTAACCGGATGACAGCTGCAGCGTCTTCGCTCTGTGTCCCGGAGCACCATGGCTCAGAGACCATTCTTTCTGCTCGCAGTCCTCCGAGGCACCAGGTGGAACTGCTTCTGGTCTCCTGGAGTCAGGGGGGGGGGGGTCCTACCTTCAGTTCCCTCCCTTACCAGGGTCCTTACAAGTGCAAGTTTTACTCCAGTGGAGCTCAGGGCCCCGTGATTCCTCTGCTCCTTCTTTATGCCGCAGTGTTCCTGATCACACAGGGTGTGAGGAGGAGACAGGGCCCTTCCTGTCTGGGCGAGGACTCTTCCTCATATCTGTTGGCTGGACTTCCGTGCAGCTTGGTTCTCTGGAACTTCGGGCTGTCTCTAGTTTGCGGTAGTTGTGTTTCTTCTCATTGTGGAGGGAGACGTGGCGTGTCTGTCTACGCCTCCATCTTGGCCAAAGTCCCACAGCTTGGTTCTTACTGTCCCCTTGTCCCAAACTGTTCGTGCTTCTCACGCCCTCTGTGTTGGGGGCCCTCCCGACAGACGTCCACCTCCTCCATCCCTACCTTGCACTGTCCCCATACACCCCCGCCATGTGCACTCAGCACCCCGCAGCCGCTGCAGGCTCCCGGGCACGCCTTCGTGGGAGACGTCCCTCTCTTGCACGTGCCTCCTGTGGGACGTGACCTCCTGCCTCACAGCGTGTTGCCCATCGCCACTGGACTGTGACCAGGTGTAGGGCAGGGATGGCTGACCTCTGCGTCCCCTACAGCCTCTGGTGCAGCGCGAGATCTTTGTGGGGGACAGGAGACTGCATGCCCCCCAGGCCTGAGGGCGGGTGGCGGGAGAAGCAGGCTGGGCACCAGGGTTAGTAAGTCCCTGCGAGAGCCGTGGGGCCGAGCCCTACAGGGGACGCGGGGCCCGGGGCACTGTCCTGTGGCCAGGCCGGGGACAGGGTGGAGGCTGTGTGTAGGGCAGGCGGACTGCACACCCATGGGTGAGGGGACAGGGGTGACATGGCCAGGACAGGGCCCAAGGGGAAGCATTTGCTTTCTTTAGGAAGACAGAGGGCCTGCCGTGCCCCGACAAGGCCCAGGACAAGGACGTGCAGGGCAGGTCCCTGGCAGGGAGAGGTGGCGGCCCCTGGGCGGCACTTGGGAATGGGGGCCATGGAGCACGCAAAGACAGCCTCCCGCCCACGGGGATGCAGACTACTCACGCTGTCCACGGCGAGAATCTTGGCCCAGATGAAGACGAGCAGGGGCCGCAGCTCTCGCGCTGAGCTCTGCAGCAGCTTGAGCACGTAGGGGAAGATGCCCACAGACAGGGCCTATGGGGAGGGCAGTGTCAGCACGGTGGCCGGAGGCGGGGCTGTGGCGCCGGCTTCGGCCGACGGGCTGTGGGATGGACAGCTGAGCCGAGCTCCCTGCAGAGCCCCTGCCCTGACTTCATTCCTAGAAGCTGCCAGCAGCCTGGCCCTGGGAACCCTGTCCCGCCCGGCGGCCCTGCTCTCAGCAGCAGGGAAGAAGTCCCCCATTGTGCCCCACACATGTGGGACCATATCTGGCTCTCAGGACATGTCCGCCCAGCTCCAAGTCACATGTGCAGGGAGATGGACCTCGGAGAGAGACACACGTGGGGCAGGGCCACCTGGGGCCTGGTTTCTGGCAGCGAGTTGCCTTCAGGGGCGGACCTCGAGCTCCCAGGCAGGGGACTCAGAGAGAAGGTGGCACCTCAGCGTGAGGACAGGGGGGCAGAGCCCCGGGACATCGGCTCCCTCAGTTCTGTGCTGTCTTGATTACAGATCTGGTGGAATTTCAATAACGTGTCCTGGGCCCACGGCAACAGCAGGGCCTGTGTCCCTGCGAAAGGCCACATTCACCACGGACGAGCCTTCGTCCCCTGGTTCTCGCGGTCGGGCCCCCACCTACTGTGTTTTTCCAGCAGATCACGTATTTCTAATCAGCGTGTGAGTCATCAAGGGCCAGAGCTAGGTTGTTAATTTAATTAACTGCACGACTGAGAACCTCTCTGAGATGTTATGAGTGCTCGCCCCCATCTTCTCTTCCACGGCGACGGGGCCCCAGGCCCGCCCTTTGTGGGCGTTACTAATGAGGAGACTTCAGTGTTCACAACACCCCCCGCCTGCACCCCCCGCCCGACGCAGCCACGCCACACGGTCTCATCAGCACACGCTTCGTGTGATCTTTACAAATAAGGCCTCTTACAGAGAAACAGGACCACGTCCCATTGCCACTCCTAAAAAACAACTATTCTTCAGTAGCATAAAACACTCAGCTAAATTTCTCATTGTTTCACGGGTACTAATCTTTCAAGCTTTCACTTCCAAGTGATTTGCCAACAGAACCAAACACGGCGCACACACTGCAGCCATGACAGGCCACCGGAGCCCCTAACCTGCAGGTTCCGTCCCCAGCCCTCCTCTTCTGAGCTGCTGAAAAATAGGAATCGCTTTTGGTGCCATCTTTGCCTGGCTTTCCTGTTGGACTGGCTGTTCCTACTCTCCCACGCGCCCAGAGCCAGGGGCAGAGGCGGTGCACGTGGCTCTCGGGCTGCCCCCAGGAGAAGCCGCGCTGCGTGGGGCAGGACTGTGGCCGGCAATCGCCCCTGAGAGCCGCCCACTGGCAGCACTTCCTGTCCTGCAAAGGGGACATCTCACAACAGCAGAGGGGACAGGAGGGCACAGCCAGACCCAGACCCCGTGGCCACAGGCCCACGGTGTGTATCCTCCCAGGGCCGCCCGGGCTGCTGGTCACCCCCACGTCGCCCCCCACCCCCAGGCCACACGGCCCCGTCGCTTCTTGAGTGTAACACGCACCAGGCTCACCGCCCAGGGGCCCAGGTCCAAGAACCTCCCCAGCAAGTCCAGGGCTCTCAGCCGGTGCACCTGACTCAGCAGCACCTGGGGGAGGAAGGAGAGGGCGTCACTGCGGGGCTGCACGGGCGGCCACCGGAGCTCCGCCACGTCCTCACAGCGGCCGCCCCCATCCCTTCTCTGAACCCTGAGACTCCGGTGCACAGTCTGGAACCAGGGACCCCACTGTGTCACCGTGGCCTTCAGAGCTGTGTGCGGCCGCCGGGGGCCAAGTGGGCCCAGGGCCACGTCACATGGTGACAGAGGGACCCTCTGGTCCAGGGAGCCGCCCGGGCCTCTCTCCCGACGTGACGAGCTCCTGAGGAAGGAAGAGCAGCTGCGTCCTTGGGCGGGGGGACGTGGGGGCTGGCACCCCGGTTCACAGAGACCACAGGGGCACGTGCTCCCTCAGCCCCATGCAGCCTAAGGGGAGACGGGACGACTGCCACACAAATGAGCGTCTCAGGGGAGCCGCGCGCTCAGCCCCAGTGACCTGTGCCGGCCGTGCGAGCCCCTGCCCGTCCGCGCCGGCGGCCCGCCGCTCACCTGCAGCACGATGGGGAGCTGCTCCGGGGGGCTCCTGCGCTCCACGCCCATGGCCAGCCACACCTGGAACGCCGTCAGCTGCTCGGCAAAGAAGGGGCTGTGCTGGGGGACGGGCAGGGCAGGCGTCAGAGAGCTGCCTCCCGGCGTCCACGTGGCCCTGCACACCCGCCGTCCTCACCCTCCGTCACCACGCTGTGCGGCCGCCGCCACCCCAGCAGGAGGGCGCAGGGGTGGCCGCAGCAGAGCGGCCTGAGACGCGCTCGGACCCGAGTTGCCCGACAGCAGAGCCCAAGGGCTGCGTGCAGACTGGTGTGGGCAAGGGCGATGGAGCGAGTCACGGACCACGTGAGGCCCAGCCTGAGCACGGGCCGGGGTCCCCAGGGACTGAGGCCACGCCTGGGGGAAGCACGTCTGGGAGGAGGCGCGAGGGATTCGCTGTGGCCGCGTCACGTGTAAGACGCCTAATGGATGCCTGAGGGAAGACGTCAAGGGGGGGGGCCACATGGGTCTGCACCAGAGGAGAGAGGGACCAGCTAGAGAAGGGGCACCCCAAGGGCTAGAGGCCAAGGAGGCACGGAGCGGGGGCCAGGGCCGGCAGAGGAGGGCGGGGCCCCGGAGGCCGTGTGCAGGGAGGTGTGGGCAGCGGGGCAGACACGGCGCAGGCCCAGAACCAGAACGGAGGGCCTGGCCGAGTGGCGTGGCGGCCCCTGCAGACGCCGGAGGCCTGTCTGGGGGAGTGGGCTCCAGGAGAGCAGGGTGGGCACAATGCTGTGGAGTCCTGGGCACCACACCCGACGGGCACCCTGCAGACCAGGGGCCCGCAGCGGCCCACGCAGGGCGCAGGGGCTCACCCGGAAGGCGGTGCCCTCCTCGATGATTGTGGGCAGCTGGGAGAGGCAGATGTCCACGGCGAGGTCCCAGGCTTGCCTGCGGAGAGAGCAGAGGACACCCAAGCATCAACGGGGGCTCCACCGCCAGGACCCTGGGCAGACAGCCGGGTGGGCCAGGTCCACGGCCGCCCCTCGGGGAGGGCAGAGGAGGGGCAGGAGCCGTGGCGGGAAGCGTGCTAAACCGTCATCTCTGCGGCAGCTTTTCTCTTCCCATCGAAGCGAAGGAGAAGCTCAGAAACAACAAAGGGACTTGTGCGCCCCTGACTCGAGTGTCCCTGGCACGGCAGGCCGCCCACGCTGAGGGCGCAGCTGTGACATCAGGTGGCTGGGCTGTGGTGGCATCACCCGCCAGCATGCCTGCCCCCAGACGCTGGGCTCAGACCATGCGCATCATCGGACAGACCAGCGTGAGGCTGGGGTAGGAGGTCCCCCTGTGGCCCCTCAGCCCACACCTCCCACCTGCCAGCACCGCCAGGGCCCGTGTCCTGGGCTTAAGCGGGTTTCCCGCACACGACCAGAGGCGGCACTGAGTCCAAGCAGCCTCTCCTTTCTCTTTCCTGCTTTAGGTAACACGTGTTGCAAACAAGCCTGGTTCAGAGGAGACGGCCAGGGCCTGTGGCACCGGCGCCACTGAGGGGCCGTCTTCCAGGGCTGTGGGTCTCACGCTCAGTCCCACGAGGCTCTTCAGACAACGCTCTTCTCCGACTCCAGTCTTCATGGAGGGACGGAAGGCAGGTTTGCTGTGCTCTGCCGTCCAGTTCGCACGGGATTCAGGCTGCTGCCCAGCCGAGCCTGGCTGGCTCTTGGTCTGAGTTCCTCTGTTTCAATCTGCTACGTGCTTTGGCCCTTCCTGCTGACCGTCTGCGTGGCCAGCACTGTGAGCTGGATGTGTCTCACAGACACGAGCAGTAGTGCCTGGTTTCCCTCCAGTGGGAGAGGGGCGGCCAGGTCACAGTTCACACACCCCTCCCGGTCTCTGAGTTTCCAGAACCGAGGGAAACTTGTTTGTAAGGCTAATCCTAACCCAACCCTGACCCTGACCCTGACCCTGACGCTACACTAACCCTTAGTGAATTGCTCTCTGTAAAGCCTCGTGCTAGGCTGCTCCCACTGTGGCTGTCAGGCAGCCTCACTCTCCTTGGCCACCGTCCCTGGTCACACGGCCTCACACTCTGCGCCGCGAAGTGAGGCCCAGGAAGGAACCAAGTGCCTTCAGACACAATGTCCGGACTGAAGACAATGTGCATGGTAGTTACTGTTCCTGCTCCTCTTAGTGGTGTACGTAGCAGGGACCCGTTTGGGGGGAAATTGTAATCAAGGGGCATAAAAGGTCACCCTCGTGTGCATCTGTGTGCGTGTCCCACGCACACCATTCAGTGTGTCATGAGCCCAGGCGTGGGTCCCTGGAGCAGCCCTGACCACGTGCCAGCACCCCGTGGGCAGTCTGCTGTCTGTACACAGACTCTCTGCCTGGGCGCCTGCACTCATGCAGACGTGGGTCCCCCACAAGCCAGGGAGCTGTTGGGGGGCTCCACCCCCCTGTGGCACCAGCTCAGTGCTCATGTAGAAACAGGAGAACCCACACCGCTTGGGGAATGTCGCTGCGTGCCGGGCGCTGGCCGGTGAGACACTCACCACATTGCGTGCATGTAGGTGGGGGGCAGGCGCGGGCTGCTGACCGGGGTGCAGTTATATGACCTCATGATCCTTTCTGCCAGCAGGAAATTGCGGAACAGACTAGCCACCAGCAGGTCCTGTCTGAAGAGCTTCTGGAAGAGATCTGAGGGCAGAGGAAACACACACGTGTCTCCAATGACTCACGTCCCTGATTTGAAGACAAATACGTTTACTTCCTTCCAATGTTTTACCAGCCAGTGGGACCATGGGCACGTCTCCCATGGGCACACACGCCCTTGCACAGATGCACAGGATGAAGGACCGACTGGCCCACCGCCCAGGCGGACAGTCACGAGGGGAGACGAGCCCTGGCCCTGCCTGGACAATGACTCCCCACGGCTGGGGCCAATGCTTCCAGCCCAGCCCACCCGTCTCATCTCGTCCTCACTTCCGTGACCCCCAGTCCCTGCCTTCTGCTCGTCACCCTGTCAGCTCTCCCTGCAGAGGGCCTGCGTCTTCCCCCTGACTTCCCTGTCTCTGAGGCCCGTGGCTCCTCGCTCCCAGCAGCCCTCCCGCCCAGCTCCGTGCCCGGTGGCCTCACCCCGCGGGAGCACGTTCCACGCGATGGTGTCTGTGATCGCCGTGAAGATCCAGTTCAGCTCGCCCAGGGGTGTCCTCCTGTCGTTCAGCCGGCCAGGAATCCTAGGAGACACAGAGCATTTCCATTAGCGGCAGCGCCGAGACGTGGCTGCGGAAACAGGGCTGCCGACCTGGGCAGGTGGGCGGCCAGGGTGTGGGGCGGCCCGCCCACTGCACGGGCTCCACTCCCAGGAATCCCTCTCCTCCCAAACACAAAGTGTTCATGGGAGCCTGGTTCTGAGACCAGAGCGCGAGTCTGCTGTTCACAGGCTCCCGCAGACCAACGATTCCGGCCACAGAGGCCCATCCGGGCACTGAGTCTGCAGAAGGCACCTGCAGGGCTGGGTCGCAGGAACGGGTGCAGGCGCGGCTTCCCCCACCACGCACCCGTCCTGCAGGAGGCCCTTCCCACTTCCGGCCCGTGCCAGGACAAGAAAAAGAAGAGACGAAGCAGGGAAATACTCAGAGAAAAACAACCCAGCATTGTTGCTCAAAGAATGTCAGAAGTGTCGAAAAAAGACTCCCGAATTGGAGAACAGAGTCCTGCCGCCCTGCCGAGAAGCTGTGTGGACAGCGAAGTCACCGGCCACGGCCGGCGAGAGAGGCAGGTCCAATTGGCTGCACGCATGCAGGCGGCTTTAAGGATTCCCACCACTGTCGCATGTGGCCGACAGTCCTATCAGGTCCCACTCCGGTGGCCTCCCAGGAGTGGAGGGCAAAGGCCAGACCTTCGCTTTGGGCAGAGCAAGGTGCTCCGTGCAAACACTGCTCAACATTGGAAGCGCAGCTGTTCAGGCCTGGACCTCGGCTGTCAAATGCCTGGTCACCTGCGGCCCCTGCCCTGGCGTCCGCGCTCAGTCCCCGTCCTCGCTCACATCCTGCTTCTCCCCAGCTCTCTCACCAAATCCGCGCTGCCAGTGACCCCGCGCTTGCCACTGTCACCGAGCCAGTGTGCCCTCCTGCCCGCCCAGCACAGGGAGCACCCAGATGACCAGGTTGTCCCCCACTCAGAGGACGCGTCCGGGGAGCCACCTCGTGTCCCTGCCCAGGGTCCCCAGGCTTGCACGTCACCACCTCGAGCTCCCGGAGTTTGGCAGGTGTCCTGGCCATGAATGGCAGCTGGGCCTGGGGGCTCTTTGGCAGCAAGGACCAAGTCTCTCCGCACAGCACCCAGCCCTCAGCACCAAGCGTCGGGCACACAGCGGGTGTGCCACGCACACCTGATGAGGGCACATGCATCCCGACGGCAAGACCTAAGCTCTGTGTAAATAAAATGCAAAGAACTGTGGTTTCGAAGAAAATGAGACAAATTCACTAAAATCACTCAAGTGAAAAGAAGGTAAGGCAATCACCCCCTAAGAACTCCATCCCCTAAGAAATGCTAGAAACATTTTGGGGACCACCCCTCCAGGTACCTCTTTGTGCAAACCCAGGTAATTTTAAATGCACCGAAATAACACTATGTCAATGGATGCTATGCTTTTGTTAAAAATTACTCACAAATACACTTAGAAGCCTGGAAGGGTGGGCACCCGCGTACTAACCACGACTGTCTTGGCAGGGGAAAGATTATGGATGACTCCAATTCTTCCTGCTTCTACACAGTTAACGACATATCTGTGCGGAACACTTACTACTTGCGTAACATAA
Source organism: Furipterus horrens (assembly GCF_987537825.1). NCBI lineage: Eukaryota > Metazoa > Chordata > Mammalia > Chiroptera > Furipteridae > Furipterus > Furipterus horrens. Next base: position 100,158,550 of record NW_028327181.1, on the reverse strand, counting down.
AAGATAAAACTTTGTTTTTTAAATAAGAGGGAGGCTGCAGCAAGTTTTCCTGGGAAGGAAAGATGTTTTAAAACTGCATTGTTTTGTAGATTTGCATCACCGCACACTCAGCGCAGATGAAGCAGGACACGTGTCTGCTCCGTCTGTGTTACGTGACCTGACGCACACGAGGGAGCAGGGGACCGCGGCCAGTTCACGTACTTAATGCAAACAACTCATTACTCAGAAATGCTCTACGACTAAGAAAACGGGGAGGGGAACCTTGCGATTTCTTTTAAAAATCACTCTTTGGACGACCCTGGTCAGCAGCGAATGGGCGTCAAACGGATAAGACCAAAGCCACACCCGTGAGAGTGGCGTGTCCTGGCCTCTGGCCGCCGGGTGGGGGTGTGGGGGGCGGCGGGGGCCTTGGGTGTGAGTCAGCGTACCGTGTGTGTGCACACGCTCCCCGTCAATGAACGCTGCACTGAAACCAGATACACATGTGTACACAAAACGTACACGCACACACGCCCTCCGTCATCACAGAACACAGCCGTGTGGGCAGACGGACCTGAAGGCTGGGACCACGGCACTGCCCGCGCACCGTCACGGGCTTCGCTCACTGATGCGGCCACGCCCCTGCCACACTCCTTCCTAATGGCCCTTTACTGAAAACTGCGTGCCATCCCGCCCTCTGTGACATGACCCAGACCTCCTGCTCTGCAGGCCCCTTGGCTCCAGCCGCTCACAAGGTTCACGTGGGGAGGGTCCATGTCTGCTTGAGTGCGCACGACCCTGCAGTGTGGAAAGCGCACTGTGTGACCCCAGTCCCGGGGCTGCGGCCTCGGAGCCGACAGAGAAGGGCCCCTGGCTGGACCGCAGGACGGCGCCTGAGCCGTCAGAAGAGGAGAAGGTGCAGTGCAGCCCGGCTGGGAGGGCACCACGTCTCTGAGCAGGAGCACGGTTCCCACGCTCATCACTGACTCAGACACGGACAGCGCAGCCTGGGCGGAGCTGGGGGGGCGGGGCCCCGGGCAGCCACCGTGGCCCTCGCTGCGCGTCCATGAGCCCGACGTTTGGATGACATCCTGGCCCTGCAGACTAGGTGACTCCCCATCCTCCCACAAACAGCAAGGCAGGCTGTGTGGGGAACCTTTCTGGAGTCAAGGGGGGCTGGCTAGGCCTGAGAGGGAAGCCCTGGGTTTAAATGGGGGTCAGGTCAAAGCAGGACTGCGAGGCAGAGAAACGGGCCGAGCCTGACAGACTCAGGGCCCGAAAAGCCGGCTGGGCCGAGGGACTGCCAGGGGGACGGAGCTCTGAAGAGCCCCCCAGCTCCAGGCCAGGGCTCAGAGGAGGACCCAGAAGTAACTCAGGCCTCACAGTCTCAAACCGTCCCAAAGCTCGGCACCAGTTTCACGTGCAATTCGCAGCCTTCAATAAAAACAAGCAGGCATTTACGGGAACCCAACTATGCATTTGAAACCGAGAAAAAGCCCGACGACAGAGAGAGGACAGAGGACTCAGGGCACCGTGACATCAGAGACTGCACAGCGATGTCACCTCCTGTGCTTGAGGAACGAAAGAGCAGCTGGAAACGCTGGCCGGGACCGGAGGCTACAGAGGCTGCAGGTGCCGGGCTCCAGGAAACTGAGAAACCAGCAGAGGGAGGAACAGCAGGTCCAGTGCTGAAGGGAGAACGGGAAGGTGGGTCAGAGACGTTCTCAAGACTAAACATAAAGGGACAAAAGGCTGGGACGTAAGAAATGCAGTGGAAATTGTAGAAGGACCTAAGAGACATGCACTGGAGACCCAAAAGGAGGGAGCAGAGGGAACGGAAGAGCAGCAGCATTCAGGGACACGAGGGCCGCACCGTCCTACGGGCAAGGGACGTGGGCACGGCACAGCGCCGCGCTCCGCTCCAGCTGCCGGGACACAGGCGCGTGGGTCAGGCGCCGGCTGTGCGGGGCCGCTGAGGGCTCCTCTCCCCAGGTCCTCCCCTGGCCGAGTGCGCGCTCTGGTGCCTCTTCTCCTTATGAGGGCACGACCCCGCCACGGGCTCCACCCTCCTGACCTCCCCGACCCCAGGACCTGCACGTCCACAGACCCGTCTCCAAATACTGCACCCCACGGGGGGTCAGGGCTGCAAGACAGGAGTTCTGGGGGACACAGCTCAGTCCACAGCACTCAGGTTCAGGAAATGCGGTCGTCACAACGCAGGACAAATGCAAAATCTCCCACACAGGTGCTCCCAGATGAACTGTCGCAGCCCAAGACGAAGAGAAATGCTCGGGAAGAGTCAGAGAAAATGCATATAATCTGCAAGGGAACGTGTGTGAGTGAGGGGCTGTCAGGAGACAGAAACATGCGGTGGCTACGAACAGAGAAAATGCAACATGAAGTATTTTAGCCAAAAACTGCCGGTTTACACGAAGAGGAACAGAGCGTGCGTCACGCCGGACGGGACGGCAGCTGTGCGGTGGCTGGTGCTGCCTCGGGGCCCGGGAGCGCGCTCAGAGGAGAAGCAAATTCGGAAGGGGCCCCGCCCGCGGCGGAGACAGAGACTTTGCTGGAGAGAGTGCGAGGGGACGGGATCCTCCGCCCTCAGCATTCAGGTGCCGAAACCTTTAACAAAACTGCATTGCGTCAGGTCCAGCCCGTAGCGAAGGGCCGCACACCACAGCCACACGGGGTGCAGCGCAGCAACGCAAGGTCTGCTCAAAGTAACATCTGAACGTCAAGAATGTAACGCAGCGTGTTAACGGAATGGAGGTGAATAATCGAACCACCACACCGACAGGCGCAGGAAGGCTCCTGACAGATTGCAACACCCATTCGTGATCAGCGCTCTCAGAAACGAAGTTTAGAAGGAAACTTTCCCACCCCGACAGAGGACAGCTACAAAATCTTCATGCCCCCCCCCCCCGCAAAGATAAAAGATAAACTGTTTCTCCCTTAATTGATCCTCCGCTGAGATCAGAGCGTGGACGCCCAGTTCCATCCCGATTTCACGCCACGGCGGCGGTACCTGTCGGCGGAACAAAGCGGGAGGAAGGATTAAAGACATACAGGTGGGAACGGAGGAAGCAACACTGTGTTTGCAGACGACGTGTTAGGTACAAAGAAGATCTTAAGGAACCTATGAAGCAGCTGCTAGAACTCATAAGTGAGTTTCGCAAAGCTGTAAGAAATGGGGCTTTCACTTAAAAAGCAATTGCATTTCTACACGTTACCGCTGAACCACTTAAAAACAGAAATTAATTTAACAAAATATTTGCAAGACACGAACAGCTGAAACTGTAACGTGTTAAGGCAACTAAGTCGGTCTCTGTGGCCCCGGAGATAACGAAAGACCTGCTCTAGGCTTCGTTCTAAGGCCCTTGCACTGCCCGGGAAGTGGGAACAGCACTGCTTTATTTGAGACTCTTATAGGTTGATGGCACCCAAACCGCCGCTTGAGGGCCAAATCCGGCTAGTGACCATGTTCTGTGTGGCCCACGAGGTGACGGTCCTCAGCATTTTGAAGGGCAGTAACCAAAAAAGTAGAGAAGAGGATGTGACAGAGATATTCTGGGGCTCGCTAAACCGGAAGCGCGCGCAGTTCGGTCCTTGTCAGGAGACCCCAGTGGCCACCGCTCTGGGGGGCCTTTGGTGTAGGAGAGCACACAGTTTATAAGCCACGGGAGGGGGGAAGGGGATGTGCAAGAGCTAAGCCCCCCAAACGATGGCAAGGAGGGAGGAACAAGGCAGAAAAAAACTGGGGCAAAACCTAAGCAAGCAAGCCCTGGCTGCTGTGGCTCAGTGGACTGAGCGCCGGCCTGCGAGCCAAGTGTCGCTGGTTCGATTCCCAGTCAGGGCACAGGACTAGGTTGTACATCAGGTCCCCAGTTAGGGGCGTGAGTGAGAGGCAACCACACAGTGATGTTTCTCTCCCCCTCTTTCTCCTTTCCCCTCTCTCTACAAATAAATAAAAAAACAAACCAAGAAAGCAAACGACGGTTTAAGCACGAAAATGTCAGCCACACTAAGATATAAAAAGACGGGACGCCTCACTTAAAGCCAACCCTCCTCAGCCTGGATGTAAACACGAAACGACAGCCAACCTCGTCCCCTCAAACAGGCACCCTCGGCTGTGCCTGCAGTGCAGACACACGTGCAGGGACCCCCGCGGCGTGAGGACCGGCGTTTCTGGGCGATAACCGGGCCGCCTCACCCCGCCAGGCAGGGCTAAGTCACGGCTGAAACCTGTCCGTCCAAGAGCTCCGTGGGGGTGGGCCTCCCACCCACAGCGAAGCGGCAGCCGACCGTCAAACCCAGTCTTTGCCCAAGGACAGAGGAGGGGGCTCCAGAAACCGGGAGGTTGTAGGCGACCAGGCCCGGGCGCTGGGCTGACGGCAGGACTCACGGGCGAGGACGACCTGTCAGCGGCAGGCGTGGCGGCTCATGGACGGACACGGGGGCCAGGCAGCAGGTCCAGAGGCTCTCAGACCCCCCGGTCCCGGCTCCTACCGAGCACGCGCTCTGGGAGCTGACACACAGGCACAGCCGCGTATAAACACGCGTTCACACGGCAGAAGCCGAGGACCCTCCCGTGGCGAGGAAAGTAAAGCCTCTGCCCTGTTTAAAAGCACGTGGATGACTCACCGCCCGACCTGAGGCTCCGACAGGCCGGGGCCGCGGCTTAAACGCTCCGACTTAGGGGAGCCCTGGCTAACGTCCCCGCAGGACACTGAGGCAGGTTCTCACGGTCGTTCGGTGTGAACACAGCACCTGAGAGACGCCGGCGACTGCAAAACCGCGCGGTTCTAACTCAAAGTAACGGATTTAAAAGCCCCCCCCACCAGGCCGCCTGTCACCCGAGGAGCTGTAAGCGCCACAGCGAGGCGCCGTATGAACGGTTCCCTGGGACGGTCCTCCTGCGTCTGTCGGCTCCCACCGAGCACCGGCGGCTCCTCCTTCCTTCCGAAGCCAAGGTGGAAAAATGGGTCGTTAAACCCTGAAGGGAAGGGAGAGGCACCCCGGGACTCGTGGTGGCAAGAGCTGGCGCAGCGCAGGCCGTACCTGCCTGTGACTGGATTTGCTGCGGACCCATCGGCCGTGGCCCCCAGCTCTGGGAGGCGCCCCTGCAGGCTGAGGACACCTCGCAGGATCACAGAGAAGGATGGGGGAGGCGTCCCGCTTGCTCCTTCAACACGTTTATGATGCAGGAGAACAGTCTTCTTTATTAAATAGTGCAGGTTCCAAACCCGTAAGAAGGGAATCTGAGCCTATGTTTGTTTATGTCTGAAGCGCTCCCTGCGCAAGCTGGTTTCCTTTGGATTTCCTGGTGTCAGGCCATTTCCTGGGACCAGTCACGGGGTCCAGAGCCAGGCAGGAGACGCCTCCTCTGAACAGATCTCCCGAGAGCCGGACAGGGCCCACCACGCTCAGGGAAGGCGCCTTCTAACAAGAAGAGGAGAGAGCGCCTCCCCCCCCCGACCCCGCCCCCGAAGAACCCCCGAGCACTTCCATCTCAGGTGCTCAGCTGCCTCTGGCTCTGTCTGTCCTGTCGCAGCCTCCTGAATGTGCTGAGGCAGCCCTGCCGGGCAGAGTCCTTGTGAGACTCGGACTGAAGAAGGGGCGGGGGTGGCGAGTGCAGGGCAGTGGGCCCCTGCTACGGTGAACTTGAACGTGACACCTCCCCTGCGGCCTCAGCTGACCCTGACCTTTCTGGTCCGCGAAGAGAAAGGCCAGGCCCGCTCCACCGCCTGTGCTGAGCAGGACTGCCCACAGCCTCGTTATAAATCCCGTTTCTTCCTGTCTGTGTTCAAAGACCACAGAAACTACAGTGTCCAAATCTGAGCAGGTTCTTTTTATTGTTCTTCATCTTCCGGGGTAATTTCCCTGAGTTTCCCTGGCATTAAACAGACGTGAGCTCCTCCCCCCAGGTATCCAGTGCCCCTGTCAGTGACCGGTCACCCCTCCCACACTGCAGACATGCCGTCATTTCGCCTGGCTCACATGCACACAGTACCTGGCCTTTGGAGGCTGCACACCTCAGCACATAGAGCTCACGCCACTGCAGTCTGAAGACCTCTCCTGACATGTCCCCAACCAAAGGAACCTCTCAGTCTGCAGAAGGTCCTCATGGGGACCCGCAGAACGTTACGTCACACGCAGCCCAGAGCGGCGGGGGTGGGTCGGCAGGCTGTGTGGCCTCCCCGAGACTCAGCCACCTCACCTCCGCCCCTGCCCCCTGACCCCACAGGGAGGCAGAAGAGTGGAAGGAGTGGACATGCAGCAGGTTAGAACCTGGGGCACAGCGAGGGCTCAGGAAACGTAGCCACTCTCAGTTACCGGTTACAACCGCCGCCCCCAAGTGTTGAAGTAAATCAGACGACGTCCTTTCTCCCGATGAGAGTGTTGGGTCACCGAGAGGAAGGACTCTGAACGTGCTGCTACCACCCAGAGCCGGGAGCGGGACCCGGTGCACACTAACGTTGTCACCATGTGCTGAAAGGATGAACAGAAGGCCCAGGAAACCAGCGTGTGGCCCCTGAGTGCTTGAGACCTGTCGAAGCTGGTGCCTCGTGCACGGCCATCGGCTTTGGGTCTAAAGGTAACATTCTGGGGCCAGAGTGGGAGACTCAGCACCGTGACCAGACCGCATGGTGACCCGTGACTCTGAGCATATCCCTGTCCTTCCTAGTGTCCTGGTTTGCAGGGTCTGAGACAGGGGACAGAGCTGATGGACGCAGCTTCCCAGGACTGCCGAGCGGAACGAGAGCGAGCGCTCACCTGGCTCCAGAGGCGCTGGGCACCAGGTCGGTGTCGGTGTGCCGCCCGCAGGTGCTGGGCGAAGGGCCGCGGACGAGCAGGTCCTGCATGAGTACAGACCTGGGGACAGCTCAGGGACACCAGTCCCACCACGAGTGCGGCAGCCAGCCCCGGCTGTGGGGGCAGGAGCCCGTGCTGGAGCCGGAACCGGATGAGCAGCTCAGAGGGCAGCCGGCGCAGCAGCAGGCTGAGCAGGCGTCAGGACAGACGTGGGCAGGTGCTGGTCCCCTGCACGGTCACCTGGCTGCTGTGTGGGCGCCGCAGACGCGCTGAGCAGTCCTCTCAGGGGACGGGGGCCCACCAGGAAGGACCCCAGTGCCCCACGGGCCCCCCCTTGATGCCCCGCAGGGCTGCCCCGTCTGCCTGCAGCAGAGACAGCAGGAGGGTGTGCGGGACACCGAGTGGCCAGGAGGTGGCATCAGGGTCGCAGCGGTGAGGACGCAGAGCCCTGCTGGGTGGGCCTCTTCCAACGACAAAGGTCAGGAGTCTGGTTCCACTGGGGAGGAAACCCTGTGCAGCAGACGGACGCCTGCGGGGTCCCGGGACCCCACGTGTCTGAGCTGAGCCTCCCTCACACGGGCTCATCAGGACACACTCGGTGGCCACGATGGGCTGTGTGTCCAACACAGTGGGGGCCAGGCGCCCGCAGGGCCCGGCCAGCCCTGGGGGCCTCTGTGTGTGGGTGGGGGCCTCGCCCAGCACCCGTCGCAGGGGACGGCGCTGCAGCTGACCTGACGGCCGTGGCTCGTGGCAGGGGCGCCTGCGACCAGTACGTTCCAGCCACGGCACTTCCGCCCATCACGCACGCTCCCCACCGCGCGGCCTCTCGGCTTTGTCTCCCCACCTCCCATCCCAATGGGCTGAAGGGAAGCATCACCCATCGGACTGGCGAGGAGCAGGCGCTCACGAATCACTGGTTTTTCACCTTCCACCAGCCGACATGAGGTATGTATGTCGGGAAGAAAGGCGCTTTTCAGTGAAAATGGTTATCTTTTGATAGTTTTCCTTCCAAACATAGTACTACATGGGCACAGCAGTAATACATGGAGTGAGCAGAAGTCACGCTTTCTGCCTCTTTCATGCACGTCGCACACAGTGTGTGTGTTTCGGGGCCATTCTCGGCGTCCCAACGTGCGCACTGGTCCCGTTCCACCACCTGGCAACGCACCTGTGGCGCACGCACGGCGCCCAGGGCGGCTGCCGGCAGCGAGCCCGGGGGAGGGGCGCGGTGCTGACGCCCGGGGCCATGTCCCCGCTGGGCCCCCGGCTCGTAAGCAGGGTGCTCTCCAGCAGTGAAACCTAGGAGGAGACTCGCTTTTCCTACTGCATTTGATTAGGTTCCACCCTCGGCTGTTTTAACACACGATTCTGCGTATCGAGACTTAGAAAGAGTCATCCTGTGTGTCAATTCTGGAAGCAACGAGGTTCAGAGCAGAGGGTTTAAGAACAGCCCCCGGCGTGACTCAGGTCATGGGAGCATAAAAACAAACACGTGAAACGCAGCCGCCTGCGGGGCCCAGAGCCAGCGGTCCAGACCCGAGCGGCGCCCCGCCAACGGCAGACAGTGCCTACAGACCTGAGGACGGGGAGAGGCCACACGCTCAGGTGCCCCCTGGAGGACGCCTGCCCGGCCTCAGCATTGGCCGGACACAGAACACAGAACCGGGGGGCGGGGCGATCAGGCCAGCGCCGAGCGGAGCAGACGGCTGGCGGGTGTCGTGATACGCTTCTGCGTAGGCTCAGGGTTGGAATGTTTTTAAATGATGAAGAGGATCTGACTTTGGATTCTCTCCCTCTAATCTGGCCGCACACTGAGCTGTGTCCTGTGCTGGGCACTGATGTCACCGTTCACACGCAGCCTTGATCAGAGCACAGGGACCACCTCCCCGTGAGAGGGGACCATCCCGGCGCCGGCAGACGTACCTCTGAGGACAGAAGGGCCCTGCAAACCCCACTTACTTTTCTATCAGGTCCAGCGTGACCCCGGGCACCAGGCTGACGCACTTCTGCATGCAGAACCTGCGGAGGGAGAACAGAGTGAACCGTGGGCACAGCTGGTCCTGCAGAGGCCGGGAAGGGGCGGGGGACGGGGTCGCCAGGGTGGAAAGCAGCCCAGGTGTCCTTCGTCCTGGCAGCTCCCGATCGCTGAAGGAGATCGCCCTGGGGCGGGACTGCGGCGTGGTCAGCGGGAAAGAGACACGCCCACGGTGACAGGAGCGGTCCCCTGGGAGAGGCGCGGGTGCCACAGGAAGGGAGCTTCCACCAAATGACGGCCAACGGGAGGAACATCCCTTTTCCCTTCTTGAGGAAGTCCCTGGGGAGGGCGCCAGGCCCCCACAAGACGCGCGCAGGCGCAGATCCCGCCCTGTGGTAGTGAGGGTCACCCAGTTGGCTGCGTCAGAGCCGAGACCTGCCGTCTGCAGGCAGCGCCGGGTGGAGCGGCAGGTGGCACCTGACATGCGGCCGGCGAGGCAGGCTGGCCAGCGGGCCCAAGGGAGGGGACAGGGACCAGGCCACAGAGAGACAGGGAGGGCCGGAGAGAGGACGGCGCACCGCAGACAAGGCCGAGGAGCGCCTGGCGGCACTGGCTCCTGGCAGGCAGCGTGCGGGGTGCGGGGACTGTGCCCCCAGTCTGTGGGGCTCACTCACGGGGGAGCGAGCCCGGCTTGGCCTGCGGGGGCGGCTGCCGCCGTGGGTGCGGCTGAGGCAGCCATGGCCCATCACCCACAGAGCAGGAGAAACGGCTTGACGGTGCCACCAAGAGCCGCTCCCTGTCCTCCCCAGTTTCTGATGGCACCGCCAGCCTTGCCCACAAGACGCCAGCCGCACCGCCACCCCAGCTGCGACAACCAAAATGCCTCCAGACGCTTCTAAGTGTCCCCGGGGCGGGCGTGGCGGAATCCCCCACCTTGAGTGCTCTATAGCCCCAGGCCAACTCCCGGCATCTCCCACATTTTCCGGAACCGTCTGCTCCCATGCTGCCTGCCCTCCCCCAACCCCCGTCAGCTCTGTGCCCAGAGCCCAGTGCCAGCCGTGTGAAGAGGAGATGCTGTCACTGCATCTGCAGAGCACGCTCGACAGGCTCTGAGCGCAGGAGGCGGTGCAGCCCTGGCCTAGGCCCCCGCAGCCCCTGACGTCTGCCCCCCGGGCTCCGCTCCCCATTCCTGCCCCGCGCCAAGCTCAGTCCCGCCTCAGGTCCGCGCACCTGCTGGCCTCTCGGCCTGGACCGCTGTCACAGGCGGCGGCACGGTTTATCCTGCTCTGTGTGGACATATTAATCAGCCAGTTTGCTGAACACGCTTCCAGTGAAGTGGGAACCGGGCCCTCTGGGACGTGTACGTTTGCCTTCTCATTAGAGTACGTATGTGCCCCTTTCGCGGCGGGCTGAACGAACGGAAGCTGGTCAGCCTCCTCGTCCGCTGGAATCCCACCAGCGAGACGCACGTGGAAGCTCAGCGTGGGCGGGGGCTCCCGGCCTGGAGACAACTTCTCTCATGCAAAGGAAAAACTCTTCTGTTCTCAGTGTAACTCTTTATTAAAACTCATTTTTAATGCTATCAAATAACTTTCCTCCATCTGCCTATTAAGATGATGAATTATATTAATAGGCAGCCTAACAGAAAGTCATCAAAGTGGTTCTGGAATGAGTCTCACTTGTCCTCAGTTAATTGTTCTCTCACTGCACTGCTGGGTCCCTGTCACTGGTGTTCCATCACAAGCTCATCTGTAGCGTGTGTGTGTGTGTGTGCGTGTGTGTATATGTAGGGTGTGTGCTGGGGCCGAGGTATGTGGGTCTGTGTGTACATGTACATGTGCCTCTGTATCCAGACACGTGTGTATATGTAGGTGTGTATAAGTGCGTGTGCCTTTATTTACATGTGCATGTGTGCCTGTGTGTATATGTATGTGTGCGCCTGTGGGTGAGTGCATGCATCTGTGTGTCACGTATGAGTGTGCCTCTGCACTTGTACATGTGTGTAAATGTCTGTATGTAGGTGTCTGTGTGTCTATGTGTGTGTGCATGCGCCTGCGTGTAGGAGTGCCTGTGTCTGTGCCCATGTATATGTTTGCCCCTTGTCTGTGCACATGTGTGCATGTGTACACGCTCTATCTGCCAGGGGATGCTCCCACATCCAGAGCGTGACCGGGCCATGCGGGGCCACCAAGGGGGGCTGCAGGAGGCAGGCTGCCGAGCACCCCCGACGGCCACGTGCGCTGCTGCGGTCCCATCAGGCGGTCCCTATGCCGCTGAGACACGGGCTCTCCAGGAAAGTCTGATTTCAAAACACCTGCCACCACTTCAGGGGCTGTCAGTAAGGCCACTGTTGAGAGGCAGGGCCGCCACAAAGGGCACCACCCCTGAGATGGAAAACGGGGGAAGCTGCAGCCCTGCACCTGCTAGAGGCACGAGCCGGGGTGGTTGTCAGGCTCCACACTCACAAAGTGAGGGGAACAAACCTGTAAAGTCAGAATTACTGAGATTTAAAGCAATAAAACACCTTAATTTGTACCTAGTACGCAATAAAAATGAAATAAATACTAGTTTCCCCCTACTAAAAAGATTTTCTCCCACTAATTTCAAAACAACTTCTGGAACGTTCTGCTATACCCACTTACAGGGCCAGGAGCCCTGAGGGGACAGAACGAGGCCCCTCGCCCTCTGCTGCCCCTCACGCGCTGCGGCCACGTGCTGCTGCTGCTGCAGAGCAGAACGACAAGGAGGCGGTGGGGGCGGCCAGGGGACCCTTGACCTTGGTCCTGGCCGGCTAGTGGGGGAAACCGGGTACTGAGACAGGGGTCAGGCATGGCAAAGGGTGCCCTTCGCAGGCCACATGTGCCTCAGGTCACGGTGAGGTCCACGGGCTGACAGTGCACGGCCCAACACGCCAACACAGCCCCAGGACACGAGACCCTCTGTGGCCGGGGAAGGCCGTGACTGGGAACTTCTCCAGAAGCTTCCACAGGGATGAAGGCTGTGCCTCACCCCCATGGTCCCCGGGCCTGGAAGCAGCCCCGCCGGCTGGCAGCACTCCCCTGGCGCTCCTCCTGCGCACGCGCCCCAGGGACCCTCACAGGGCCGACTGCTCTCTGCGGCCCCGCACCCGAGCCCCTTCCTCCTGCCTGACCTGCCCCTGGCTGGTGTCTCCAGCCGTCAGCCCCGCAGCCTCACCCAAACCCACCATGTCCCCGCAGCCGCAGAGCAGCCCGAACACCTGGGTCTTGCGAGCTGCGGTGCTCACACACGTCTTCCCGGGCTTTGGGGCCTTCCAGGGCCTCACGTGGCCAGCGGCTGAGGAGCGACCAGGGCCAGCCTCGCAGGCGACCTGCCTCCCTGGACAGGCTGTGTTGCCCTCTCCCGGGGGACCCTCCTTCCGCCCCAGGCTGGGCGCTGCCTCCCGGTGCCCCCCCGGCTGGCTCCCTCCTCCGACGCGGACATGCCTTCTCCCAGGCACGCAGTCCTGACCGGCACTCTCTCAGCGAGGAGTCTCACGCACCAAAGCCACGGCCACGAGCGCACAGAAACGGCTCCCCTGGCCGGGTCCGGCCCCGCGCTGTGAGGTGTCTGCTCCCCAGCGTCCCTGGCTGCGTGGGGCCCTCACGCCTGCAACAGCATCACAACTGCAGCGACGGAGACCCCCGGCCGGTGAAGACCCCCCACCTGGCCTCAGGTCCAGCCCTGCCCTTCCTTCCTCACGGCCCGGCGGAGCTGCACGACAGAGCACATCAGAGCCGTCCCCACTTCCCACCCAGCCTCACGCGCCCTCGGCCTGGGCGGCCGCCACCCCCAGCAAGACACCGTCTGAGACCACGGGCCTCGCAGTTCTCTTGCCAGACACGCACTGGAGGGTAGAGCGCACGCGAGCCGGCTCCGAGTCCCTCCAGGATCAGTAGCCCCCAGCACGGACCGAAGCCACAAAGGCTCGTTCTCAGAAGGCGCCGGTGCCCCCACCTGGTCACACGGGCCAACGGTCAGGCAGCAGCTCCGCACACACCGCTCTCAGCCTCTCCCACGACAGTTCCAGCGCCTGGGGCCGGGCCCGCTGATGCCGCAGGAGGAAGAGGAGACACGATCTGAAAACACAGGCATTTTGCAAACGGGGATCCACCCGGTGTCTGTGACCTTTGCAAATCAGATGCCACAGACGGAGCTACGGGGACAGCTCACCCTCGAGGGGACACAATGCTGTGTCCCTGCAGCGTGGACAGGGCCGCTGCCGGGTGTGCACTGATGTTACCGGAAGCCGAGCACCGCTGTCTGGAGTGGCTGCACCCCGCGTGCTCCCTCCATGCATGCGTGCAGCCCCGGTGACTGTCCTCCAGCACGCAGAGCGCTGTCCCCCGGGCCAGCCGCCACACAGCCATCGCTATGAAGCACACGTTCCGATCACATGGGTGGTGTTCTCACGACTGCGTTTTCAAAGTCCTCTGTGTGTTCTGGACACAGGTCTTTGTCAGACACGGGCACTGTCTTCTCGACGGGCTGTGGCTTCTCTTTTTACTCTTTAAGAGTGTCTATCAAAGAGCCGGAGTTTTTAATTCTGACGAATCTCAGTGTATCACTTTTAATGGTTTGTGTTGCTGGTGGTATTTCTAAGATACCATGAACGTTTTCAAGACAAGTTTCACCTTCCAAATGCAGAAGATCAGAACTCAACTCTTCTGTGTAAAACAAGGGCTGGGGTTTTACTTTGTTTTTCCTGAATAGACAGCTGGCTGCTCCGACGCCCTTTGCTGAGAAGATCCCCCTTGCTCCACAGCGCGCCCTGGTGCCTGGGTCCCATCTCCATCGATTGCCTATGTGTGCGGACACCCCCGCCCTCTCGGCCCAGGAGGCTGCTCGCGCTGACACCACATCCCTGTCACTGCAGTTTTGCGTGACGTCTTGAAATGAACCGTGTGCCTCTTTTCAGAACTGCTCTGGCCCTTTGCACGCCCATGTGACTTCCAAATCAGCTTGTCGGTCTCAGTAACGGTGGGATTTAGATGGGACCAGACCGACTCTACAGACCAACTTGGGTAGAACATGTTAAAATCTGAGTCTTGACTGCACAGCCCAGTCCAATTCTCCATGTATGTAGGCCTGGCTTCTCTCTGCCATGTTTTGTAGTTTGTACGTATACTTTGTGATGTTCATCCCCAGGTATTTCAGAATCTTAACTCCAGCGTGCTTTAAAATGTTCCACTTCCAGCTGCTTGTTAATCTTGCACTACATGCCCAGAAACACACCTGACCTGGGGTATCGGCCTCACGTCCTGGAACCCGCTGACATGCGTTGCTGGTCCCAGTGACGTTTGGTGGATGTCCTGCGGTTTTTCACGGCGACAGCCCCGCTGTGTGCAGCGGCCCCGCTCTGCGGATGTGCACGCGCTCTCTCCACTGGCCGGCGGCACCATGACGTGCAGGAACACGGACAGGAGCGGCAACTCGAGACGGCCCTGCCTCCTGCCCACCGCCCAGGGGCCGCCTGGCTTCCACCGGTGCCCGCGCAGCGTGAGCCGCAGGCTTCCGCAGACCCTGGAGAGCGCCCACCCCCTCGTCGGCCCCGCGGGCCTGCCACGGCATCTCCACGCCCCTGCTGGGACGGCCTGGGGCGCGTCCCCTCGCTCTGCTGACACAGCGAGTCCCACGTGCTGGTGTCCACAGGACACAGACGCAGCATCCGGAACAGCCCCACGCCCAGCCCCACTGCAGCGCCAGCTGCGCCTGCTGACGCGTCCCGAGGGGCCTTCCCGGCTGTCGCGAGGGGCGCTGACCCACAGGTTCTCCCTTCCCTGTTCCGCACAGACTCTGTCCGACGCTGAGCCTCGGGGGTGGGACAGGGCGGTGAGTGTCCCCTGCCTGCCTTCCGAGTGCGTGGGGACGGGCCTTCTCTGCAGCCACAGACACTGGGCGCGGCGCCCCCGAGGCTGCTGACGGCTGCAGCGAGCGGCGTCCCCTGTGCGCCTGCACGGCCCCCGTGCCCTCACAGTGCCCGTCCGCCAGGCTGAGGCGCGCAGCTGACTGGCACCAAGGGCTCCGTCCCCAGAAGGACCCTCACCAGCCTCCCGTTCCTGTGGGATCCGTGTGGACCCCTCTGCCGGGGGTGACTCGCCTTCCTGTTTGTCCTGACCATTCTAGCCAGAGCGGAAGCCATTCCACGGAGCTTGTCAAAAGCTGTCATCCGCTTTCCTGGGTTGCCCGGGTTTTTCTGATGCACGTTCTCCCGGTTCATTTCTGCTCCTCTATCGCTTCCCCCCTCTCTCTAGAGTTCCGTGGGCTGGGGGAGAGGGACTGAGTTCACACTCTTCCCATGAAAGCCTGTGGCCGTCGCGCCGAGAGCGCCTGCTGCGGTGCCCGAGGACAGGTGCTGGGCAGGGCTCAGGGTCCCGCGCAGCTCGCACACAGGGCCGGAAGCAAGGTGACAGCGCCGGTCCCTGCCGGACAGCGCGGGAGAGCCGCCGACCGAGCATGTGCGCTGTTGCCTGTGAGGTGGGGCTGCATCCCGGCGTGTTCAGCGTGGAAACGTGTGCCACAGAGCCGCTGAGGTGTGGCAGGTGGCCCACGCTGTGCACAGACGATGACGCTTCACCAGTCGCTTGGCTATCCTGTCTCACCGGCGGCGGAATGGCAGATCCTGTCCTGAGGTCACAGAGAGCCTTTGCCTCCTTCCCAGCCTCGGAGGGAAGGGGTCTCAGTTTCTCCACCGAGCATGACCTGGAAGGCCTTAGAACCACCTACGGGTCCCGTCGGTGCCTGTGACTTCCACACACACACGCACCTGGCTCTTAGCTGCAGCAAGCGGGAGCGAAGAGGGGACGCGGACGAAGAGCCCTGGGAGAACACGGCCCACGGGACGGGAGCCAGCAGCCGTCGCCTGGGCAGAGCCCACGGGCACCTTGCGTGCAGCCCAGCGCCGCTGACTTCTGTCCCTGGTCCCCTTGTGCGCGGAACAACGTGTGTTCGGGCTCGCTGGGTGCGGGCCCCAGGCCTCCATCCCGTGCGGCTGGTTACTCCCGTTACGGAAACTGGCTCGGCTTTGCTCACTGTCTACGCACCTGGCGTCTCGGTACCTCCTTCCTGATTTACCTGCGTGGCGTCCTTGTGACCTCCTGATATTTTTTACATGACACAGTGCTTTTCTGGGTCCCCGTGAGTACTTTTTACCCCAGGTTCTGCTTTCACGCATTAAAGCTGTCGCTCCAGCTGTCGCCGGGTTCATAGCCCTCCTCTCTCACCCTGATTTTCACCCTCCCAGACAGTCTGAGCCAGGCGTCCTGCGGGTGCACGGCGGTCGCCGCCCCTTCCTCCCCTGCCTGCTTTGGGAGACGTCTCTGCTCCTCGTGTGGGAACGGCACTCTCTCTCCCCTCTGCTGGCGGTCGCCTCTGACGCGCTGAGACCTGGTTTGTCTTCCGTGATCAGGAGCTGAGCTGTCTGCCACAGTCCAGCCTTGGCTCCGTCTCCCTGGCCTTCGCCTCCTTGGGGGGATCTCTCAGCCCCGCTCTGTGTTGTCCTTGAGCAACACCCCCATCTCCGCGCCCCGGTCCGCACCTCAGTCTCCACACGTCCAGCTGTGCTGCTCCCACACAGCCCGTCTGCTCCTGGGCCTGGCGGCCCTTTGTCACCCCGAGAGGGCGCCGTCCTCAGCCGGCACTTCTCTGCCTGGGCCGAGCGGGGCCCGTCACGTGCACAACCCAGAAGCCCCTGCGGCCCTCCCTCGCCCTCCAGTCCCCCCGCCCCTCCCCCGTGGCCTCAGCATCCCCAGGACCCCACCCCACTGCTGGCTCCGTGTGGACAGCACGCGTGGCAGGACCCGTCGGTCTCCCGCTCCCCCGTGGCCCCCGAGGACGGGACAGGGCGGGGGCTGGCAGCTGTGCCCCTCCGTCTGCGCCAACGCTCTCTCTCAGGAGCATAAATCAAGTTTCCGTGCGTGCACTGTTTCAAAGGCGCCCTGTCCCGGGCATCAGGATATTCATCTTCATTGAGTGCACGTCAGGCACTGGAACAGGGAGCGCACATCGTCTGGTCCGGGGAGAAGAGCGCTCTCTTCAAGGCGGGCGTGTGACAGGTGACACAGCAGATGACTGTGGAGGTGCCTGACGGCACCGCGGGGTGGGCAGAGGGCCGCCCTGCGCCCTGCGATGGCCGCTCCAGGAGAAAATGGTTTAAGCAAATCCCGCATCAGCCCTCCGGCACCAAGGCCTGCGACACAGACTGTGGCGGCCGAGCGAGCGGCAGGCCCGGCAGCTGCACCCTCTGCGCGTCTGCACCGCGTGGTCCCGTCCTCACACACGGCAAGGAAGACAGAGACACTTCCTTTGGTTTTTTTGTTTTTAAGAAGAAGCAGAAAAAGTTCACCACGGAGCATTGAATGGCAGGCAGCTGGTCCTCTAGCACAGACGCGCTTTAGAAAACTCTAGAGAGAACGAGTGTGGAGCCCTGTCAGCAAAGGCCTGCAGGCACTTCTGCTCCCCAGGGCGACGGACGGACCCCGGCCGAGGGTTTCAGAGGCGGCACAGAGCGGACGCCCCGTGTGGCCGGCCCACCGCCCTGCGCTGGGGGGCTGCCGCCGCCTCTCGCTGTGGGAACCGGGCCCACGCGCCGCGCTGACAGGCACGCAACACTGCTGCGCCATTAACGTTCAAACCCCGTGACATTCCCACGTTGAACCGAAAGGAAGGCCCCCCCGTTTCCTGACCGCCGTTCATCCTAAATGACGTCCGCCACCGGCACCCACAGACACGACAACAGCATCTACTGCACAGCAGCTCCCCAGCGCGCGGAGAGCCAGGGCTATTTCCAGCCGCTCGCAAACGTCCCGGGACAAACCTAAGACGGTATTCAGCGTCTCAGTCATGGCGAAGGAACAGCCCACGCCCACGCCTGTCCCGGCAGTTTCTCCGGGCTGTCCGAGGGGGAGCGCAGGGCGTGCCTCCAGGACAGCGAGCACCCCGTGCCCACACTTCCTGGAGGTCTGGCCGCCCGCCAGCTGGGAGGCGGCTGCCGCAAAGAAGCCCTGCCATGAGCTGCCAGCCAGACGTGGCGGGATTAAGGGAGCGGCAGGACGGTGTGTGGGTGGACATGGGTCTGGGCAGGAAGCACTGCGTCACCCCACGAGTCCTGGTGGGGGGGGTGGCCCTGGCGTGCAGGCTCCGTGGCCTTGGGACGCCCTCTACATTTCCCCAGTCACAGTCACGGACTCTGAACTCCCAGAAAGCACAATGGTAAAAAAAATTACATATATATATGATCTTTAGAATAAATGGGGAAGTTATACTTCAACGCAAGCAAGGAATTAAAGGACTTCTCTTTCCATGACAGCCTCTTCTTTTCTCAAAACACAGCCCCCTTTCCGGTACGACTAGTCTTGGGAGCACCTGTGACCCCCCCTCACTGAGCATGAGCAGGGGCCCAGGATGGGGAGTCCCGACACCTCTGGGACCCAGCACTCACGCTGGAGACCCAGGCGGCCGTGGGGGACCACTCACCAGCGCAGGGCGATCTTGATGGGGGTGGTGAGGCAGGATGTGAACAGGTCGGCCGGGAGGTCAGGGATCATGGGCAGCAGCTCAGTGGCCTCGCACGCGGCCAGCTGGATGCAGTTCTTCATGGACGGGGGCAGTGGCATCTGGGCCAGCGGGTGGCTGGGGTTGATGGCAGCGACCTGCGGAGAGCGCCAGGGAGACAGGCTGGGCCTGCGCCGCCGCCGTGGGGACCCTTCCCTGCACTTGTCACTGTCGGCCTGTTTCCTAACCCCGGGCACACATTCCGTTCCCGTGTCACCATCTTCCCAATAAACGTGTTGAAACGTAAATGTACAGAGAATTTGGCCAAGTGTAGAAGGGGAAAGAAGTTTTTTAAAGAACAAACCTAAGAGGCCACAGAGGATGGCAGGTCATTAGAAGACTAACATGCGTGTGAAGACGGGAGCTGGCAGCCCACTTTAATTCCCGCTCCTCATGTGAGATAACACGCGGACAGCAGCCCCCCTGGGGGGCGCCGTGGAAGAGCGAGGCCGCCCTGCGCTGTGACGGAGAGAAGCGCACAGACACCCGCCTGCCCTGCAGAGAACGGGTCCTCCTTTCCTCTCCTCTACCAGGACCTCGTCAGTCAGTTCAGCATCTTTCCCTCAGAAAAGACGCATGGAAGTCTCTTCTGCTGCACCCAGGGGAATGAACAGGTTCCGGCTGACGCACCCTCGGCAGCCCACGGAGGACACGTGACATTCGCACGGAGCCGAGTCACGGGGCGGGAAGGACACAGACGTGGCGCCTCGGCAGGGGGCGGGGGCAGGGGTGGATGTGCTCCAGGTAACTGAGGCGGAGACACTGAACCACCCAGAAGCTCATAAATTGGGTACAAAAGTCAGGTGGGGGTCTTTGCCATTTTATTTACATGTTATAAATGTGAAAAATTCCTTTGCAATATTTATTACCCGACAAGAGCGAAGCCACACTGCCTCCCGGTGCTCCGCGCGTTTAGTGCCCACGAGGTCACCTACTCCCTGGGCCCACGGAGCCCCGCCCCCTCCTGCCACGGGGTGCAAACAGGATAACGGCAAAAACTTCTGGCGCTGGGGTGCGTTTTCACGAGTCAAAGGCATTATGTGTCTCAGCCACTCTTAGGCAGTGCTGCGTGTGAGGACTTAATTTGGAACCGTAAAATACTATGACAGCAACGCGCTGATGAAACGGAACCACCCTGGCTCGTTACGGCCGCAGAGGCCCAGCCCGGTCCCCGGGGACGTCTCTGCTCCCGCATCGCGGCCCTCAGGCTGCGCAGTGCTTACGCTCCCGCGCCCGTGCGCAGCGGGAAGGGGCCGTGGGCGAGGCCGCCCCTCCGCCTTCTCTTTAGAGTTTGCTGTTCAGTCCAACACTGAACGTCAGCTACAACTGCCCAGCGGGGCTGAGTCTTCGCGGTCGGAGAGCCAGGCGGCTCCGCTCCTCCCAGGGACGCAGCCGCGGCAGCCGCTCTGCTGGTTTTTTACATTTAGCTGAGTGGGCGGTTTGTTTTGTTTCAGTTTTTGTTTTGTTCTGGTGTTTGTTGTATTTTGGGGGGCATAAAATAAAATAAAATTGGGGCACTAACAAAAATGCTAGTGAGCCTGAAGACTGGCCGGTGTGGGTCCGTTTCTAAGGGAAGCGGTTCTGCTCCCGCCCACACCCGCCTGCGGCCAGCACACACACCGTCCCCGCTCCGTCACGCCTTCGTCCGCGTGCAGACGCAGAATGGCCCTGAGTCAGACGAGACGAGGGCAGCCACAGGCCGCCCCTTCCCCAGCGGCTGCGAACGTCCCGTCCGGCCCGAGCGCTTGGAGCCAGCCCCTCTCCGGACGGGCGGGGCGCACCTCCCGCCGCAGCACCCGCCCCGGGCACCCGCGGGCCTCACCTCCAGCTCCTGCTCCCGCTGCAGCGCGAACTGCCGGAAGGACTTCACGACGAGGCCGGCGTTGGAGCAGTCGTACACGAAGATGGACGGGCTGCCCATCCACGTCTGCAGGTCGTAGATGGACAGGGGGATGTACTGTGTGTAGTTCTGGGAGGAAACAGAGCACGCGTGTCACTCGCCCCCCGGCCGGGGGCGGCCCAGGCCCCGTGCGCTGAAGGAGGCCCCGCAGCGGCCGGCACAGGGCCGTTCCCGAGCCGCCATCCCCAGGCCGGGGCCGTCACAGGCCGACGGGCCTCAGGCTGCTTTGCGTGTCACTGGGCCACACCTGCTGTCCCCTGGGCTTGTGCTCACGCCCACTGCGGGGTCTCCCTCCCCAAGTCCCACCACTGGGCCCTCAGGATTCACCCCCCGCCGCCCGGCACAAGGGCACAGCTTCCCCTCCAACTGAAGGACACGCTTTCCGCACCGGCTCCCTCTTAGCGTGGCTGGAACGGCTCTGGGCTGACTCCAGGACACACACCGCACTATGGAGGGGAGGCACAGGCCGCACCCCAGGACGTCCTCACGTCCCCACATCCCTGTCACGCCGGGGAGGCCGGAGCATGTGCCCCCCAGGTGACGAGGCCCCACCGTGCGGGCACAGAGGACTGCCGTCACGCTTCAAGCCACGAGCAACAAGACGACCCCCGCAGGAGGCCTCTGTCTGGACACGCTGCGCTGCTCAGTGCACTGCAGGGAAGGCTGGGAGCGTGGGCGCAACGGCCCTGCTCCCCCTTGAGACACACGGCGAGCGATTGCCCAGGGAACGTTTCTAAGCCCCTCTGCACAGCACGCCTCACCCCGGCCCCCGCAGGAACCAATCCTGCGCGCCTGCAGCCAAGGGGACCATGTGCCGGAGGCCGAGGCTCACCCGGCGAGGCGACAGGGAGGAGGACCCACAGGCCTGGCGGGCCGACCACCAGGTGGCACACGCGGCAGAGCCAAATGCCAGGCGTGAGTCACATCCCGGCGGGCATGGGCTCTCAGCAAACGCTCAGAGGAGGATTTGGGAGATGCCAGCTCCCCCCTGGAGACCCCTGGCTCAGCGCCGTCCCGGCGCACCGCCAGCCAGGCTTCTTGAAGGAGCAGGCACGCCGAGGTCACGCTAGGCTGACCCAGATGACCCAAAGAGCAAAGGCGGGCTTTTCAAGGAGGGGCAGTGAGCAGGCCTCACAGCGCCAGGCACAAAGGACACACAGAGCCTCTGACAACCACAGGATGGAGACGCAGGAGAGAGAGCCCAGGGCGGGCCCACAGGGAGCGGCACCACGGCTGCGTTTCAGCTCAGGGAGGAGAGCGCGGGCTGCTCAGCGACGAGGCTGATGCGGGACAGCCCGTTCCCGACTCGGCCTGGGCCGGCCCAGGCTCATCCGGTCATCTCTCCGCCCCTGGAAGGGATGCGGTCCCAGCAGGCCCCTGCTGCCCATCCAGAGGACAAGACAGGCACCGCGGAGCTGGGCCCCGCGCCGTGACGATGCCACCGCAGGCCGTCGTGGCCGGTCCTGGACCCTGACACGCCCACCAGAGGGGACCCTCACAGAGGAGCACGTGCTGCACTGGAGGCCATGCAGCCGCAGCAACAGGAAGAGACGTCAGAGGCCCGTGTGGCTGGAGGGCGCACACCTTGGAGACTCGCCAGCACCCGGCCCGCCCTGGGTGGAGGTCTGAACAACTTCCTGTCAGTCACCAGCAGGTGAGCATGGAGAGGAAGAACATCCTCCTGAAGGAAGCCCTACGCAGCGTAATTACGCCTTTTCTAATGAAAATGCCAGCACCCCCGTGAGCCGGGAACAAGGCTCCCAGGGCTGTGACTGTGTCAGCGCAAGCCCGCCCCTGCCCCCGCCCCTGCGGGAAACTCACTCTCAAGTGCTCCCCGGTCTGGCCACGTGCTGGGCCATGAGAACAGCTCAAAGAGGTTGAAGAACTGAAATCATACCACGTACACTCTCTGATCCCTGAACCTGAGTCATGGGATCGCGGGAAAACCCTCAAGGACTTGGGAATTAAACGCGCGTGTCACAGAAGATACGACGAGGGGCAACAGAGCTGCTTCCAACAGAACCAGAGCGAGCGATGACGTCTCAGAACTGGACACAGCTGTGTCTGCGTGAAAATGCACAGCCTTAGCCCTTGAGAGAAAGTAAAACCTAAATTTCTACCTTAAGAAGCTGGAAAATAACGAGAAACCCGACTCAAAGTAAACACAGAGAGAAGAAGAAAGAGGGAAGGGCTCCCAGAGCGCGGACAGCAGAGGAGCCACCGTCGCTGAAACGTGGGCTGTTCCTGTGAAGGTGGGTGGAAGGGGCAAGCCTCCCCGGAGGGAGGGAGGGAAGGAGAAGGAAGGGAGTCAACTCGGGGACCGAAGGGCTGACCATGCCACCCGTCCTACAGACGCCGAAAGATGCGGAAGTGGCCATAATTTTATGACAGGTCAAAATGGAATGGAAAATGTCTTTAAAAATGCAATTTACCAAAAGAGACCCAAAATGGAAGGGAGAGTCTGAACGGCACGTCCACCACAGAAGTGGGGGTCACAGCGGCCAGCCTCCCACTGAGCCCGGCAGGAGTCAGCCCGCAAGGCCGGGGCCTGGTCCTGAGCGCGTGGAAACCTCTCCGCGCGCGCCCCTCCACAGGAGCTCCCGCAAGGCCGGCCGGGCACCCGCAGCTGGGCAGCTCACCTTGTTGAACACCCAGATCTCCCCATTCACCGTGGGCCTGGGCACCCCGTGGCCGTTGTAGTGGAAGAGAACCCGCTCCTCCTTGGCGTTCCGGCGTAAAGATGTGCAAAGCTTCTTCACTTCGTCCACGGTTGGGTCGAGGCTCTGCTTATACCGGGCCTGTTACAGGGGAGAGGGAGGAAGAAACTGAATGAGTTACGGGGACACAGGGGGCACCGACCCCACTGCCAGCCGAGTCTGCACTGAGAGCGGCACGATCCGGGACGCAGCCCTGTGTCTCCGTCTACGAAACCGGGACACTGAGGACTTCACGCAGGCGCTGTGCAAACTCACTCAACAAAGGGGCAGAGGAGACACGCAGGGAGGAGCAGGCCCGAGAGGGTCCCCACCTTTCAAAGGAAACAGAGCGTGCTGGTGAGGCAAACAGCAGGATGCGGGGCCCCCCGCACGCTCTGCTGGCTCCGTGCACACAAGGTACAGGGCCCAGCTTCAGCTGCCCAAACCCGCGCAGATAACGGAACTGACGGCCACAGTGAGTCCTGGGACATGCTGCATCCTGTCCCCAGAGCCGTCAGGGGACACAGGACTGCAGAGGCTGCAGGAGGACAAAATTCTGAAACAAAGCTCCCCGGTTCCCAACGCTTTGCACCCGCGAGAACAGAACCTGGGGCGCAGAGAAGCAGTAAATTAGATGTCAGCCCAGCAGGGAGGTTCCGTGGGAAAACCAGGAGGCCTGGGACAGTGGCCCACGGCTGAGGAATGGGGGCAGAGGGGCATTGGACTGCTTTGGGGCTGATGATGGCGTGAGGCGGCGCTGCAGACAACAGAGCAGGTCTCCAAAACCCTGCCGCTGGGGCCTGGCATCGCTGCTCCGGGCCCATATCTCAGGTGTCACAAAATCTGCAGGGCAGCTGAAGGGTCCTGACAGAGGGCGAGGCCAGGGCCGTGTGTATGTGTGTGTGTGTGTGTGTGTGTGCACGCACGCGCAGCACGGCCGCCCTCCGACCCACGACAGTCGCCTTGTCTGGGGACCTCTTCTGACCCCCACCTTGGACGTCCCCAGTAGGCTCGACAGGGAGGGAGAAGGGCCAACAATACAGCCACGCTCGCTTCACAGATTAGGAGGAAGATGATTTTTAGGGAATACCAAATGGCAATATTTCTAATAGTTCATATTGAGAAAGACAGAAAATGCAGCTCCTCCCTGGAAGGAGCCACTAGAAACAGAAAGGCCATCTTGCCCTCTCCCCGGGTCCCAGGGCGAGCGTGGTGCAGGCCACAGGGCCTGACAGACCGGACAGAGAGGTGACGCGGGGCACCAAGAGCTAGCAGACCAGCAAGGCTCCTTTCACGCTTCCTATGGAGACGCCCTAGCGTGTGTGACATCCTTCATCACTTCTCAGGAAGAAATGAGGACCGTGGTGGCAGGGCGGCATCTCTGTCAGTGTCTGCGCCCACGCGGTCTCCTTGGGAACCTGGGCCTTGGATGCAGAGCCGCCTGGAAGCCGCCTGGTCACGGTCACGGGACTGGGAGAGGGGCGCACGTGCGCACCACCGTCAACGGCAGCAAGGGTTTTTCAGGAATTTCCTTTCAAATATTTTCATTGACAGAGAGAAGAGAGTAGAGAAGGGGGAGCAATGAGGAAAAGTACAGAAGGAGGAAAAGACCTAGGCAGTCACCACAGCTCGGGAAAAGCATGGGAGTGACGCGGGGCAGACCGTGGACGCTGTGGAGCCCGTGCTTATCCAAGCACCTCTCCCCTGGGGGAGAGACGCCAGGCCCCCCGCAGATAGGTGAACGCTGTGCGCCCACCTTGGGCCTCCGCAGGTCACGGCCACGCTGCAGCGGACGCGAGTCTTCCCACCCAGCCAGCCCCCCTCGCACGGCATCCAGCAGCCGTGGCTCCTCGCGCTCCCGTCTTGTCGCCCGCCACTGCTTCCCTGCCTGCCAGGCTCAGGGACTCTGAGCACAGCTCAGCGCTGCTTAGAGACCAGCTGGGGCGGGGGGAGTGGGAAGAGGGAGGTGGGGCTGGGGAGGGACAGGAGGGAAGCAGGGGGAACCCCAGTGCCGTGCGGAACACCGACGGGCACACGAACGGTCTCGGGTGTGCTGCTATTGCTTAAAGGGGACAGGAGTGGGTGCGTGTGCACTCGAGGTTCAGGAGGACCGGGGCTTCCTGCTGTTCATCGTCCAGCGGGAAATGGGGGAAGCCTCCCGGGGCCCTTCTGGGAAGCACGGAGCCTCGGCTCCGGCAGGGGGCAGCGGACTGAGCCAGGGCCGCAGGCAGAGCACCCATCCACCCAGCTGCAGGCAGCCCTTTCCTGGCAGAGCCTGGAGCAGCCAGCCCTGCGTGTGCATGCCAGGCCTCCCGGGTGGGCTGCTTGTGACGGCGAGGGCCTGCGAAGAGGCAGATCTCTGCTCTACGGTCATCAGGAAACAGAGCAGGGGGAGCAGGAGAAGCCCGATCGGCCAAGACAGCCCTCAGACACTGCGCTCAGCCAAGGAGAACACGGCCGACCGGGGTCTGCTCGGGGTCCTGGGCACACGCACTCACACGCATGCACACAGCTCACATGCACTCACGTGTGACACACGCACTCATGCACTTGCAGTACAATGCTCGCGTGCACTCACACACCGCGCTCACACACTCAATGTTCAGGCACACATGCACACTGCACACACATGCACTCACACCTGCATGCACCCACACACAATGCTCACACTCAATGCGCTTGAGCATGCACACGCTCACACACTAACATGCATGCACACACTCGCAATGCACTCACACACGAACACTGCTCACCCCATGTACTCATGTGCACTCGCATGTGCACACGTGCTCACACATGCACGTGCGCGCGCTCTCACACACACACACTGTATCCCTCGGGACAGGACTAACCCCAGCACAAGGAGGCTGTCGTCAGGCAGGCCCTCCAGAGGGGGCCCCCCCGACTCGGGGACCCAGGCAGCGACTCCAGTGGGCTCTGAGCCGCAGGCGGTAAACACCAGGGCCTGATGCAGCCCCTGCCCGCCAGGGCCTGTGGCCTCTCTGAGTGGAAAATAACACTGTCCCATGTCTCCAGAGCACGTGAAGAAACCTGTGAATGAGATTTGTCTGCAGACTGCCTGGCTTTGCAAGGAGACAGATGAGTTTTGTCATTTTGTCAATTTGGAGCTGCTCACAGAGTATAACAGGAAACGCGCAGCTACCCCACGACCTGCACTCCCACTCGCAGGTGGTGATTTACTCACGAGCGAGGGAAGCGTGTGCGGAGGCTGTTCACCAGCACGCACAGCAGCCACCAGCGGGGCTCCGGGCCGCAGCAGGGGGCTCTCCTCCGTCAGAGAGGACCGGCTCCCCTGCGGGGCACGTGCCGAAGGGCAGACACAGAGACGCGCCGGGTCCCATCCCTGGCAGGAAGGTCAGCACTGGGGACGCTGCCCTGCGGTGACGGGCAGCTGCCGGGGAAAGGGCGTCGGGGGAATCTCTGGCAGAGCCCAGTTCTGCGTCTCATGCTGCACGGCCATTAAGAGGGGGCGTATGGCCGTCTAAACTGAAACTGCACACTCACGACCTACGCACTTCGCTGTACGCAAAGGACGGCTGAAATCCACTTACGTAAACCCTGTGCAATGGCACAGAAAACGGATGTGCTGAGTTTTTAAAGACTTACAGGGACGTGAAATGTACAGAACTGAAAACAGAGCCGGCCTTTCCATGCTCTGTCTGCGGGGTTCCCCAACACCCCAGTCCTTGGCGGTGAGCCCCCCGACACAACCCCAGCCAGCGCCTCGGGGTCTCCGAGCAAGAGGCCTGCCGCGGGCGAGCCAGAGACGGCGGAGGGCAGCAGCGCCCACACAGCCTCTCCAACCCCACCGGCACCTGCAGGAAAAGCGGGTCCCCTTCCCAACGGCGGCTGCAGCTCTGGGAAGACTTAACAAGAAGGTGTCAGATCTGTGCAGAAAAAGCCTCAGATCTCACCGAAGGGCCCGGAAAGAAGAGCAGAATAAATGAGAAAGCAGATCGCAGTTACGGTGGTAAAAAATAAACAAATAAACAACCAAGCTCGCCAGTTCATCTCAAGCTGATCTGTAAGCTCCTCTCACCCCATCAAAATATCTGCACCCCCGGGAAGCAGCGGGGAGCCAGGAGGGCGGAGGGCCCCCTGCTGGGACCGGAAGCCAGGGCGTCTCCCACCTGAGACACTGAACTGCACGTGCCCCTCATGCGGCCACTACGCATTCGTTCAAGGTGTTTACCTTTTTTTCCTGAAAGACACTAATCAATGTAACACTCTTCTTTCTCCTAAGACAACAGCCTCATTCCTCACCATCTGTTGTCTTTCTTGGGTTAAAGTGCCTTCGGTTTGGCTGATGAACACCGTCAGAAGGACAGGGCCTGCGGGAGACCCCCATTCCCGCTCCCCCCCCGCGCCCCCCGCACGGCTCCTCTGAGTCAACACAACGGCACTACAGACAGGCCCAGCCCCCCGCGGGCTCAGGGACTCTCCCGCCCCTGCTCTGTCCCGGAGGGGCTGGGGGAGGCCCCTCAGCAGCCTTTCGGGCCGGCCCCTCCCACACGGCACCGCAGCAGCAAAGGGCAGACACACTGTCTGTGGATCCCGCGGCCGGAGACAAACAGTCACCTGCGGCTCCTGGGGCCTCCCAGCCCCGGTCCCAGGCCCAGGGGGGCGTGGGCAGAGAGTATTTTAAACCAGCTGCCCGTTATTAAAGTAATAAGTAATCACAGCTTTTACATGCAAGGCACACGGAAGGATTTAGGGCAAACAGCCAAAGTCTTCTTCCGCAGCCGCCCCAGACTCCCCGGGACACGTGCCTGTGACGGGCATTAATCAACAGAGAAGAGACCACGAGGCAAAAGGGACTGAGCAAGACCAGGAAGCCGCAGGCCCGCGTTTCCCATGGCGCGTCCGCCAGGGCGTTGGAGCGGGCGGGACGATGGGGAGACCGGTCTGTCTTCTGTCCGCCTGCCTGTCTGTCCACCTGCGCTACTAACCTGACAAACAGGAACGTATATTTTCCCAAAGAAGATGTACAAACGGCCAGTAAACACGTGAAAAGATGTTCAACATCTTCGGTCATTAAGGAAATGCCGACTAAAACCACAGACACTACTGTACACCCACAGGACGGCTGTGATAAGAACCACTTTTTAAAAGCACAGAAAATAACAGGTGTTGTCGAGGCTACGGAGACCAGGACCAGAAGGAGGGGTAGAAGCCGCGCAGCCCCGGGAAAACGGCTGGGGAGTCCCTCAGAAAGGAACAGTGCTCTGCCTGAGTCAGCAACTCCGCTCCCGGTACGAACCCCGGGGAACGGAACGCAAGTCCCCACCATGTCCCCATTCCCAGCAGCCGAGAGGGAGAGAGAACCCAGGTGTCCATCAACAGCTGGGTTAGCAATATGTGAGCATCCCTCAGCTGTAAAATCGGCGGAATTACTGAAACACGCAGCAACATGCATGCACTCGGGCGAATCGTGAAAACACTGTGCTAAGTGAAAGAAGCCGGACACGTACGGTCATGCATTTTAAGAGTCCGCCAATCATTTTTTTAACCCTCAACCAAGGACATGTTTACTGATTTTAGAGAGAGAGGACGAGAGGGAGAGAGGCACCGATGTGAGAGAGAAGCACCCACCAGTTGCCTCCCGTAGGCACCCTGACTGGTGCACAGGATGACGCTGCAACCCAGTGCGCCACCAGGCCAGGACGCCATTTATAATTTTGTTACGTGACTTTTATCTCAATTTCTTAAAAATCTCCATTATGCGTCGCACTGCCAAGTAAGTCCCTGGCATCTGGCGGGAGTCGGCGCCTCTGAAACCCAGCGCACACGTGCACTGTGACACCAGCTCCCCTGGAGACGGGCCCAGGATGACAGAACCTCCCCCGCCCCGCCCCCTTGGCTGGATGCAGGCATCTGACACCTCTTCCCGGTCACACCCGTCAGCAGACCAGACGGTGGGCTCCTCGCGGCCCATTTTCATGCACCTCCCCCTCCTGGCCTGCGCAGCACCCCTTCTGACCCCACCCCACGCTGCACGGCCCCAGAGCTGTGTGCACACCACGCGTCTGCCCGCCAACAGCGTCTGCTCCGCGTGTGCAGCCTGCCGTGCGCGCAGATCTCTCGTTGACAGGCGCGTGAAGACGA
The DNA here is from genome assembly GCF_987537825.1 of Furipterus horrens. Classification (NCBI taxonomy): domain Eukaryota; kingdom Metazoa; phylum Chordata; class Mammalia; order Chiroptera; family Furipteridae; genus Furipterus; species Furipterus horrens. The sequence continues at coordinate 100,129,488 of NW_028327181.1, read as the reverse complement.
AAGGCGTGATCCCTGAGAGGCTTGTTAAGCACAGACTTAAGCCCTCATTTCTTTCTAAAACTGCGAGGCCTCAAGCAGGCCCATTTCCGGGGAGAACGGGGAATGGAGTCTTCTAGGCAGGAGGGCGGCGGCTGGGGTGGAGCAGGGCGCAGGGGGCTTGTGCGGGGGCGGGGAAGGGGGGAGCAGGAGGAGGGAGGGGAGAGGGAAGGGAGGGGGAGGGGCGGGGGGTGGAGGAGTGGGGTGTGGGGTGGGGGAGCGGGCTGGCCACAGGCTGCCAGGCCCTCCTGCTGCCCCCCCTTTCCCCACCGACCCCACTGACATGCACAAATCTTAAGGGGTTACCTGGCCTCCTCCAAGTCACCTCTCCAGGGAGGAGCAAAGAAAATGCAACAAGTCCGCCGCCCGCCCAGTCCCTTGGTCCCTTCTGCACTACCAGGCCCTGCCTGCCCACACCACCCTGGGGACCCGCAGGGAGGGAGCCACAGGGGGCGAGCTGCACGAGACCGAGCCCTGCTAAGCAGCGCAGGTGGCCTGAGATCATCCGGCCGAGGATCCGCTCAGAGCGGCCGGGCTCGCCACCACACGAATGGTCATCCATAGGCCGGGTTTCCAGGCCACTCTGAGTGACAGCAGTGGGATGCCACTCTCCTGATCGCTCACGAAATGCAGAGCTAACGTGTGGCGCTCCACGCACGGTGCCAGGCCGAGCGACAGGAGCTGGGCCTCCCACAGCAGCTCTGCCTGCGGCCCAGCCCTCAGCTGCAGTTTGTCAGAAAAACACAGACATGGCAGCTGGAGCCCGACCCGGGACCCAGAGACAAGGAAACCAGGAGGTGACATCAGAGGGGGCCGGCGGCCTGGAGACACCAGAACACAGGTGAAGGCGCCAGGGCTGCCAACTCCCTGAGACGGCCCATCACGTCACCACTGGACTGCACGCCAGTCTGGGGCTAAGGTCACGCGACCACCCCGGGCAGGACCCCCAGAGGGACAGTCTGTACTGGTCTCCAGCACCTCCCAGCTAGGACCAGGCTATGCAGAGCTGGTGTCTTCTGCGAACCCCTCGAACCTAGACTCTGAAACCCCCAACAGCGCGGAGCCCAACCGTGTACAGGCCTTTACCCGACCTGGACAGAGGCCGTACAAGACGCTGAGGCCGGCGACGACAGGCGGCGAGGCAACAGCGACCGCGCAGCCCCAACGCCCACCCCGAGAGGCCGGCGCCACTGCCTGTGGCTCCCACGCGCTGCGACAGCCCCAGAAGGACACCGCAGGCCAGGGGCGAGTTACCCAGCAGCCCGGCCTCTCAGAGCCCTCTCCCTGACCCCGAGCGCAATGGCCGGTCCCACGGGCCGTCACTGGTCGCCAGGACACACGTCTTCCTCCCCGAGGTGGCAGTCAAGCCCCCATCCCGTCTCAGGGAGGAGGCACGTGGCCGACTCCGGGGCCCGAAGCACAAACCGCCCAGAAAACACTGCTGCACAAAAGCATGGGGGTCTGCGAACCACACCTGCGCCCAACACCTAAAGGGCAAGCCTGTGAAGGCCCCAGACAGGAGGACGCTGCCTCTGGTCCGGGCCACGCCCTGTCTCCCCAAGGCTCCTGCCACCAGGAGATTGAGCTAGAGGCTCTGGGTCCCTGGAGTGCCCTCAAAGCCAGGCTCAGTGCAAGGTCAGTGGTGCCAGCACTTTCATCAAAATGCAGCAATTCTTCTACGTGGCTAGTGGCCCAGGGTGAAGAGCTGGGCTTCGTTCCAGACAGACCTCCCTCCCTGAGGACCCTGCTCGGCCCAGAGCACCAGGAACGCTGTCTGACAGCAAAACCAGCTGCCCCGCCGACCGCCCAGCAGCTGCGGCAGACCTTGGAGGCAGGAGGTGCTGAAGGAGGGCTGAGGCTCGGAGCCCATGGGACAGCCCACGGGTGCCGCTGGGGGTGGTTGGCTGAGCGCTGCCCAATGGTTACCCGGGAACCGTCAGCCGTCTGGGCTGCCTGCGGACCCCACAGCTGCTGCGCGGGACGCCCATCTGCCGCTCACAGGCCCGGCTAGAGTAGGCGCCCCTGCGGCGAGGTGTGTCAGTGACGCACTGAAGGGCCCGCTGTCGCCGGTGTAGACAGGCATGCAGGACCACACGGGCTGGGTCAGGCCTGCCAGCAGGGAAAGTTTCACCCACTTTCTTCGCCCACCTGGGTAAGTTACAAACACCCACACACACCTGCCTCCTGGCCGCCCGGGTGTGCCCTGCTACCGAGGGGGCGCTCCTTCCAGGCCGGGGATCCTCTGGGGAAAGAAGAGGGGTGAGACCCACCAGCTCAGCTCCCGAAACAGCTGCACTAAACCGCCAGTGCCCCGAATTGTGAAAAAGGGTGGAGGGAGCAGCCCCGCGGGATGCGCTCGGCGCTACCATCTCCTCCTGCCACCAGCAGGACCTCCAGGGGATGCGACGAAACGAGGGAGGTGCATTCAGCTGCCACTACAGCGGGCCTCTCTCCTTCCATCGCCCACAGCACACAAATCACGCACCTGCGCAGTCCCAGGGCCGAGCCTTAACTCTCACCAGAGGACCGACCTCCCCAGCGGCATGCGGACAACTAAGTAGAACAGGCTCAGTCTGCCTGGAAAGGAAGTCGGGGCCTGATACTCTGGTGCAGGTCACGGTTGCGCTGACCTCCTTGACCCCAGACCACCTTTGTCAGGAGTCTAGTCTCAACTGGTTCAAGCTAGAAGAAAGAGGAGGAAGAGCAGGCCGGGCTGATGCAGGCAGGGTTCAGGGCTGCCTCTCCGCACCTCCTGGGGGGCACTCCGACTGCAGGACCCCGCCCCGGGGCCGTGGAGGCCTGTGAGGATTTCCGCAAACATGGATGAAAACGACCTTCCCCCCAGCCACCCGACCTTGGTGGGTCTTGCAGTCCAGGGCCCAGAGACAGAGAAAGGCAGACCCAGGAGCGGCTCCGACAGAGGCCCAGAAATGTCACGACGCTCGCACTGCTTCGTGGCAGCGGCACAGATACCTCTTGGCTTCCGCAGAGACCCCAGAGCCCTGTGATGTGCGGCACAGCGGGCCGCTCAGCCATGCCACGTTCCAAAGGACCCCGAATTCCAGTTAGGAGCCAGGCTCCCTGTGCACAGACCTCTGAGCTTGTAATGGCCTCAGGTTTGTGCAAACTCTAGAGGCAGCGTGCGGGACACCTGGAGATAGAGATGCCCGCCATGCTGGCCACCCAGCACTGCGAGCAAAAGACCACAGGGCCCCCATCTCAGGCAGGAGCCCTGAGTAAACCACACTGAGGAGCCCCAATCCCAGGTCACGTGGATCAGTGACTCACACGGGGAAGCACAGGCAGGCCAGCCTTCCCCGGGGGCTTGGAGCCGCGGCTTCCGCGGCGCTGACGTCCGAGGGGGAGCAGAGGTGCTCGGAGCCCCAGGAAGGGCCAGCTGCCCGCCGCCTTCCCCGTCGCACCCTTGGGTGACTCTGGAGCCAGCCCAGCGCCCAGATCTGAGTGGAAAGGCACCTGCAGAAACACACCGATGTTCTCGTTTTCTGCTAAAATTCCCAAACCAGCAGATGAGGCAGCAGGTCTCGAAGCAGTTTACAAACCATCTAGGATCTCAGAGGCAGCCCGGCGTGGCTGTCATACTCAGCGCTGCTCCCCCTCATTAACAACAAGAACAACAAAGGGGCCATGCGACGGAGGCCCGGAGGACGGGGACCAAAGGCAGAGCACGAGACACGTGTGTGCGCTGAGCGCTTTGATCCTCAGCTGTTTGAAACCTGAAGGCAGGAGAAACAGGCCCGGCTAGTGGAATTGCAAAAGTTATTGAAAACACACTTGCTGTGCAAAATAAAACCCAGGATTTCATATAAAACGGGAAATACTTCATCTTTTCTAGAGATTCTGGGGGAGACTAGAGGACCTCGCAGGGGAGGTGCAGTGAGGGCGTCCGGCCGCGGAATGACGGAGGGACAGTGCCGGCCGCTCTCGCCTGGCCTCGAGGGCGGGTGGATGCGGAGGGATGGCCCTTCCCCGAAGGCAGAGGAGGAGCAGGCGGGGCAGGCTTACCCGGGGCTGCCAGTTCTCGTACTGCTTCTGCAGGTTGGCTCCGATGGTCTCCAGAGCTTTCTGAGGCCCCATCGACAGAGGATCTGAGGAAGCAAGGAGAGGAAAGGTCTTCACAAGTGCACGTCCTCGTCTGCCAAACCTTGTACACAACTTACGTCCAAGCTGCCCGACGGACGACACAGGGCAGGGCCTGCGGGCCCCCTGTGCTGAACAGACCCCCACACAGGCTCCCCGCCACCCCCTCCCGCCTCCCACCTTCCAGAGAGACTGGTCCCAGGTTTGCTCTCTGCCTGGGTCACTCCTGAGCTCCGTACGGGCGTGTGCAGAAAGGCGTGGGCTGTGCGTCTGTCCAGCAGGCACGGTGCAAGGGGCAGGGCCCCGGCGAGACCACAGCTCTCTCCTCTGCCCTGTGGCCGCTCGCATGTGCACAGGAGGCAGGCAGGGAGGGGCAGGGACAGGCCACCCCCCCACAGAACATCAGTTTACACACCTAGATCGGGTTTGCCCGCCTGCTTCCGGCATGACTTCTAGAGCAGGTCGCTGTCCGCCAGCGACTCCTCACAGGGATTGGCCCCGGGAGCTTTAGTCCAGAGGACCCAGAGCCCTTCTGTCTAAGTGGTGGTGTCAGCAGCTTTTACTGGGTCCGCAATTAAGATGCGAAGTTTCAGAAACATGTCTTTATTCATTCATTTAAAATAAGAAACCCATTCCATCTGACCATAAATACTTATTACAAAAAAATGACAATTTCTTCCAAAAAAAATTATTGGCAAGAATAGCCCTGTTTTACTCTTTGCCATTTCTGTAACACCTGGTTGAACAGGTGATGGCTGGACCCTCACACCTGCTTCGGCACGCACCTGCTGTAACCCGGGCTTCCAGCTGGCATTTCGGAGGAAAGCCCCGCCCCCCACCAGCACATTAAATAGCCTTTCCAGGCAAGCACAGCCGTGGTGGCCACTGTCAGATCCCACGCCACAGCTGGACCACAGTGTCAAGGTGACGTGCAAGGGGGAGCCTGTGCCCTGGGAGGTGAAAGTGCACTGGTCTCCCCGGCAGGGACTCTGAGTGGCTTTTACCCACTGGAGACTCTGGCTCCCTGAGCTGCGCAGGCCTGTGCGCTTCACGGTCACACCTCCGCTCCCACCATGGCAAGGGGCAGTCAGTATTGCCCCTCGGAGAGGCCGTCCACCTTCCACAAGATGCCTGCCGTCCCCTTGGGACACGTGGGGCAGCGAGCACACTCACTGGCCAGCCCTCAGACTCCCTGGTCACACTAAAGCCTCCGTGGCCAAATCTAATGGCGATGAAAGGTGGGCAGACAGAGCGATGCCCTTGACCCCGTGAGGACAACACCACCTCTAGAGCCGAGAGCGAGGGTGAACCAGGGGTCATCTCAGACACGCACACCCTCCCGCCTCTGCGTCTCACGCTCCCGTCCTCTGGAAACGAACCACCGAGGGAGGCAACACAGGATCCAGGAAGCGAGAGAGACCCCCCAGACGCCCACGTGCCAGGTCTAGAGAGCCAGGCGTCCGACGGACAACGGGGCTGCTTGCGCCCTGGACATACCGTTAAACATGTGTAAAAAGTAAAATAAACTCCCAGGTCCACAGAGAATTTAGCAAATAAAGTAACTGGCAGGTCTGTAACTATGGGAGAAAACACTTCACGCACAGACGAGAAAGGACCCGAGAGCAGCTCCCTGCAGCTCCCCGGCCGCTGGACTGTCCAGCTCCACGCCCATACTGCTTTGATAGAGCAACGATGCGTGATCGAGTCAGGCCCAGGATTCTGGAGCCGACACCTTTGCGCCAGGCCCTGCCCGAGGGCCCAGGTCCCCCTGGCTGCAGAAGGCTGGGCCCGAGGGACCCACGGACACCCGGCGACGGCCAGGCGGCACCTGACTCATCTGGGAGAGGAACAGTAAGTCTGCTGGAGCCGGTAACAAGAAACCAGGCGTTAATCTTCTTCCCCCGCTTGGTCCCAGAAGGACAGTGCCGAGGTCCCAAAACAGCCCTAAGGACCCGCCAACTGGGCTGAAACCAGATCGCCAGGCGGCAAGGTGGGAACAAATCAGGCCTGGAAAGGCAGGGAGGAAACACCAGGCCGCCGCGGGCGTAGGCAGAGCAGAGGCGCAGGGAGCCAGCAGCAGTGCAGGCCGGAGCTGGCGGACACTCCACGGAGCCCCCGCGTCACGCCAGCTGAAGCCTGCACTACAAGAGCGGAAATGGCTTCCTTCGCAGAAAGACAGGGGCCAGTCCAAGAGTCTGCTGACCTGGCCCTTTCTGTGCCTGCCGCTAAGGAACCCGGTGGGGGGTGAGGGGCCAGGGCCCCCAGGTCGGGGAAGCCCCGTGCCACACTCCACCCTGAACTGCGCCCCCTGTGCGCACAGCGTGCAGAAAGCCCGCGGACGCCGCACCCTCGTTAGAGGCGGCAGCCCAACAGCAGCTGCCTGCCCACCCGGGGGAGGAGCAGGGCGGGGACAACCAAGTGGGTGTCACATCCCATCCCCTGGGAGCCCTGCGGCCAATTAATCCCAGGGCTCCCTTCCTGGAATGTGGCAGTGGGTGGGGGAGGGGACAAGCAGGGGAAGAAAGGGCCGACAGAAGGATACTTTTAACAAGGCGTCACTGAGCTAAACGAAATGCTTTAAATTAAGTTAAACTCCCACCGGGGTCGGGGCAGAAGCAGCCAGAACATGCTCTGAAAGATGCAGTTCTGTCTCCACAAAACACTTCGGGCGCCTCCACAGGTCTGTGCTTAAAGAACACACGGGAGGCCGGGCGGCCGGAAGGACGGGGACGCAGGTGGTACCTGGCGTCTGCGTGAAGCGCGAGCTTTCTGGTGGCAGCCTGTCCGCAAACCGCCCCCCCCCCCCCCCCCCCCGGTTCAGAACACTCAGACCTGCATGGGGACGGGAGCGCTGTCCACCCGCCCCGCACACACGAAAGAGAAGCTGGTCACGTGGCCTGGCCCGAGGTCACTGGGGGTGCTGGGCCTCGGCCAGCCGGGACAGTGGGGCACCCTTGTCACCGCCCGTCATCTTCGCACACAACAGCTGTGCCCACCCCTCCTGTGAAACACCCCGTGCTCCAGCGCCAACGACCCAAGCGCTGACACTGGGGACCCTCCTCCCCCGGCCGGGCCCCTGAGGACCCTGATGAGGGCAGCACCCCGGGCACAGGGCCCCACAGACCCTGTTGGCTCTCAGCCCACCCCGAGGGACCCTTCTAAAGGACACGCCCATGATGTCACCCTCCCCTGAAAGCCTCCTGTGTTCCACGCGAATGTCAAGGAAAGTCAGAAAACAGCGTAAGCTGTGGCTGGAGTGGAGACAGGGTGGGGGGCGGGGGCAGGTCACCAGACTGGGCCTCTGGCTGCAGGTCCTGATGAGTCTGATCCGTTTGGGAAACGTCCCCTGACGGCCTGCCTGCCCCACGCGCTGCCCTGCCCCAGGCTGACAGGGAAGCAGCGGCGGAGCCCACCGCCCAGCGCGGCTCCGTGAGCGGCCGTTTCCTAAGCATTTGCTAACTGGCCGAGTAACTGAGCACTGCCTGCTGGACCGAGAGCAAACTTCTCCGTGTGCCTTTGAAGGGCTCTGCCGCTAATTAGTCGGGTGACCTTGAGCAAGGAGTCTTTAATTGAGAAAATACATAACGGCAAAGGGCCACTTTGAAGTCAGAACTGGCTCCTCACGGCTCCGTATTCTATCCCCACGGTATCACCTGGTGTGTTTTGTAGTTCGTAGCTACATAGTGAGAGGCATTTCATCTTCCTGGGCCCAAGGGCAGAGCTGGGAGCTGTGGCGGCTGGTGCGGCTGCGGCGGCGGCAGCCACGCTCAGCGGGAGCTCTCCCTGCCGTCCGGCTGGCGTGCACCTCGGCGGGCCTGCCCTCGTGCTGCTGTGGCGGCATCTGACGCCAGGCCACACCGACAGCCTCTGCCGCATCTACGGCGGAGGCGAGCGCCACTCTGTGAAAAAGCGGCCTCATCGCCTGGAGGAGGGGCCGGGGACGCCAGCGCTCCCGACGGCCACCTCTGGCGCGGCCCCGGCAGCTGCCCAGGCCTGTGGCCGGAATCCCGGCCCGCACTCCCCTGGGTGGCAGTGGCCACATGCTCGCTAGAAGCAGCTCGGTGGGCGGTCCACTTGATTGTCCTGGCCATGCGGCTCTGGTCACTGCCAGGGGACCGGAAGGGCCGCTTCACAGACACTGACGCCGCGAGCCCCTGGAGGCAGCTTCTCCCACGGGTGTGGGACCCAGAAGAACTAGGTCTCCTTCAGCTGCCTGTCCCCGTCCTGGAGGCCAGAGCAGCACCGACGCCTCCGTAGGTGTGAGGTGCGTCTCCCGCAGAAGCACCCCTCCCCTCCCCCGCCCACACAGACCCCCCCACGCTCCCAGGCCTCCTCGGAGCGTCATGGCATTTGGGAGAGCAGCTCTGCTCTGTAGGACTCGCGCACGAAGGGACTCGCAGGGGCGGCTCGCGCTCCAGGGAACCGGGGGGCGCTCTGCCTCGGACGATACGTGCAACTTCAGAACTTTTTCTTCAAAATGAAAATGAAAATACAGATGGCTCCATACCACTGAGAATTTGTTGGGTCAAATCTCCCAGCTTCTCTTTTTCTGACACCATTATTGTTAAAGTCACCGTTGCAAGGACCAGCCCTGCCCGTAATAAAGGCCAAGTGAAAATTTTTCAACTGTAAAAGCCATATGCCCTTTTGAACTCATGGTCCATTGAAATTGTTACAAAGCAGATTACAGTCCTAAACTGCAGAAAATGTTTTAAAACACAATATTAAAAACCTATTCATTTGCTGGACCTTTCACCCAAGAAAGAAGCAAGGAATTCTTCTTGTTCACTGACGCCGCCCCATAAATACCGACCAGCGAGGCTCGGTGGGGGGGGCGGGGTCTTTAGTTTCTCCCGCTCGTTTGCCTTGGTGGGGCCGGGGCAGGTGGAGGACCCCAGGACACCTGGTAAGAGTGTCTGCAGCAGACGCGTGCACCCCTCGGAGCGCCCCCGGGGCCCACAACCCTGCTGTAAAACCCAGCCTAAGAGTCCCCGCGGGAGGAGGTAGAGGGCAATGACTCAGCTCAGCTGTGACCAGGCGTCGGTGAAGTGGGGACAGGCAGTGGAGGCTCATAAGCGGTCAGTTCCACCAGCATGGTCACCGGGAGACAGCAGAGAGCCAAGCCCATGTCTCAGGAAACGACCACAGGAAACGGCCACTGTCACTGGGGGTAGGGACAGGGGCCTGGGCTCCCGGCGGGGAGGCTACGAAACGGAGGCTGTGACCCTAAGATGCCCGGAAGAGCGCGACAGCCCAGTAAAACGGAAAACCAACACTGTTTTCTCAATTCTGATGAAAATCACTTGTACTTTTTGTTAAAGTGGATAGGGGGATTTCTGCCTCTGCTTAGGACGGAGTAAGCTGGGGTGTCCCCATCTTGTCAACGAGACAGAGCTGACTGATCAGCAGTGGAAACCAAGGAAAATCATCTGCATCGATGTGGCTTCACTGGTAAATCACACTGAAATTCAGAGGAGAAATAACACCCAAGTCAATACACACTCTTCCATAAAACAGAGGAGATGGGAGAATGTCTCAACTCGTCCAGTGAGGCCTGCATTACGTGGCGCCAAAAGCAGATAGACGTGCTGTAATAAGAGGGGACTACAGACCAGTGTCCCTCATAAACAGGGACGCGGGCTCCTTACCAAAGTCCGCAGCCAGAGCCAGCCACGGAGAGAAGGGGCGCGGTGCGCCGGCTCCCGGAATCCAAGGCTGGCTCAGGAGCCAGAACCGCGTCCGTCTAACCCCCCGTCAACAGACTGGGAAGAAAAGCTGGACGATTATCTCAACACGCCGAGAAAGCCTTCTGTAAGAGCCACACTGATTCCTGACAAAATGCTCGGCAACTCGGGACAGAAGTGAACGTCTTGCCTTACAAAAGGCGCCCATCAGCCCTAGCGGAGAGGCCTAACGCCCCCTCCCTAGAAGCAGAGACAGGGGAGGCGAGGCCCACGCCCGCTCCCTGGCAGGCCTTCGCTGGGGCCCCTCAGGGGACGATGACCCAGCTGGGCGGTGCCCTGTGGGAGCCTCCCCATGGGCGTGAGGCGCCCGTCCGCGGTTTGAGGCATAAAGTGGAGAGCGCTGCCCTTAGGTGGCGACACGGGGCAAACCGAAAGGGGAGAGTTATAGAATCCAATAACCATGATTTTATTCGTTTCCCTTGGAACACTTTCTCCACATCCAAAACAACCTCAAGGTCAGAGAACCTGGGAAAGACAGGAGCCCTCAGGCCCACACACACCAGCGACAGGCCCCGCGCGGTGACCCCCGGGACTTACCGATCCAGCACTCCAACCGCGCACAGGGGGTGGTCTTCACCACGTCTGGGGGGTCCACACCGACATTCAGGCACAACACTAAGGCCACGCTGACGGTCTTCATCTGCAAACACAACAGAAAAAAGGCCTTTCAGTACGCAAGTCCCGGGGGCGGTGGCCAGTTTCTCAGTGTTCCCAGAAGACGTGCCACCAAGTGCCTGGCCCCCCCCGCGCCCCCCCACGCCTTCCCCCACCTGCACTGCCAGCTGTTTTCTCAGCCCCTCCTTCCAGGAGCGGCTCCCGAGTGCCGTGGGCAGATGGCAAGGGAGGCCTTTCTCAGGCTTCCTTGCAACGCATTTCCAGGAAGAAGAAGTTGATCAAAAGCATAAACATTGTAAGGCACTGGTAACATTCTGCCAAGTTCCTCTGCAAAGCCTTTGCACAAACTCACACTCATTAAATAAAACTGTTACTTATTTAATGAGAGAAAACGTCGTATTGATTTGGTTGACACTCTTTGGTATTATTTGCATCTTTCCTCTTTTGTGGGTTTTCTGCTCGCGGGTACACTGCCTTCCTTGCCGATGCCAGCGGTCTCTCCCGACGCAGCCCCACTCGCCCTGCGCCTGGGGAAGGCTGTGCGCACACCGCCGGCTGCCCGTGCTTCCCTGGTCTGACCGGTGTGACCACCCCACCCCTGCCCCTCCCAGCACCCTCAGCTGGGAAACACCAGCCGCCAGCCGCTACCCTCACTCACTGGCTCCCACTGCCAGCTCCCACTGGCCGCACCCCGGGGTGCCGTCCTCGGGCACGTCAGGAGGTGAAGGAAAGAAGCGCCGGGGCAGGGGCGCAGAGCACCGCAACCAGGACGGTCTCCCTGCTCCGGCCGCCCTGCTCCTGCGCCTGGGACCCCGCGCCCCACCCTTTCTGTCCTGAAAGCCTCCTGGGTGAGCCCCCGCCCGGCCCACACGCCCAAGATAACAGAAGATAGCTGTCAAGGGTATAGGGACCCAGGGACAAGACGAAAGTATCTGTCCTGCTCCTGGCTACCCACCGAGCGCCACAGTCCGGCCGAGACAGCACAGTAAAAGCCTCGGGCCAGCGATCGCGTCCCGTGCTCGGTTCCCTGCAAATTTCACCCGCGCCGGCCTGATTTCAAACCTGGCGAGTTTTAAATTCTTAGCTATACCCTAAAGCGTCTTCTCAGCATTTTATTTTCATTTCTACGGTAACCTCGTTCCAAAACTTCTAGATTAATGTTTTTTAATAATACAGTTATAACATTAAGAAAATGTAGGGGCTATCAATTTAATGTGCCAAAGATTGCATAATAATACATAAAATCACCACTTTGGACTTGAACACATTCTTCTCTCCAGTGCAATGTAACTGAAGAGGGCAGAGTCACATCCCCGGAGGTCACCTGTGAATCTGCAGAGAGCACCATTCTGAGGAGCCATGAAACCGTCCGTGACCAAGGACAACGAATGACCTCAGACCTGTCAGCTCCTCGCAGTCCCCTCTGAGCGCCGTCCCTACCCTCACAGGAGGGCGGGGCGCAGCGGAGCCAAGGCCCTGTCCGCCCCTGGAGGCAGGGAGCACGCTGCCTTGTGGTTCCAGGCCAGGGCCGGAGCCTCACCATCCCCTGGGAGGCCGGGCGACGCTGTCCCAGCCTGGGTGCCGTCCCACACAGCTGCTGGGGCCAGCTGGGTTTGGAGATGCAGAGCTCTCAGACCTCTGACAGGGTGACATGGGACACCCCGGGAGGCGCGTCAGCATCCATGAGGACAGGAGAGCATCGGCGCCCTGCCCGCCGGGGCCCCGCCCAGCTTTCCCACCACGGCTGGTGGGCCCAGACACCGGTCCCCGTGGACACGCCAAACGCGCAAGTGCATGTCGCCTCACTGATTGCAAAGACATCCATGCAGTCACCAAAGAATTCAAGACAGTCGTAGGGCCCTTGACGGCCTTCTTCCCACGGAGTTGATCTGAGAAACCACATGCTTTTAAAAAGACAGCTGAGCAAGTGCCACAGCCACACCGAGACGTGGGCTCCCGGCCGACAGGCCCCGCCGCCGGCTGCGAGGCGGAGTGCGGACGCGACCGGCCCCGCGTCCATGACCGAGCAAAAGGAACAGGAAGCCAGCAGGCTGGCCACACAGGCCCCAGCAGCCGCCGCCCCGCGCTCCTTCTCGGAAGCACAGCCCCCCAACTCCCGGCCGCGCTCATTAGGAGTCAGAGCACCCAGAGGAGACCTGGCGCGGAGCCGAATGCATAATTTATAGGCAAAGTCGGAAACGGAACCACAGCAAACAGTCAAGTACTGGGCGGGGGAGGGGGGAGGCTGCTGAATGAAAGGAAGAGCCGTGCAGCTCCAGCTTCCAGCCCACAAAACAAGGGGCAAGAAACCAGCAAGAAACACGTCAAAGGGAATTTTGCAGCCAAACTGACAAACGTCAGATCCCCATCCCCGCAGCCCCTGCGTGCAGCTGCGCGCGTCTCCGCCTGGATATTCCTTTGTTCACAACCACGGGGACGGGGACGGTAGGCGCAGATCTGGGACTTGTGGGCTCAGCTGGTTACCGTGAGCCAGAAGCCTCGGTGAGGTTTAGGGGCTCTGTTTGAGGCCAATTTCTGTCTGTTTCACTGCTTTCCTGTAACGCAGTCTGATACACGGGAGGACACGAAGGCAACTCCTCACCACGGGAAGAGGCAGCGAGCGCAGCCCCCCCACCCCCCGCCGCAGACCCGGGGGCAGCCTGCCTTCTAAGGAGCAAATGAAGGAACTGCACACAGACTAGGGTTAGTAGTGAGATCGGAACAGCTTCCGACAGGTTCTCGCTGCGATTCCTTCAGGAAACAAGCGTTCTCCCCGGCGCCGCCCCTGCAGACCCAGACTCTGACGGGTTCTGCAAACCACACGGCCCCGCGCGCTGGACAAGCCAGTCTCCTGACTCTCAGGCGCTGAGTGAGGGACAGGAGGGCTTCTGAGTCTTTTCTTGTAACGCCTGATGGGGTGAAATATGTATGTATCTGGAAAAAACCCATTAATATAATGACAACAGTGTGCACGACACCGATGTAACCTGGCAGCCAAGGAGGGTGGACGGGGATGCGCACGTGTGAACAACGACGACCTCGCTGGGGGCGGCAGACGCCGCTGAGTGAGCGTGTGTGCCGTGTGGCCGCCACGTTCACAACGACTGAGCGGGTAGAGCAACGGATCTGCACCACATTCTGTGTGAAGCGTGAACATCCCTCCGTGGAAACTACTCAGATGACTCAGAGGCGGCAGCTGTGGGAAACCGGTGACTGGCAGCTTCATCAGGACAACACGCCCACTCACGCGTCACGTCTCATGCAGAGATTTTTGGTGAAACATCCCATCACCCAGGTGACTCAGCCCCCCTACAGCCCAGATGGGCACCCTGTGACTTCTGGCTTTTTTCTAAAATCACCTTTGAAAGGGAAGAGATTTCACACCGTTGATGAGACTCAGGAAAATACAACAGGACAGCTGACTGGGAGACCTGTGCGAGGTCCCCGGGTGCCTGCTTGGAAGGGGACGGGGCGTCATTGTCCTGTGTGCACTGTTTCCTGTATCTTGTATCTTTTTCAAAAAATCTTTATTTTTCATAGTATGTAGCTGGATACCTTCTGGACAGACCGCGTGTGTATCTAATTAACTATTTAATCTTTCTATTTAATCTTTTCCCCTAAAAAGTGGAAGTATTTGCCTCGGAGGAATATAGGAAAACAGGAAAATACTAACCTGTCTCAGGCCCACATACACGCACAGATTAACTGTAAGGAACGCAGCAAGATGAAGCCCCAACATGGCCAACTCCCCCACGGAAGCCCAAGGGCGGGCCGTAAGGGCGCGGGGACGGCAGGTGTGCGGTGCAGGAGCATCTCGGCTTCCGAAGCGCGCCGCAGGTGCACAGCGCTCCCGGTGGGCTCCGCGGTGTGACCCACGCCGCAGGGAAGCTGCTGCGAGGGGCACACTCTCAGAACAGGCCAAGTGGCCCGGGACGCAGCCCCCAGGGCCTGGGTGAAAAGAGGGTGCAATGCCACATCCCTAATTCTTATTCCAAACACAGAGCACACATGTAAAGGACACAGGATGGCAGCACGAGGTGCCACAGGCGCTGCTGGTCACGGAGGAGCGGGAACGTGGGCGCCTTCTCCTCTTCCCTCTCTGCACGTGGCCTTCGGGGTCTATACTGTCAACTTTCTACCATAAACACATCTGATTTCTATAAGCACAGGGAAAGTAATAAAAATGTTATCACAACTGTCAAGGATTTTTTTATGCATGTGTGTGGATGTATATATAATTTTTATTACACTCTGAAGAGAGACAAAATACCTCATCCCGTTAGCTGAAGCGCAGACCAGTATCCAAGGCAACAAGCAAGCGGGATGGTGAGGAGCTCAGGGGACGCCCCGTGGGCAGACTGAGGGCAGCCGTGCCCCCCTCCTTCCACAGCACTGCCACCCAACCCAAAGTCGGCCCCGTAACCCGCGACGCCTCGTCCTGGCAATGCAGGCGCAGCCAGGGGCTCCATCGGGGTCCTCCATCCGTCCCGGGAGGACACCAGACCTAGCCCGCTGCCAAGTGGCCTTCTGCAGGGGCAACGGGACTTCCAGGTCACACGTGGGGGGACTTCAAGGCTGTTCAGACTTCTTTCAGTTGACAGGAGGCCGGGCCACTGCTTCATGACTCCGAATGGAAGGCAGAGTCAGCAGTATCGCCACGGTACGGAGCCACTCCCTCAGGACGGGGTTCTCTTCCACTCTTCATGATGCAGCCCTCCTAAGGACCGTCCCCACGCACACCGAACTGCGCACAGCTCCTGGGCTGTGCTGGCCGGAACGCCCTGGTGGCAGGCACTGCATAACGTGGAAGTCCCAGGACACTAAGGGGGGCTGTTTTCCTCCTGTCCCCTCCAGCCTCTGGGTAGGACCAATGTCCCACGGTGCCAGGCGAAGGGTAAGGTGGATCTTATAGCAGGTCGTCAAGGCACAAGAGTGGCTAAGCAGATGTCGTCAGGAAGATGAACCCGTGACAATGGCAAACACCCATGTGGGATGGAAGGGAATGGAGGGAGGGAAATAGGCCAGGAAGCTGAGGGTGAGATAACAAGCTTGTACGAGGCACGGCAGGAGGGGGAAGGGACCAGAGCAGCAGAAAAAGGATGAACCTTCTACTTCAAAGCGAATGGGTGATAGCTCTGCTGCTAAGTGGGCAGAGATGAAAGACACAGACCAACCCAAGGTCCCACCTGGCTGAAACTCTGTAATAAGCCTCTCACTAACATGCCCCACAGGGAACTGCAGTTGACACGGGCCGTCTGTGGTTCCCCACAATGTTTCAACACGTCCCGTATGCCTTGATGATTTCCTACACATGGGCCCTAGCTTCCCAAGGTAGGAAACAGAAGCAATTGTGTCTGGACTCTCTTGCAGCTAAAAGGCCATAACTGGGCCTGTGCTCCTCCAAGCAGGTGCATCTGCTGCCCAAACTCGGGTTCTGAATCCCGCCAGGCCATGCTCCACTGGGGCTGAAGCGGCATTGGTTTCCCCGCCACGCGCCCTGTGCCCAGGTCAGCGGCAGATGGTGAGCCATCCACCTCCACGCTCCTCTGCTTGGGGCGGGCGGGTCTCCTGTCGCCGGACTCAAGGAGCACGTTGACTTACATCCTGTCCTTGGTAGGGGCCCCCCAAAGTCACTGCTGCCGTAGTGGAGGGGGGCCCCTGATTGTCGTCTGGCTGATGAAAAAGCCTGACCGTCTCTCTCCTTCCAACATTTTTCCAGGACCTTGTTCATTCCAGCACGGACCCCAGGTGCTGGAGCCTCAAAGAGGACATGGTGCAGTGACACCCCCGGTCCAGGAAGGCCCGCCCAAGAGTGAACACTCATGGGGTCTGGTGCTGCTGTCCAGCAGGCCTGCCTGGCTGGCCGTGGGGACAGAGCGGTGGCCCCGCTGAGGAGGGACCTGCCTTCAGTGGTGCAGAGTTCTTGCCGTGATTCATGTTTGCAATGATTCCTGAAGGGTGTCATTTTTGAAATTGGTTCTGTGTTTTCAAAGAAAATAATAACCAATCTAAATGTGTTTATGAGGCCCGGCTTGGATTTTTCTTTAAAATTACTATATCAGGAAGGGATTTGTTTGCCACCAGCACTAAATCTGGTTTGGTCTCCTTTCTTTCCTTTTAAATAATAAGTTTTGTTGGAATTATTAATGGCTTCTATGGCTCCTTCAGGAGAGTTGGATCCTTAAGCTTGGCTGTCTTGGCAGGACCCGTGATTTCAGATGAGGCCTCGCTTGGTTCCGGTGCGGTGCCGGTGTGGACGCGGCGGGGCCTGCGTCCCTGGGGGCCGTGGGTCTCTGCAGCGGTTTCTGAGGTCAGCGCAGACGCAGAGTGTTCAGGAAAGAGCCTTGTTGGCAGTCAAGGTGGAAGAGTGTCGGTAGAAGCGCACACAGGGCGGGACTGGCCGCAGAAACGCCGGGCCGGCTGTGGGCGGGACCCCTGCGGGGCCCGGGCCGTGGGCCACGGGCTGGGTGACAGACCACGGCTCAGTGGGGACCGTCCCCCAAGGATATTGGTGTCTGCCGTCCCCTTTATCAGCATGACTCTGAAGTAAATGGAAATGTTTCTGCTTGTGATTTCACGTTTACAACGCTTCCCACCTCTGACCCTGTCCTGTGGCAAGTCCTCACTCGGAATCCCTTTGGTGACTAGGTGGGGGTGGGGTGCCGACCTTATTTTGTTAAGATGACGCTTACTCAGCCCTCCCTCTTTGGCAGGCGGCAGAGAGGGCCGTCGGCAGCCAGCACCAGGCAGCCTGTGGCCTGCGTGTCCCCAGCTGCCAGGCCCGTCTCTGCCCACGTGCTCCGGCCTACGGCTGCCTCTCTGTGACCGTGCCCGGCCCTCCTCTCAGGACCCCCTGAACTGCCTCGCCTCTGGACCTGCTGCTCAGAGGAAAGGAGCTGCCAGCACCAGCTGTAGATCCAAACACCTGAGAGGTCGAGATGCCGCTTTTGGTGCCGTCGCACTGAGTGTGCGTTAGGGGTCATGACGGGCAGGGGCGGCTTCGCTGTGGGCTCCGTCTCCTCTTCCCTCCCTCTCCACGGCCGGCCAGCCCACGTGAGCCTGGAGGGGAAAGCCCCTTTGGGGGCGACAGCACCTGAATCTGTGTGTGTCCTCGGGCCCCTGGTGTGACGCTGCTGTGCTGGTGGCTCTTGCGGACGACCCGATGGTGACAGCTCAGGGTGACTTTGGCGTCTGAGTGTTTTCCGCCCTGAAGAGCCTCTGGGGTTCCTAGCTGCAGATGGCAGAATCCAGGCTGGCTACACTGAGCAAGGGAAGGACCCAGACCCAGACCCTGAGGTGACAGAGACGCCCAGGGGGGTTCTGTGGCCCCGAGAGGCCAGAGGCACACCACCGCGGCCGCTGGTCCTTCTGGGACGTGCGGTCCCGCGTTAGCTATGAGCACAGATAGGAGGCGCAGCTGACAGAGATTCCGGAAGTTCACTTCAAATGTCCTCACCAAACGCCTATGCATTAGAGGCAGTCACGGGTTCTGGGGGGACACCTCAGTGTGCAGGTCTCCCCTCCAGGGAAGGGGAGGTACATGTAAGAGATCCTCCCAGAAATGCACAAAAGAAAAAGGCTCAGAACTCGCCCTGTCTGACAGAACCAGACAGCCCAGCAGGGAGCAGTGGCACGGGGCAGGGGTCCGCGGAGAGAATGCTCAGGCCAGCCCACGGCGGGGGTGGGGGGTGGGAGTGGGGGCTGGGCAGCACCACGGCCAGCTCCGGGGGGTGGCCCGGTTTCTCCATCTCCAGAGTGGGGCTCGGAGGGTCCCTGGGTCTAGGGAACGATGGTGATGTTTATGTTCTGGGAAGTCTGAATTGTTCTTTCTTTTTTAAAAAAAATGTGCTTTATTGATTATGCTGTTACAGTTGTCCCAATTTCTTTTCCCTCTGCTCCCCTCCACCCAGTGACCCCCTCCCTCCAGTTGTCCCCCCGCTCCAGTCCATGCCCATTGGTTGTGCACATAGTTCTCCTCAGCATCTTCCTGTCGGCTCCACTCCCTCCTACTGTGCTTCTTAATTCCTGCACCATCTCCCTCCCCTTCCCCCTTCCCCTTCTTGGCCAGAAGTCTCCTTCTTTCATTATTATAAGTAGACACGTGCACTAAGCCACATCTATTATTTCCCCTTAGAATTTCCACCCATGTGTGGCCTTACATCTTTGACAGTTCAAACAAGCTTAGATTAAAAGTCAAAGGAGCAGCGACCAGCATGGCTCAGTTGGTTGAGCATCGTCCTGTGAAGTAAAGGATCACTAGTCTGAATAGAGCCTGGAAATAGACCCAGGTCTCTATGATCAATTAATATTTGACAAAGGAGGTAGGAGCATAAAATGGAGTAAAAATAGCCTCTTCGACAAATGGTGTAGGGTGACCTAGACAGGTATATGCAAAAAAATAGAACCAGACCACCAATGTACACCACACACCAGAATAAACTCAAGACGGATCAAAGACTGAAAGGTAAGCCGTGACACCATCCAAGTCCTAGAGGAAAACACAGGCAGGAAAATCTCCGATATCTCACGTAGCAATATTTTCACGGATACATCTCCTAAGGCTTCCAAGGGAAATAAAGGAAAGAATAAACAAATGGGACTACATCAAACTAAAGAGTTTCTGCTCAGCAAAGGAAAACATCAGCAAGATGAAAAGGGAACCAACCATGTGGGAAAACATATTTGCCAATGACATCACAGACAAGGGATTGATCTCCAAAATCTATAAAGAACTTACACGTCTCAACACCAAGAAGACAGACAACCCAATTAAAAAGTAGGCAAAGGACCTGAACAGACAGTTCTCCAGGGAGGACAGACAGAAGGCCCATAGACACATGAAAGGATGCCCAACATCACAAGCCATCAGAGAGATGCAAATAGAAACCACAATGAGATACCACCTCACACCAGTCAGAATGGCCGTCATCAACAAATCAACAAACAGCAGATGCTGGCGAGGATGTGGGGAAATGGGAACCCTGGTATACTGTTGGTAGGAACACAGACTGGGGCAGCCGCTGTGGGAAACAGCATGGAATTTCCTCAAAAAACCTAAAAATGGAACTGCCTTTTGAACCAGCGATTCCACTGCTAGGATTATACCCAAAGAATCCCCAAACCCCAATTCAGAAGAACCTCTGCACCCCTATGTTCAGAGCAGCCAAGGGCTGGGAACAGCCTCAGTGCCCACCAGTGACGCGTGGGTCACAGAACGGCGGTGCATTCCCATGACGGAACCCTGTGCAGCAGAGAGAAAGGGGCGCTCCTCCCTCCCGCGACAGCGTGGACGGGGCTGGAGAGCATCACACGCAGTGAAGTAAGCAGGCGGCGAAAGACAAACACCGTGTGATCTCACCTGATACAGGAGCCCAACGAACACACTAACGAGCGAGCAGAATAGACCGAGAGGCCTGGAAACCAGGGCCAGACTGACAGTGACCAGAGGGGAGGGGGGGGGGAGGGGGGAAGAGGGGACAGGAGGGAAGGGTTTATTCAAGGAACTGGTATAAACGACCCATGGACACGGGCAACAGGGTGGGAACTGACTGGGGGTGGGGCAGGGGAAAGCAACGGGGGAAACAGGAAAACTGAGAGAGAACGACGATGAAAAGTGAAATGAAATGAAATAAAAGCTCTCAGGAGACCAACAACGTCACGGGCCGGACTCCCAGTCAGGGCACAGGCCTGGGTCACAGGTTCCATCCCCAGCCGGGCGTGTATTGGGGGACAAAACTGTGCTTTGCCCTGTGGCAAACCCCCCCTAACGTCAACCCAAACACAGTGCCAGACTAGAGGGAGCCCAAGGCAGATGACACCCAAACCTGCCCTGGGTCGGCCCTGGGAGAGTGGCCCACCTCGCGCCCTGGGACACACCGGAGAAACCAGATAAGATGGCAGGACCCCTGCTGAACCCCGGCTCTGCCAGTTCAGCCTCAAAGAGGCCACCTAAATAAGAGGAAGAGGTTATGACGTCATCCAAGGTCAAACTGCATGGGCTTTCCTCCAGAATGCTCTCCAGACAGCGTTTCCTAGACACCAACAGCTTCATCCAAGGGAGGAGCCACGGAATTAAAAGGCTGCAGCTCTGAGAAGTACGCTCCACCCAGGACGGGCCTGGGCTCCCTCCCAGCCCAGAGTCACACCCGCGGGCCCTACAGTGAGCCGCCTGCCCAAGCGCCATGTGCTCGCCAGGGGCCGGCCGGAAGAGGACCCACAGCGGTGCCGGCAAACATTTCAAAAAAAGTCGGAGCCTAAGGGTGCCTGCCACCTTTGAAGAATTAGGGGAAGAGAGGACACTCAAGAAGAATCTTGTGTCACAGATGTAGCCAGAACGAGACAGACTTCTTTTTGACTTTTCCAAAATCTTTCAGAGCACTGACAGGTCAACCCCGTGTGACTGACTCCAAGCCCACGGAGGAAGGCGTGAGAACAGGACGTGCAGGAAGAAGCAGACGCCCTTACGATGACCAGTAGGTATGGACGACACCAACGCAACTGGCTTCTGCGGGACGGGGGTGTCGGGGCGCGCTCACCACACGCGTCCCGGGGTGCGAGCCGTCCACCCTGAGACATGTGAGCTGACACACAAACCAACCTCCCAGCCTCTCGTTCTAAATGGTGATGAAATGAGAGCTAGAACAACCACAAAAGTGATCAAGACTTAAGCTTATATGAGTCCAAAAGACACGTAAATATTTTGTTACATTTTAGTAAAGTCTGCAGCAAGATCTCCCAAAAACTGCACCTCAAAGCAAGGCAGCTTGGGGGCCAGAAGCCTTGTGAGAAAACCCAAACAGCCTGCAATGTTGGTGGACACGTCAAAGCCAAGACCACGTGCCACGGACCTTCGACACGGGGAGGCACCTACCCACAGAAACGCCCGCGGGTCACCAGACGCCGCACACGGGGCCCCTGGGTGCTGAGCTGCGGTTCTCACGGCAGAGCCCGGCTCCTGCGGCTTCTGCTTCGGCTTCTCGTCTACACGATAAAACTGGGTCTTTAAGAAAAAATTGAGGCCTGTTATAAAAGCCGATTCCTTTCCAGCGCAGAAAACAACCCCACTGTCCCACTGGAGTAGAAACCCTGAACTCAATCACTTACTAAGCTTTAAAAGGCTTTAAAGTTCCGGCCCGTCCCCCTCGCCTGAGTGACCTGGGGCTACGGTGACTTCAGAGGCAGAAAGGCTAAGTGCACATCTGCCCTCTTTTATTAAATATATATGAACAGAACAGTCATAATGTTGAACCCTTTCGACTATTCCAATAAAATAGTCTTGAAAAAGAAAAAACTTGATACCCCCCCAAAGACGGACGGTAAGGGCGGGGTGCTCCCGTGCCGCATCGGGGCACCTCTCACCCCCATAGCTGCCAGCCTGCCGTGAGCCGTGAGGAACAGGGAGACAGGACAGACGGGACAGCTGCGGCCGAGCTCAGGTGCGCGCTGCGGGCTCCCCCCCCCCCCCCCCGACTCTCAGGCTGCGGGCTCCCTCCCCTCCCCTGACTCTCAGGCGCACAAACCGGGCGGCATCCGCTGGGGCCTCACAGCGGCCCGTCTCCTGCTTCTGAAGCCGGCTCGCCCACCATAAAGAGGGGACGGCGGTCCCGGGGACGGCGGTCCCGGGAACGGAGGCTGCGGGGCCCTGTCTCCCGGCGCTTAAGGGGAAGGCATCCCACTCACCAACGGGCAACGTCCCGCGGAACCAAGTGCAACCGTGTTCTGTTCACTAGCGCCCGCCACCCTGAGAAGCCCCGGGAGAGGAGCCGCCGTGGGGGCCACGTCTGCCTGAAGCACTTCCCTGCGCTGCGTCCGGAAGCCCGCGGCCGCCCCTGCACACGCCGAGGTCGTCTGCCGGGTGGCTCCGTGCTGCTGTCACACAGCTGAGGGGTGCGGCTCTGCCCCAGAGGCCATCAGGTCCACAGTGCAGACACAGATTTTCCAAAACTGTGATTTTCAGTCAAAATCCCAAGTTTTATCACTGGCAACAAATATCGCAGTTATTGTCCCCGGAGTGACAGGCTCCTTCCATTCATTTCTGAGACTATCCTCTCTGATGGGCTTTGAAGGAAACCGTGTCCCACGCAGGAAAAGCCCACCATGGGCACCTCTCAGAGACGCTGCGGGCTTGGGTCCAGACCACCGCAATAACGCGGCGTCGCAGGAAATTGAGTCGCCGCCTCCTTGCTAGTGGGGGGTCCTGCCCTCGGCCTTCAAAATCTGCACGGTCTGCGGGGCTCCCAGCGGCCTCTCCTGCAGGCGACCTGGGGCTCCGAGTGCCGCAGGAGAGCCGGGCGCAGTGCCTGCTGGAACGGAACGTTCCCGCACCCTCGTAGCCGCTCTCCGTCCCGAGGCCTCCGCCCCCTACAAAACCTGTATGTACGCAGCTCTAAGGACATACAAGGCCTGTCCAGAAGGTATCTGGCCACGTACTATGAAAAACAGAGACCTTTATTGAAAAAGATACAAGATACAGGAAACAGTGCACACAGGACAATGACGCCCCGTCCCCTTCCAAGCAGGCACCCGGGGACCTCGCACAGGTCTCCCAGTCTCCATCAGCTGTCCTGTTGTATTTTCCTGAGTCTCATCAACGGTGTGAAATCTCTTCCCTTTCAAAGGTGATTTTAGAAAAAAGCCAGAAGTCACAGGGCACCAATCTGGGCTGTAGGGGGGCTGAGTCACCTGGGTGATGGGATGTTTCACCAAAAATCTCTGCATGAGACGTGACGCGTGAGTGGGCGTGTTGTCCTGATGAAGCTGCCAGTCACCGGTTGCCCACAGCTGCCGCCTCTGAGTCATCTGAGTAGTTTCCACGGAGGGATGTTCACGCTTCACACAGAATCTGATGCAGATCCGTTGACCTACTTGCTCAGTCACTTTGAACGTGGCGGCCACACAGCACACACGCTCACTCAGCGGCGTCTGCCGCCCCCAGTGACTGGTACAGTGAAGGCGTCACTGTTCACACGCGCGCATCCCAGTCCGCGCTCCTTGGCTGCCAGGTCCCATTGGTGCTGCGCGAGCTGTTCTCACTGTGTTAACAGTGGCGGGACTTTCTCCAGACGGGCCTCGTGTGTGAAATGTTTACGGCAGCGCTGTTCACGACACCCACTGCCCCAGCGCTGCGGGAGGAAGGAGCGGACGGCGGCCCGAGCGTGCGGTGCTCTCCCACGTCGGCAAGGAGAGTGGCCGCCGGGCGCGACTCAGGTGTCCAACGAGCAGGCGCTTCTGACAGAGGCCAAAAGGCACCCTCTGGCCCCGATGGTTCTGGCGTCACTTTCTGGGTCTTCATTTCACTACACACGTGTTTTGCGTGCCTTTCTGGGGAGACGGCGCAGTTTAAAAGCGAGCGAAGGTAACGGAAGAAAACGTAGATGAGGTGGTCGCCAAGTGGTTCGTGTTTGTGCCCCACCAACACCTTCTGAACGCCGTCACAAGACACTCTCAGCGCTAAGGGGGGTCTCTCGCCATCAAGGGTTAAAACCTGGCCTGAGGAACAGGAGCAAGTATAATACACAGCAAAGAGCGATGAAGCCCCTAAGAACACAAAACTTAGCACAGGAAAAATCAGACAACCAAGCTATACCCCAAAGAGCTGGGGGCACCTGACTCACCCCAGGACAGACCACCCAGCTGTCCCCTGAGCACGAGGGACAGAAGCCCCCTGGCTGCCTGTGTCCACCCGGGAACATGAACCAGAGGCCTCCAAGGCCGAGGCTGAGATGTGGCCAAGCAGACGCAGCGGGCAGTTACAGTGACTTCAGAAACACAGAGGAGGGCCCCCGCGTGCCCCAGCCTCTCTGCTGCTTTCTCTTTTGAATTCTGTTATTTGTGCTTTCTCAGAAAGGACACTTAGGGGCAGAATTCCGGCCACACGTGTCCCCTGTAGCCATGACGTGGCTGCCACAGCAGGGTGACCAGGGCAGGAAGAAGGCACCCACCCCATCAGGTCCAGGGCCTCAATTCAGCGAACTCTTACACCTCAGTGCAGCTCCTGCCTCGCAGGCTTGGTCTCCGAGAAAAACGGGCCCCCGCGAGACCGGCGTGCGCGGGGGCGGTCGGGGCCGCTGAGGTGGAGGTAACGTATGGCTTCCCAGTTGAACCAAACAATTAGGTCTGCACCAGGATAGATGATGTCCTGGCGGCCCCTCTGCACACCGCCACCCGGCCTCCATCTGCTGCTGCGCGGCCCCGCTGACAAACTGCAAACGACTCAGTGATGGATGCGGGAAACGCCGCTCCCTGCCGCGATGGGGAACAGGGAACGCAGCCAACGTCAGAACAATATTTAGTGGCCTGTGTTTGGGACTCGGAGGGGACTGCGTGCGTGTGCGCCCAGGTCTCAGACAAGCATTTGCAGAAATACTGCAGGTTCCGGACCTCTCGTCACTGAAGTGTTTGCTTAACAGGCGTCCAGGTTTTTTAAAATCCAATCTAAAAATCCCATCTTGATTAGGTAAATCCCTGGGGTCCTCCTCACAATTACAGATTGTAAAACACCTTATTTCTGCCCTGGCCGGGTGACACCGTGGGCTGGAGCTTGTCCCGATGCGCCAGGGTTGTGGGTCCCACCCGTCAGGGCGCCTGCAGTGATCAGGCGGTGATGCAGCAGATCCATGTCTCTCTCCTCCCTCTCAAGTCAATATATTTTTTTAAATGTTAAACTCTTATTTCTAAACTCTGTGAATAGCCCTAAATAAAATTCTCTTTGAGAACACTCGTCCTTAGGCTACGTGGGCCTGTAAGGCTAGGCGTGCGGGCGGAGCAGGCCCCCCGGGATGCCCGGGACAAGGGCACGCTGGCCCAGAGCAGTACGCGACGCTGGAACAGGCAGAACGCGCTCACCGACCTACCGTTAACTCCATTTCCAATGGGGCCCTCCCCAGCCCTCGATGACGATTCACATCAAAGCAAAGGCTCACTCTCTTCTGGAAAAGCATAAGGACGCTGGGGGAAAGGAGACAGAACCCGTCCGTAACCAGCCTGTGCTCCCTCTATACGGTATGAGATGATATAAATATCTGCGGTTTGTTTTAAATGTTTGAACTCTGGTTCAGCGTCTTGTCAGTAAATATCCAAACACAAGTGAAATCATTTATTTTAATTAAGTTTCATGACTCACCAGCTACCAAAGACTCGATTTAATTAAAAGTTCAGAACACAATCCCCATATTCTCATGATGAAAAGTTTTTCTAAATAAATCCTAGTGTAACAGAGCCGCCCCCGCCCCCCACGGTCCCCGCAGCCCGGGTCTGGGGTTGGGGGCGCAGACAGAGCAGCTTGATGGTGCTCGGCACCCCTGTGGCCGGTAGTGGGGCCAGTGAAAGGGCGGGGGGGCAAAAGGGACGGTGCTGCTTAACACGGGGGCCCGCCGGCGACGAGGGGAGCGCCGCAGGAAGGAGGCGCTGCCGTCTGAAAGGATGAAGCGGCCCCGCCGTCCGCCGAGAGCAGCAGCCCGCGGACGGAGCGCGTTGGGGGAGCCGGGCGGGGCGGCCCCGGGAGAAGGAAGCACAGCCCCGCGGTCTGCAGCGCGCGCCGGCGGGCGGCCTGGGCGGGCAGGAAGGCAGGCCCGACGGTGCCGCGGACCCCGGAGCCGCCCGGGACCCCGCCTTGCAGAGCGGACTCTGGGCCCTCGGAACTCGGGGCACACGGCGAGGACGCTCCCTTAGGCCGTGCGCCCTTCCTGGGCCTCGCCGTGACCCACGTAACGCGGCCCGTGCTTTCCCGGACGGCGCGCCCCAGATCCTGCCGAGAGGGCCGCTTCTGGGCGCGGTTTTGGCTCCTAGCCTCTTGGGGGGCCAGGGAGGTGCTGGGCCCCATGGGCGCACAGGGCTCTGAGCAGGAGGGCCCCCGGGCCGGCCGGGATGTTGTAAAGAAAGACGTTTCCCTCAACACTGACCGTGGCGCCCTCCACGGAGGCGCCACGCGGCCCGGCCCCGCTTTGCTCAGTAACACCAGGTCAAAGCAGCGTCACACTGAGGCCACGCGCATCCGTGCAGACAGCGGCCCGAGGCTGCCGGCTCTGCAGTCAGCCGGTCCTCCAAAAAGGGGGAAATTACAAGGAAATGGAGGGGAAAGATTTAAGAAAAAAATAAGCTCTGCCTGGTGTGGCTCAGTTGGTTGGAGCGCCATCCAGTCACCAAAGGCCTGTGGGTTCGATTCCCGGTCAGGGCACACACGTGGGCTGCGGGCCAGGTCCCCACTTGGGGGCGTATGAGAGGCAGCCGACTGACGTTTCTCTCTTACATCGATATTTCTCTCCCTCCTTCTCCCTCCCTTCCCCTCTCTCTAAAAAATAAAATCTTTAAAAATGAATAAACAAACATTTATCCGTACTTATGCAACTGGTGGAAAAACAGGACTACAAGAAGGGTGGGGGGAAGGGAAAGGGGAAGGAGGGCAGGAGCTGGGGGTGGAGCAGCGCAGGATGGTAGCGCACCCCTGTTCTGTTTTACCGCATTTCCCAGCATTTCGTTCTTTCAAGATCATGTTCAACCCCAACTCTGTCACCGACGTGACTGCCTGTCCGTCCCAGTGCGCACCGGCACAAACTTGGTAAGCATGCCTCCCACAGCCTTACCCAGAGCGCGGACAAAGATGTCGGCCGTAGCAGCGTCGGCTCCCGGGGAGGCCCCCTGAGCGGGCAGGTTCCAGGGCAGCCCGCAGAGTGTGGGGGTGCAGCCCCTCAGCACCCACGCCCGCAGCTCCCCCGCTTCAGCCTCTCACTCGTAAACACACAAAGGGCACAGACAATTAATAAAAGGGCAGCTGAGTCCTCACCCCTGCACAGCTGACAATCCACGTGGGACCTTTGACTCCCCAAAGACCTCACTCCGAACGGCCCAGGAACACGTTCCATGTGCTGTAGGTACCGCATACCGTACTCTCACATAAAGCTAAGGACAAGGGGATGTAATTAAGGAAATCATAAGAAAGAAAATAAGTTTATGTCACTGTACAGAAATCTGGGCAGATTTATATATAAAGATGGTCACTGTAATGTTTATAGTATTGAAAAGTCAGAAAGAGTCTAAATGTTTAACAGTAGAAAAATGGGTTAAAAACTGTACTACATCCCAGCAACTTTAAACTTTAATAATAAATAGCTTTAAGTTACTATAAAACCAGTAAAAATTATGTTTTTAAAAACATGTAAATCATGAGGGGAAAGACACACAAAAAAGCAGGATGCAAAGCAGTATACAGAATATGATCTTAATTTTCATGTAAGGTAGGGGTGGGGTGGGTGTGATTCCCACGAAATTCTGCTGAAAAAGGAAGTAAAATCAGGAAAAACCCACCCTGCTCTTAGAAACGCTACACTCACCAAGTAACCAATTCTTTTCTAAACATTTAGAAATCAACTACGTTAAAATTCTGGTTCTCCTTCTCAACCAGAGGCAAAACGGCCAGTCGGAGAGGCAGACGGGGCCTCCTGGCCGGGCCCTGCACCTGCCTAGGAGCTCAGACGCCTCCGACTGCAGAGCCCTGGGTCCTGGGGGCGCGGGGGCGGGAGACCTCCCCGACCAGCTTCCTCTCCTCTCTCATCTTAAAAGCACAGGCCTTGGGCAAGCCCAGTAGGCTCACTGTGGGGTCAGCCTCCCACCTCTTTCAGAGAGAAGGAGCTCTGAGCTCCGGGGGCTCTGGTCAGAGGATCAAGGGGTGACTTGAAGGGGTCCACAAGGTCCCTGAAGCCCCTCACTTGGGCGAGGCTTGCAGGCTCACTGCAGGTCAGCAAGCCTCTACGTGTGACAAAAAGCCACACACAGTGACTGCCGGTAAAGGTCAGCTGACACGTACAGAGCACACCCTAAAACTACTGTCTCAGTGCAGCAGCTCGGACAGGTGCGGGAGGGGGCCAGCGAGGGCTGAACCCCCGGGGCAGGGACCTGGCTGGGGACCTGGCTGCTGCCCGAGGCTCCAGACCCAGCCTCCCGGCTCAGCCCTCCTTCCCGGAGCCTCCTCGGGTTCTGCCATCAGGGACGCTGACAGGGACAGGAGGAAGGCCAGCCCCGATTCCGCTGCCCCACTGCGCACCTGTGGCGAGGCCAGCGTCCTGCCACTCGGTGGCTCGCCCCCAGTCGCCAGGCCCCTCCCGAACAACCTCTTCTCTCTGTTCCCAGCCCATGCCGCAGCCAGGCAGCCGCAGCCATGGCCCCTCCTGCCCTTCCCGCCCCTGCTCCTGGGAAGCCAGGCCCCTCGCTGGAACACCCAGGACGGTCCCGCTCCCCTGGCCGTTCCCTGACTGACGCACCGCGTCTCAGAGAAAAGAGGAGAGCCGACCAGAGCCCCTGAAACTGCCATAGGACCACGTCTTCTGCCTGCCTCCCTGCTCCCTTCCTCAGCCCCAGGGCGGCCTGAGCCCCCGCGGGCCCCCACGCCGCTGCACGGCACCCAGCTCGCACAAACAGGAGGGCTGTAACCCGAAAATGCAAGAACGAACACTGTGTCATTGCAAACCCCGACGGGCACCTTGTCACCAACTGGTGGGTTCCAGCGAAGGGAGGGTCCCCACCTCTGGAAAAAGGGGTGCTAGTGAGAAGAGGCTGGGAGGCAGCCGGCTGTCCAGGTGTCCGGGCGGGGCCATCACTCGGCTGGCTGTGTTCCAACCCTCTGCAGGTGTCCCCTGTCCCTCCCCCGCGTATCTGACTTCCGGGGTCTCTGCTGATGAAATCATCCACAATATGGGGAAGGAACCACTTGACACCTGAATACCCGGAAATATAGCAGGAGAATAAAGACAGACTCACAGGAGCCGCTCAACATCCATAAGGAACATTTAACAACGTAGGAAGACTGCAGATCACAAGGTAAATATAAAAACCCAAACATAAATATGAATATCATATGGCAACAATGTAAGCATACACACGCTTGAAACTGACACAGGAAAGGGAACTCCAAAACCTGTTCAAGTAGCTTGCAGTATTATTTCATTATTATTACCCTTTTCAATTTTTCAAATCTGCTATGAAATGTCTTTCTTACGCGCATAAATTTTTCAAAAGGTGAAAATAATAAAACCGCAAACTACATAAGGAAGGCCATTTATGCTCCGGGGCACAGAGGCGCCCAGGGCAGGCGCATCCCGGAGGGCGTGGGCCGGGATCCGGGCAGGTGAGCGTCTCCGACAGGCGCGGGGAGGCGGCAGGTTCCCCAGGCTGAGAGGCAGGCGCGCGTCGGCCGGGGTCACATGCCTGTGCCTTGGAGCCTCACAGGGAGCGTGCGCGCGCGTCTGCGTGTGTGCGTGTGCGTGTCCAGAGCCGCATAACTCCTAACCCTACTGCCTTCTGTCACCGGAACATAAATCTGGCGGAGTAAGTGGAAAGCCTGAAATAAAAAAAGACTGCAATGCAAAAAAAAGTAATACCATTTTTTAAAATTATGACTATTTATATGCAAGTTAACGTGCTATAAATTTTGAACTCTTAACTTCATTTTGGTTCACAAACTCAGTAAATACGGCCTTGCTGTATTTTTAATTTAGCAAAAGTGCTATTTAATATATTTTACTGTTGTTGGTGCTTAAGCTGCATCTGGGTCTGTACTGAGCTGGGGCCATTCCTTCTGTCCTCACCAAGAAAAGCAAACAGCCACGGGCAACTCACAAAAGCCAGAGCTTAACGTGAAGAAAGGAAAAGAATGGGAACTGCGCTGCCCATAAGAGTGACGGCTGCAGCAATGGTGTTCCCGGTTGAGAGTTCCAGCGCAGCCCCGGCTGGAGCTGGTGCGGCTCAGTGGACGGAGCGCCGGCCTGTGGACCAAAGGGTCGCTGCTTCGGCTCCCAGGCAGGGCACAGGCCTGGGCTGCGGGTTCAGTCCTGATCGGGGGCGAAAGGGAGGCGACGGATCGAGGCCGCTCTCCCTGTTCCGCCCTCCCTTCCCCTCTCTCTAAAACAAGTAAATTAATTAAATTTAAAACAAAAACTAACCGTAGAGAAGGGGCCAGTGACCCAATAATAAGCCAAAGGAACTCCTGAGGCACGATCAACACAAATCAAACGGTATTAGGGACTCAGTGGACTGCGAACCCAACAGCCTCAGACTGCGGGGACCTCGGGGACCTCGGGGACCTCGGGGACTGACGGCAGCCCGGCCCAGCTGATGGGGCCCGCGCAGCGCGGGGAGGGGAGGG
Source organism: Furipterus horrens (assembly GCF_987537825.1). NCBI lineage: Eukaryota > Metazoa > Chordata > Mammalia > Chiroptera > Furipteridae > Furipterus > Furipterus horrens. The sequence goes on along the minus strand of NW_028327181.1, from coordinate 100,098,861 downwards.
GTGTGGGGGAGGGCGCGCCAGTGAGCGCTGGGGGAGACCCGCGGCCCCCGCCCGCCCCACGGCGACCGGAAGCCAGCGCAGGGGGCGGCGCCCGGGACAGCCCGTTGCAGAACGAGGACGAGCAGACACTCAGCCCCAACACACAGACGCGGCGCCAGCAGAGGCTCCTGGAGGAAACGCACCGGCCCAGGCACAGGGAAAGGGACGCCACCCGGGGGCCTGCGCGCCTCGGGGGCTGCACACGGGCGTGAATCCAAAAGGGGGGGCGGGGGGCTGGTGAAACAAGACAATGCAAGCAGGTGGCTCTGGAGAGGAAATGAGCCTCGTCCCACGTGTTTGGGGACCCGAAGTGTCTCGTTAACATCATCCTGGGTGCTCGTCTCCCTACGGTAGTTTCCAGGAAACCTGCAGAGAAACGGCACATGACGTGAGACCCAGGAAAGGAAAACACCTTAAATGATGACCATTTGAATCCACAAAAGACGTAAGAAAGGAAAGAGCGCAGGCAGAGAAAACGCAGAAGGAGGTGGCAGACCTGAGCCCAAAGAAGCGTAAATAAATGCTCCGGCGAAAAGACAGAAGTTGTCGGCCTGGACTTCTCCCCCCGCCTGCACCCTGTCTACAGGAGGCACAAGAACACGGGACGCCGTGCGCGAAGGGACCGGAGAACAAAGCGCGCGCACTGGCCCGGAGGGAGCGGGCGGCCCCTCCCGAGGAGACGCCGCGCCCTGCAGCGCCCGCAGGGGTGACGCAGAGCCTGCGGGGCCCTGGGCCGCCCACCGGCGAGAGGCCGGTTGCGGGCGCGTGACGCCATCACGGGTTCCAACACGCGACGCAGCACCAGCGCGCGCAGGGGCGGCCGGGCTGCGGGTCACAGACCGAAGGCAGGGCCCCCGGGACGGCGCGGAGGCCCCGCACAGCACGGGGACCCGCCGGCCGAGGCGCACAGGCCACGCTGGCACACACGCGGGCGCCGGCTTCCACAGACACGAGCACACGCCGGGCCACACGGCGCGCTCACGCCTTCCAGAGGGCGACTGCAGCGTGCGCACACACCCACGCGCACGTAGCTGCGAGAGCCGCACGCCCCACGCCACGGGGGCGCCGCTCACACGAGAAGGTAATGGCGGCGGCGGCCCCGCTGCTGAGCGGCACGGTCTGTCCCTGCCTGCTGACACCGACGGGTGGCCTCTGACCAGACGCCGTCAAGCCACAAGCCAGGAGCCCGTCCTGGGAAACTTCCTCTACGTTTAAAATGGCAAAGCTTGCTTTAAAATTTCTCACATGTTAATCAAGTCAAAATGAAATTTAGAAAATTTGAACTGAAGAACAAAAATAGAATAGTGTACCAGAACTTGCTGAATGCAGCTAAGCACATAATTATATAATTTACAATTTAAATAGCTATAATAATATGCCTGTATTAGAAAAGAAAAATCACTGGAAACTAATAAGCTAAGTAACCATCTCAAGAATTTCCCCTTAAGAACGGGGTAACGTCCTGACCAGTGTGGCGCAGTGGGCAGGCCCTCGACCCGCAAAGGAAAAGGTCGCTGGTTCTGTTCCCCGTCAGGGCACATGCTTAGGTCGCGGGTTCAGTCCCTGGTTGGGGCGCGTACAAGAGGCAACTGAAGGATGTTTCTCTCCTACTCTCCCTCCCTTACCCCGTCTCTAAAAATAAATAAACAAAATCTTTTAAAAAATTAAGAATGGGGGGAAGGCAATAAAATAAATCCAAGGAAAGTAGAAAAAAGGAAATATTAAGACTTTAAAACAAATTAATGAAATATTGACAAGCATGCTGTAGTGTATTCAAAAAGCCAAGAGTTGGTTATTTGAAAGGCAATCAATGGACAATCCTCTCACAAGAATTGAGAAAAACAGTGGATGTATAAATACTCAATAATAAAGGAATAAAAAGGGAACAGTCCACAATCCTACAGGGCTCTGAACGATCACAGGAGAACATCATCATGAACACCTTCCGCCCATAACCTTGAAACCTAGATAAATGGAATGCGCCCTCGAAAAAGTATAACTGAACCAAAACAGACTTTTAAAACAGACATTTTAGAGGCCGGGTCCTACCTACCAAGCCCCCCTGGATCACCACGCGGACCGATCCCTCTCTGGGGCTCCAAGTGCCCAGGAAGTCTGGCCCTCCTCCGCAGGGCTGACGTCCCAGCTCTGCCCTGGACAGGCACCGAGGAGGGTGATGGAGAAGGCCAGGTGCTGCGTCCCGTGGGCTCTCACTACCCTTCTGCCTGCGGGACAGCACCTGCGGCGGTGGCAGGTGGCCCTGTGGTTACAGCAGGAAGAAATGAAGGCACGGCCTCTCTGTGCCCCCAGCCCCCCACCACTCGCCCCAGCTTCACGCCTGCGGCGGAGGCGGGTGGGGGGAGCTCCCAACGAGATGGAAGACTTGCGAACGCTGCACGTCAAGCAACATACAAAATACATTTCCTGAAAACCAGCAAAAAAATACAACTAAAAATCATATATTTAAGATGTTATTTAGGAAACCCTCAAGATGTTATCAAGGGCCTGACCAACAAACTATGGAAACCTCTCCTCCGGGAAAAGCACATGACTTCATCGGGGAAATTAAGGAAGAACTAAACTACCCAAGTAAATGAAGACGTCCCATGTCCATGGACCAGACGCTCAATTCGTAAAGATGTCAAATCTCCCCAAATTAGTGCACAGGCTCCATCAAATATCCAACAGATTGTCTGTCTTTGAACTTGACAAGCTAATTCTTAAACTTACATGAAGAGCAAAAGATCAAGAGCCAGGACATCCCCAGAGAGAGCAAGTGGGGGGCTCCCTGGGGGGCAGACCCGTAAGGCCCGACCACAAAAACTGGAAAGAGCAGGAAGCCCGGGACAGACGGACCGGACACCGCAGCTGAGGGGCAGGACGAGCTTTTCAGCAAAATCATGGAGACGAGGGGACATCGACATGGGGGAGACAGGCAAGTGGACCCTCCCCAACACACACGCAGCGTGTAACAGACCGAAGCGGGCGAGGTGGGCCCCTCCACGCCCTGGGGCTTATCAGGAAGGGCCTGAGCCAATGTGGTCAGGGCGCTGCCCGAGGGAAGGGGTGGAACCGTGACACCAGAGTCCCCACCAGCCCACAAGGAGATGGCTGCGGCGTGGAGAGGCACGCACAGTGCACACGGAATGTACAAAAGCCCCTGAAGTCAGGAAGAAGACAAGCCCACAGACACGATGGGCAAGAGCCCTGGACACGTGTTACTGTTTTAAAGAGAGAGACAGTGCTCCTGTGCCCGCCCCGCGCCTGCTTCCGTGCCCTAGGACCGGGGAGGCCCGGCCCACGGCCCCCCACGGAGCATGGTGCGCTGTGAGCAGGGCGTGGAGCGGGCATTACACCAAGTGCGCGGGAACTCGCTGCCCACACGTCCCACGACCTGGGTCCCGCCCCGCGCGTTGACGAAAGAAGCCCACGCCGCCCAAGGCGGGGTATCCCTCGCCCGAACCACCAAGGGGCAAACCCAAGTACAGCCTTTAGGCACGATGCCCAGGTAGGAAAACCACGGCAAGCCGTGAAGAAGGATGTGTCGCCCACAGAGGTAAACGCAGTACGTCCCTGCCCCTTGCAGGGAGGGTGGGATGAAGGAGGGGGCGTGCATCCAGGACTTCTAGGGTTTCTGGCCTATTTCTTTACTTGGGTGAGGGATGCACAGGTGTTTCTTTTGCAAATACTCGTTAAACTGCAAACAGATGTTCTCGGCATTTTTAGCCCATAATTTTTTAAAGAAAGAAAATCAAATCAAATAAGACTAGGAAGAGCCTTCTTAAATAAAATATCAAAATGAAAAGAGCAATTAGACAATTCCTCACCGGGCTCTAACGATTAACACCAGAAGAGGGTTTCTGCACAATTAACTAAGCCTCGAGGCAGCGAGTCAGATCCGGGACTGGGGCTGCCTCCCAGCAGGTGGGTTTAGATCTCACACCAACGCAGGAGGGACTTTAGGCTTTAATCATCCCACGGGACTAACCAGCGGTTCAGCTCCCCCCTGGGGCCCACCTGGCCCCGTAACAGCCAGGTGAGCTGCCACCATCTCTACCAGAAAGGAGACGCGCCCACCGGGCGGTCAGTGACTGTGCAGGGCCACCCGAGCCCGAGGCTCCCGAGCTCCAGCCTGCCCTGCTGCTCCGACACACCGTCACCCTCCACCTGATGCCACAGGTCAGCTGGAGGTGACCCCCCAGCGGGGAGACGTCAGGCCCAGGGAAAGAGCAGCTCCACAGGGCGCTTCGTTCGCTGCAGGGAGCCAGCCTCGCCGCTTGCGCCTGGTCTATATGAGGTGACCCAGCCGCGCCCGCCACGTGACTGTCTCCAACACACGTGTCCTTCCTCAGCGTCGCCTAAACGAAAACAGCAACAGCCAGATGCTCAGCCTGCCGCATTCACTGAGCCCGGCACCCAGGAGGGCGTGAGCCGTGAGCAGGAGGAAACCAGCCAACAGGAGCAGACCCCGAAGTGACAGTGAAGACGGAAATAACAGACAAGAGCTAGAAAATGACATTATAAATTTGTTCAAGGATTTAAAGGAAAACACCAACATAATGACAGAGAGATAAGCTATAAAAAGACCTTTTCTAGAGAAGAGAAATAAAATACCTGACATGAGAAACACACCGGTGGGCTTAACCACAGGCTGAGCCCTGCAGAAGAGACGAGATCGCCCGCAGACGTCGCGACAGAACAGACGCAAACTGAGAGAAACAAGGCCGGAGTGAGCCAGTCTCGGGCATCTAGGAGGAGCATCCGTGGCTTCTCCAAGACTCAAGCGGAGTTGGGGGGTGGGGTCAAAAAACGGCAACACGTTTTCCAAAAGTTTGATGAAAACTAATCCTACAGTCCGAGAACTGTAACAGACCGCAGGCAGACTGGGCACCAAGAAAACGCCCCCGAGGCAGAGCAGAGTCGAGCCCCGCAGTCCCGGGGAGGGAGGGCAAGGTCCCCCGGGGCGCAGGAAAGGGAGTGCACGGGGAGAGGCAGCCACGCCCAGCGGCTGGCACCTGCTCAGAGCTTCCACGGCGCCAGCCGGCCCCGCCAGCGGGGTGCCACACACGCCAGGTGACTCAGGACTGGAGCACCCCACCTTCGTGGTGCCTTGGCTGGGAAGGGGACAGTTCCGGCCTCTCCGTCCCTTCTGGTCCGGTAGACTCCGGGCACTGTTTTTATGCGAATGCTCGTTCTGAAAGAAGCGACCTTGATGCCTAAAAAGAGTGCTGTTCTGACACCTCATGCTTGCCGTGAGGCTTGCAAGGATCAACTCGTTTTATGCAGGGGTCACAAACGCCCATTTACGGAGAGTGCGTCCCAAAGTCTAGTTTCTGGTCAATCTACGTTTGCCAGAACTCAGCCTACACACACGGGTAGGGCCTGGGCCTCAGGAGGGCTGGCGTCGCTGGGAAGGGCTGAGGAGGAATGGAAGCCCACCAGGCTGGAGCGCCTCTCAGGGTGGCGGCCACCCAATCCATGGTGCCCCTCACCATGGGTGAAAGCCACAGGCACAGCTGGCTGTCTGGGAGGGGCAATTTCTGCTCTTTTATTCCAGAGAGTGGGCCGTCTGCAACACCTAAGCCGCCACACAAGAGCAGGCAAGCCCTGGCTGGTGTGGCTCAGTGGGCTGAGCACCAGCCTGGGAGCCGAAAGGTCACCAGTTCAATTCCCGGTCAGGGCATGTGCCTGGGTTGCGGGCCAGGTCCCCAGCTGGGGGCGTGTATGTGAGAGGCCACTGAGCAATGTATCTCCTGCATCAGTGTTTTCTCTCCCTCTCTTTCTCCCTCCCTTCTCCTCTCTCTCAAAGTAAATACAACCGTTTTTAAAAACAAGAGCAGGCGATGCGATCCAAGTGTCGCTGGTTCGATCCCCAGTCAGGGCACGTGACCAGGTTGCACGTCAGGTCCCCAGGTGGGGGCGCGAGTGAGAGGCAACCACACAGTGACGTTTCTCTCCCTCTTTCTCCTTTCCCCTCTCTCTGAAAATAAACAAACAAATTATTTTTTTTAAGTACTATTTATAAAAAAAAAACAAAAAAACAACAAACGAGAGCAGAAGCGCCTCAGCACCACCAGCAGGTGAGCGGCTCCCTCCTCCGAAGACCAGGGCCAGCGCTCTGAGCCCTGAGCTGCGTCCAGCCGTCCCGGCGGGTTCCCAAATATCCTTACGCTCAGTCCTGGCAACCACGCTGCTGGGCAGGAGCCTCAGACCCACTGTGCAGGCGAAAACTCCAGTATTTAGACCAAGAGTGACAGCGAGAAAAGGAACCAGCTTGGGCCACCATCAGTCTGACACCAAAGTGCGTTCCCTTCGATTCTTAGAAAAAGTGCATCGAGATTTTCTGAGTCTCCATGAGGAGGGACTTAAAACCAATGAGAAGTTTCACCCAAGGCCACACCGAGGAGAGAGCCGTGTCAGGGGCGGGTCAGGGCTAGCTAGAGGAGCCCCTGAGAAGGGCCTGCAGACTGAGAAGGGCTGGCCAGGTCCAGCCCCTGCCCTGCCCTCCCACAGGTGCCCCCCTCACCCCCGCCCTCCTCTGCGCGCCTTGCCCTGGCAGAAGGTTCGTCTGTGGCCCCTGCTGTGAGTCCACCATCTTCCCCAATAAACTGCTCGGTGCCTGAGAGCAGGCTCACTCAGCAACAAGCCACAACACTTCGCGTGGTGCCCGGCCCGTGAGCGACTGGACCTACAGCTCCTCCTCGCCGCACCCGGCCCCCCACCCACCTCCCGGGCACCTCGGACACGCGCACCGCAGAATCGTCCCCGAGCAGGGTTCCCGACGTCACAGCCTTGCCCCGCCAGGGCAGACACAGAAGTGCTGAGCTGTGCTCAGGCGTGATGTTCTCTACAAGACAGAAGTCCTCCAGGGGCCTGTGCCTCCCGTCTCCTTGCCCACACCTCCCGGGCACAGCGCCACGTATGTAAATGGGACTACATGCTTCCAAGATCGCTCACTTCCCCGGAGAACGCCGAGGCACGCCGAATCAGTCTCCAGACAGCGCACACCCGTTACACCTGTGCTTCCCGCTGGGGCAACGCCTCCCCCACGGTCAAGTTCAAGGCTCAGGCACAGGAGGGCAGCACTGACCAGCAGGCCAAACACCAACCGGGCTGGCATTTTCCTGTGCTCAGTGCGACTTCCCAGACGAAAAGGGGCCGGCTCCGGCTCTGCCAGAGCAAGCATGGGGGTGCTAAAGTGCTCTTCTGAAGAGCAGGAGGCCGGAGGCCGGAACCAGCTGCACGCACACGTCCCCACGCCGCACGGTCCCCACACCGCCCCAGGAGCCCCAAGGCGATAATGAGCAGGAACGCGCGTGCCCATTTTGGGCTCTTCCTTTCACAGCTCCCCATTCCAAATGCAGCCCCACACACTTGTCACAGCGGGCCAGAAAAACCCCTGCAGCTGGTCCTCCGTGGCTGCCGGGCCTGTGTGTGAACGCCAACGGGAGGAAGTCCCCACACTTCATGCGCAGATGGCCCTGGCCAACACGCCGCTCGCTGCACGAGCCCCACCGGCCCGCAGCCCCACGTCTGAGCCTGGCTGTGAAGTCTCCCACCTAGAAATCGGGAATATCCGGCTCCCCGGGCCCCCCACCCCGGCCCCGCAGAGCCTCGATGACGGCTGTGTGGCTCCAGGAAAGGCAGGTGCCTTCAGCTCACACAGCCCCTTCGTGAACACAGCTCGGAGGACGGAAGGGGTGTCCCACATGCCTCCCGAGTCCGTCACCTGATTTCTGCCCAAGTCACTGCTGATATTTTTGGCCAACGACCTGATACCCTCAAGCCCTTCTGCCCAACTCAAGTCTGACACCCACTTTCTTTTGACGACACTAACAAGTCTCAAACTTTTGCTAAAAGGACACTTTCACGCTCTGAAAGATGACTAGGCTCCCAAAGAGCTTTGTCATGAGTTACGCCTGTCAGTATTCTCCAGCCGAGAGGTTACTTTTTAAAAAGTACTCGTTTTATTAATTCATTTGAAATTACAAACTCAGACTGGTGCCTCTCTCCAGACCAGGGCCCCTCCGTTCTCGGGGAGTGATAACATCTTGACTCCGCACTTCCTCCTCCTGTGGATTCTTTCCCAGCCCGCAGCACCGGGCGCCCAACATTCTGGTGGCCCGCACGGGGACAGCCTCTGTCGCTCCCTCTCCTCCGGTATCCTGGGACGTGCGACCAGGGGAGCCGCGGGCAGCGGAAGCTCAACCCGGCAGATGCCCTTGCCCTTCTCTGCGGGGTTTGGAGAGGATCCTAACCCGTCCCCGGACAAAGCGGGTGGCCTCCTTGCCCCCAGCCACCCACGCGGCAGAGGCCATCACGCACAGCCATTGAGCCTGAAGGCCTGCACCAAAGAGCAGGGGTTAATGGAACTGGTGAGTTCTCCTGCTTCGTTGGGGATTCTCAAGTTCAGCTGGAATGTTGTCACTGCGAGAACAGGGCAGTGGCAAACTGACAGCTGCCATCACAGTACAGGACACTGCCTGCCTCCCGCCTCAGTGCAGGGCACTGCCAGTTACTGTGGGAACAGTGCGGGCCCCGTGGACCCCCTGGAAGGGCCTGGGAACCCCCAAGGCCACTGCGAGGACCGCTGAGCTGCCCCGAGCGCTGTCTCTGTGGGGCTCACATGCCCGCCGCCACCCAGCTACCTTCCCAGCGCATTTGGTTCAGACTCCCTGGCTCTCAACATGAACTTGTCAGTCCAGACCCTGTGATCACGTCGTCTGCTGGTTTGTGTCCCCCCGCTGTGTGTCTCAGGCCTGCCTCCTCTCACGCTGGCCATGTGGCATATGCCCTGCAGGCCAGCTAGCCACGTGGCATATGCCACCGTAGTCCTGCCATTTAACGAAAGCCTCGGTTTGCGCATCAGGCTCGTGCAGGTAATGATCCCGAGCCAACCTATGATGTATTGAGCCTAAGAGACACAATCCACGTGGGAGCCCGTGGGACACTCTTCATTTTTTCATCAGCACATTTTCACTAAATCCCCACGGTGCACCACGCCCATCCTGTGTGTTGTACTCGCAAAGACGGGTCCTCGCTTTATGATAAGAAGCTCAGTTCTGGGGGTGGGGACATGAAGATAACTATCAGAGACATAAAAAGGGGTCGTGAATGACCGGGAGCAGCTTCCGACGGGGTGACCCGGAAGGCCTCCGAGGCGGTGACCAAGCAGCTGGGCGCAAAGGACAAGGAGGAGCCAGGTGTGCGAGGGTCAGAGGGCAGAGCCTCCCAGGCCTTTCTAGCCGACAAGCAGGCGGGGCCAGGCCACGGAGCTCTGAGGACCCGGGTGAGGAACCCTTCAGCACGGAGGGGCTGCGGGAGGAAGGAAGTCATGGGACCTCAGCCACACTCTTACGAGACCCCCCGGCCACTCCGTACAGAATCGATGGTAGAGCAAGAGGATGCGGGAGGCCCTTCAGGGCGCCTGCAGTCGTCTAGACGGAAGACGGAGGTCGCCTGGACTGGGCTCAGAGCGGCGCAGCCACGATGCGGCAGTCCGACAGAAGACGCGCCTTGGGGGCAAAGCTGATGGGGCGACATGGAGAGGAAGAGGAAGGATGAGGGGTCAGTTCAGGATTCACAGCCCCAACGAGTGGGTGGTAGTGTGTTGTGAGGGGGAACTGAGGCAAAGCAGGCGAGCAATAACCGGGGGGAACATCCCAGGGGCAGGTCAGGAGGGAGCACAGGGGTCGGTGGCATTTACAACCACAGGCCTGGATGAGATCAGCTAGCGCACAGAGGACACAGAGAATGGAAAGCTGTCCAAGGTCAAGTCCCGGACACTTCGCTGCCAAAGAGCAAAGGAGCCTGAGCCTCAGAGGAAGACCGGCATTTCGGAAAGCCCCAGAAGCAAGTGAGGAAAGGGATTCCGGAAGGAGGGAGGGGTCTGCCGTGGAATGCTGCTGAGAGGTCAGACAAGCTAAGGACCCAGGGCGACATTCCGACCCAGCAGCAAACGAGGGCCGTGGGGGGGTGGCCGGGGTGCCCTGGAGAGCCTGACCGGAGCAGACAGAGCGAGGCTGCGAGGCCGGAGCACCAGGGGTCACGAGAGCTGCCCGGTGCTACTAGGCATCCGAAGGGTCACCACGTCCCCTGTAACTGACCGTTCCTCCGCGCGACGTACCCGCGCGCTTCCAGGGCTTTCTCAGAGGTGGCTCACCAGGGAGGCCCCAGGTCCGAGGCAGGTTTGGGAAGTGGCCCCCTCGTCCTACATCGACACCCGCTCCTCACGGGCAGTGGCTTCCTCCCCGAGCAACAGCTCTCCAGCTCCCCCAGCCAAGCCCACGTGCGCGAGGCAGAGCCCCACCTGAGACCTGTCATCCCGCACGCCCTCTTCCGGTAACAATGAAGCACAGAAAACCACAGACGGCGCACGTGTGCACACGTCTGTTTCAGCCGCAGGTCTATGAATGATTCATTGTTAACTAACTCACGTAAGGCTACTTATTTGGAAATTACAAGCTGCAAAGGCTTCTGATGCATATACACATCCCCACCACACTTAGAATTAATCAAAGAACAAACTAAGTTGATAATAACAGTGTTAAACTAACAGTGACTTAGTAATCAGAACGCGGTAATAGTGGCATTTGAAAACCAGGACTGGTTCGCAATAAAGACTGCAGGGGCGCCAGTCGAGAGCGGGCACGTTGGTAGCTCTGCAAGAACGCTGAGCCCTGGCGGGCGCGGCTCAGGGAACTGGGCGCCGGCCTGTGAACTGGAAGGTCACCGGCTGGATTCCCAGCCAGCGCACAGGCCTGGGCTGTGGGCCAGGTCCCTCGTTGGGGGCGTGTGAGCGGCAACAGATCAATGTTTCTTTCCCTCTCTTTCTCCCTCCTTTCCCCTCCCCCTAAGTAATAAATAAAATATTTTTTAAAAAGGATGCAGAATGTTGAGTGGCAGAAATCTTTTTGGAGCTGTCGGTCAACTTTAGCAGAGATGTCGATCTTAGGGACCCTTAGCAATGTCACTAAACAGGACACCAGTAAGTCACCACTGACACGTTCACAAAAGGGAAGTGTATGGACCTGCACACCAGAGACTGGCCCTGCATTTAGGGCATTCAGTGGCCCCCGGGAACCGTCTGCGTAGGTCAGCGACTTTCAACCACTTCCATCTCACAGCACACCAATAAATCTATCATATTTGTTGAGCTCTGACAAAAAAAAAAATAGGTATAATTTTGATCCATTCACACCAGACGGCTACTGTTGTACTGACTATTGTCATTTGTTTCTCTGACAGTCGAAGGGAACGGAGGTCAGTGCATGTTTTAAAAATTCCTGCAGCGCGCCTGTTGCCAGCTGCTGCCAAGGTCCCGGCACAGGACAGCTAGGCCTCCACTCGCCGCCTTACGGCGAGGCTGCTCCATCTGGCTGCTGGCAGCCACCTCGGGCACAGGCAGCCCGTCTGTGCGCCTCTGTGCTCAAGATCCGCAGCGTGAGGGGCTGCCAGGAGGCGCCACCGCAGAGCAGACGTCGCCCGCTGGCCAGAACCAGCTTCGTGTTCTGTAATATCTGAACCAGTGATGATATTTTAAAATCGGAAGACTTCACATTAAAAAAAAAATTTTTTTAGAAAGGTTTTCTGGCTTCTCAAAGAAAAAGAAAAGAGAGAGAGGGAAGGAGATCTGGTGGGGCCCAGCTGCCCCCCTCGCTCCCACCCTCCAGAGACACTCAGACACAGGTCAGATGTCAGCTGCCACCTGTCGCTGAGCCTGTCACTGTGCTGCTTATATCTGGCCTGTTTCATTCACTTATGCTGCCTTCTGCCTCTCATCCACATCGGCATCTGCAAGCTTCACCCCATGGGGTGTGCTGACAACACCCCCTCAGGATCTAACCAGGGGGACGGCACCACAAGGACTGCTAAGGTGCCAAGTTTCCCCAAACTGTTAGCTGCCGGTGCTCCCCTTCGTTAGCATTTGCAAATGTCAGATTCAGCAAACCTCTCCCGGTTCTCTCCTAAGCAGCAACCTCAGTGCCTACTCAGCCTCACAAAGCTTCTCCTTCTCCTAATAACCTGTGAAGAACTCGTCACAGGCTCTGCTGGTCACTCACGAGTTAGCGTTTTAATGACAAGGTTACATATATATGTATATGTTCATTAATCATTTGTGAATAGTTTGAGCATGTGTTTAGGGCAGCAGAGGAAACCACATTTCAAAAGAGAAAAAAATGCCCTCCGAGTAGAATGAAAAAGAAAACAGTGATTAGACAGTGACTTTAAAATAAATGTCTTTTCACATACAGGATGCAACCACAAAAGCTTTGACCTATATAATTAGCACTGACGATGGCCATAAGACATGCCTTCTACAATCTCTCCCAATGGTCTTCTTGTTTACTCTTCTAGCTGCTTTTGGATAAAATAGATGTGCCTAAAAAGTAAGCCGAGCCAGTCACTGCAGCACTCGCTACGAGTGACTGGCTAACTAGAACCACCATGAGGGTAATCTTACAAATGCTTAACACCATATACCAAGACCGGTCATCTTCTATAAACATACCTAGCCATAGGCCGAAAGCAACCGCACTGAATGGTGACCCCAACTGCCCCTTTCATGCCGCCAAAATGTTCAGTTAAATAAAGACAGCCTTGAAGGAGAGAGTAAATCACAAAAAGACCGGTGAGGAGCGTGCGTAACGAGACGGTCCCACCCGTTTGCCTCGGAGACCAGCAAACAGATGGTGGCTGGTTAAGGACGCAGGCAACAGCACCGGGTGTTTCCTCCCCTGCCACCTGCTCGCCAGTCCTTGGACACACGCCAGCATCAGGGGACGGACCTCCTGAAGCCCGGACCCGAGCTCCTGCTCTGACTCCGCGGTGGGGGCAAGTCTGTCTCCAAGTGACAGCGACGGGACCCCCGGAAAGTGTGGCTTCGGGACTCCTTGCGCAGAAGGCTCTGACGAAGTTCGCTGTAACTCAGAACAGCTTTGTGTTAATTTGTTACCAGCGGAACCTCTGCCAGCAACCTTGTTTCCTAGCAACCCACGGCCCACGTCTCCGAGGAGCGCGGCCCCCGACGGATGAGCCGTCGCGTGGGTCCAGGACCCTACGGCCAGTGGTTTTCCCGCTGAGTGTTAACAGCGTTAAGTCAGCCGCAGCGTGGAAATGCCTGCAAGGCCGTGACTGGGCAGCCGCTCGGCTTCTCCCGCCCTGATCGAACCGAGTCTGAGCGGACGCCGGCGCAGCCCTCCCCTCGCCGGCCGCACACGGGCGTCTGCGGCGGCCTGTGCTTCGTGCTGAACCCGTAACCCGGGGCGGGGAGGCCGCCGCCGCCGCTCTCCCAGGGCCGTGCTTTGGGTTCCGAACTTCTTCGCTGAAAAACCTACCGAGCTCCCCGGGGCGCGGCCGGGCCCCACTTACCCGGTCCTTCATCCTCCAGCTCTGAGCCAAGGACTTGGAGCCTTCGATCTTCTCACAGTGCCTCTTCTTCATGAAAGCCAACGGCAGGTTCCAGTCGGTGAGGTCGGCCTCGTCCTCCTCCCCGAGCCCCAGCAGAGGCGCCTGCAGCATCTCGGACTCCATCGGCGGGGGCGGGGGCGGGGGGGTCCTGGGCAGCAAGCGCTCGAGAACCTCCAGCCTTGAAGGCTAGCGCGGACCACGGGGGTGAAGTCACAGGAAAGCGGGGAGCGGGCAAGGCCGCGGGCGGCGTGCGCGGGGCCCTCACTCCGGCACCAAGTCCGCGGAGAGCCTTCGGACTCCGGGCGGGCCGTCGGCGTCGGGGGGAGCCGGTGGGACGCGGGGCAGCCCCGGGAGCGCCGCGCAGACGCCCACGCCCCCGGACCCCGGGCCGCTGGCTGCCCCGGAGGCCGAGCTGTCACAGGCGTGTGACACTTGAGGCCTCGCGGTGACCCCGCCCGCGGCCTCGCAGCGCAGGCAGGCAGGCCGCCCGCTCGAGCCGCCGGTTCGCCGCCTGCGCGGAGGCCTCTGGCCGAAGGGAAGAGGGCCAGAGCACCTCGGGCCTCCTGCGGCCACGCTCAGCCCTGCGGGTCCCGCACTCGCCGCAGCTGCTGCGACCAGAGCCGGGACCGGCCCATCGTGCTCGCCCCGCCGGCCGCCCAGCCCCAGATCCGCGCGACCTGGCCGGCCCTGGCGCTCGGCCCCGTGGCCCTCTCCTGCCTGAGGACGGGTCCTGAGCGACGGGCGACACGGAGCCGCGCAGGCAGCGGTACCCTGGGCTTATTGGGTTTGCGGAGTTTTGTCCTCTGGTTTGAAGCTACAGTGCAACTCCTCTCATCAGCACGTCAAGGAGGACGCCATGTTGCCCAGGCCCAGCATGCACCGCGACCTACGGCGCGGCCAACGGGCCAAACGACCTCGGAGCGTTCCGGCCGCGCTTCCCCGGAGGCGCCCGGCGCGCGCCTGGCCCGTCCCGTTGCCATGGTTACCACCATTCAGCTCTCCAGAGTTTATTATGGCCCTTCTGTCGCTGCATGATATCAAAGTCAATGCTACAAATGAAACTATATAAATCAAGTTTGAAAAAATCTTTTTATTATTACACATGGGTCTACGTGCTTCCGAAGTTAAAGGAATCGACTCCTTTGTGATTTTCTTGCAGATCGTGCAAAGGCCACGAAAGCTTCCGAAAGAGCCAGTGATCACGGCACAGAAGAGGAGTGGGGCCTTTGTTGGGTTTTGTTCGTTTGCGTGTTTGTTTTTGTGCGTGTAGTGTCTTTCCCAGTATCAATTAGATTTTTTTTTTTACTTGTCTGGGGAAAACCCAGTTCAACAATGACCATCTTTCTGTTGACGCCATCTTCCTTCCTGAGCGGTTCATTCTTATTCTGATGGGGCTCCCTGGGCAGGGCTCGAAGCTGCAGGTGTCTTCGCGGAGGCACGCCTGTTCCTCGGCTTGGATTCCGGGATGCGGCTTCTTTCCAGCGCGTGCAGAACGGGGGTCGCTCGGGAGGGAGGGCGCGTCACGCCCCGGCCGGCACGGCGCCCCCGGCGGCGGGGGGCTCCCCGGGAGCCGCGGACACGGCGCGCAGGCGCGGTGCGTGCGTCCCCGAGTCAGGCGCCCCGGGACCGGCTCTCGGCTGGGACCCTTTCCGTCCCCGGGGCCGTGGACAGCCCCCTCGCCAGCTCCGTCCCAGGTTCCGCAACTCTACACCTGGGACAAGAATACCCACCCGAGGGACAACCCTATGAAGGTGCCCCGCGGAGAGGGGGTACCCCAGAAATGCTAGCGAGGATCGTGGTCCAGCTGGGGTGGAGTCTAGCACCCCCGGGTGTGGTATTAATCTGAAGCCTCGAGTGGGTTCTGGACGACACCCTGTTCCTCAGTGTGGCTTCCCAGGGCTTTGCCACGATGTGGGGGTCCCTGTCAAAATCCCCACGCGTCTGTGCTCCTTCCAACACCCGAGTGGAAGGCCCGCTCCCAGACGGTCCCCGCCCAGCACGTAGCAAGCGTCTGATAGAAGTTCTTGAGTTTAATCATTGTCACTCCAAACATCCATTCAGCTACTATATCCCTATGAGCCTAATTCTGCCGTGAAAACCCAGGACAAAGTCACCAGAACACAGATGGAGGCTAAGAGCTTCCTTTTCCGTACTCTGTGTTGGTAAAATTGACCACGGTCAGCAGCAGAGGCTTCGGGACTGGGGGCTCCTGAGAAGACCCTAGTCTCCTGCATCGGCAACGCCACAACGTCCCCTGCAGGGCACCGCAGTGCAGCCCGGGGACCCTGGGTCCCTGCGCCAGGCGCGCTGGCCAGAAGCCAGACCTACGGGAAAGCAGCAGAACCGAACCCGTCCGTTCCAGACTCACTCACGTCACCTGTGTGAGACTCAGTCTCCTCGCCTGGGGCGCGCGTCTCGCCCGTCTGACAGTCTCAGTGAAGATGGTAGAGGGGCCCATGGAGCCCACACCTGGCAGGTTGTCAGAATCACTGGGGAAGCTACTTTAAAACGAAGACGCCCGGGTCCCCCCCCGCACATACTCAACCGCGGGGAGAGGGAAGGCGGGGATCCAAGTTCTGTACTGTTAGATCAGGACCCCCCGATGACAGCGCAGCATCAGCCAGATGTGGGTTTCCTGGACTATGTTCTCCAGTGATTTTGTTCCGGCCACTTGCAGGGCCCTCAGTAAAGATCTGTACCAAATAAAGACAATTAATTATCTCATCTTTCACCCAAGAAACCAGAGCAGGACTCACGCTCTCGCCCAAGCCGCAGAACAAAACACACCGCCTACCAATGTGACCAAAGAATGAAGAGGCCGTTTGGGGTCCCTGTCCTGAACTGAGGATCAGGATGCACACATACTGGTCCCGGCCCATCACCACTCCCTGCGGACGGCAGCAGAGATGCTGCCCATCTCGGACCTCAGTCTCCCCATTGGTGCCATGAGGAACTGAAGAAGGTAAATCTCTGAGGGCACTTCAGGGTCTGTGATTCATGTAAAAACCAGGAAGGGGCCAGGGACAGCTCAGCTCCCAGCCCGAAGTTTCAAGAATGGACTTGAGTCACCCCACTGCATCACGACATTCAAAAGAAACTCATTCCGGTGTGTCATGAATGACTGTTCAAGTCTCAGATCAGCCTGGGGAGGTGTGGCTCCAGCTTTCTGGAAGGCCGGAGTGCCTATGACTAATGGTAGGCTGGGATCCGGGGCTAATCTTTCTCACCTGGGTGATCTTGTCACCACGGCCTATGACTGGCTGGCCACCCGGGCCTGAGGTTCCAATTTCCAGTGTCTTCAATTCTTCACAAGCAAGGACATCGCCTGCTTTCCACAAAGCCTCTAAGTAAGAGAGTTTAAAAACAAGATTTGTGAATCTCAAAAAAACAAGCGTGAAACCTGGTCTGACTCAAGCGAGGGAAGTGGGTGTTGATGCCAGCTGGCTGGGAGAGAGGGGGCCCCCCTCCGGCCCGGCTCTGCCCTGAAACAGCCAGGGCAAGGTGGGGAGACCGGTTCTCACACGCGAGGGTGCCCAGATGACCCTTCTCAGCCTCATTCTGGCTGCTTGGCAACCAAAGCCAAAGACACGTGGGTGGGCAAAAGTTGGGTTAAAGTTGTATTACTCTTTATTAATCATTGTATCACTTCCCATGTGAACAGTGATAAGTCTGCTCTTGCCCGCCCTGTACAGCAAAGTGGGCAGAGAACAGATATACACACCTGTGTGTGTTGGTCACATACAACAGAAGTCGGAAGTCAGGTGCAGCTGTAGGGCAGAGCGGGGTGGCAGGGGGGCTGGGTAAGCGCCTCCCAGGCAGCTCACTGCCCGGCAAGACGTAAGGAGGCTGCATTTTCCCAGCCTCCAAGCTCAGCCCTTGGCCCACAAGGGGCCTCATCTTTTCTCCAGACCAGACCGCCTTGGCCCGGGCCAGGTTCTCCATCTGCAGAAAGGCCAGGCTGCGTCCCAGCCTACTCTCAGTCTCTCCACGAAATCAATCAAGGCATCAAATGCGTTTTGTCATCAAGAACCAGGAGCGAGGCTGGAGGTCAGGGCTCAAGAAGAGCCAGTGCTTCGCTGAGCTGTTTTCCACTCGGGAGTCCGGCCAGCTTCCATCCTTTCCAGAGAAATCTCTGCTTAGCCCAAGAGAAACCAAAATAGATACGAAGTGCTTTACCTTTGAGCATCATTGCTGTTCTTAGCAAACCCAAGCTTTGCACACACACACACACACACACACACCCCGCCACCCTGCAGGTCAGAGGTTTTGTTAACCAGTTGGTGGGAGGGGGAGAGAAGGGAAGTCCCCTCTGCCCTTTGCCCTCCATCGGCCCTCCTGGAGCCCCCCACTCTGCTCCCTTCCACCAGCTTCAACCGTCCAAAGACATGGGGACTTCTGCCTGTGGTCCCCCCCCCCCACCTGCCAGCACACCTTTCCACTTTCTTCATAACTTGTCTACGTGAGCAGAAAGTGTTCTTCCATTCCAAAAAGGGGGTGGGGACTGAGCAGCATGAGGACCTGGCAGAAAGCGTCTCAGTGAATAACCCTCCCCCACTGCCCACAGGGCTCCTCTCAGAGCTGAGACGTTTTGCTTGGCCTGGCCTGAAAGAGCCAGCCACAGACGGAGCTGGAAGGCACGCACAGGGCGAGGGCGCAGACCAGTGACGGCCACCCTGGCCCTTCACCCCCCTCTAGGGGTGGTTGGCGGGGGGGCGGGGGGGATGCAGGAAGAGCCTGTCTGGGAGCCTGGACTTTGGAGCAGGTGAGCCCCGTGGGGTCTGGCTCCCACCAGCTTTCACCAACTCAGACCCCACTGTCGGCTGCTGGGGACCCCTGGGCAGGAGGGGCGAGGCCACTTTCAGGAGCTCCGTCAGCGTGAGCCCCCTCCTGCCCAGGACCCTGGAGGTCGAGTGGCCGAGATGTGTTCTGTGCCCAGTGCGGACCGAGCGTCTCCAACGGCGAGGTGGGGGGGACCTTTTATGAGAGCGAACATATTGAGAAAACGTGTTATCCAATAAAAACTATGCAAGCAGGACTTTATAACCTTTAATTTTAGTAACATTGTCTATAATGAGCTTCTACCTTTGTGAAAGCACAAATGATATAAACCGTCTCTTTTTCAAGCCCTCCCGAGCTCGCCATGGGTTACTTTACATGACAGTCTCATCTCGAAGGCTCCAGGGCCCTCCGCAAGCAGCCGGTCCTGGGGGAGCCCCGCTAACCCGGCTGCGGCCTCTGCCTTCTGGGGGGGATTAGAGAAGGCCTGTAACTAACACAGGGTAATCCTGGCCGTGTGTGTGGTGAGCCAGGCTGCCTTCCTGAGAATTAACTCACTTAATCCTCGCAATAGCCTCATCGAAGCCTTCCGGTTTACATCTGTTTGCTGGTAAAGAACGCCCGACACGGAACGTTTAGGTCGCTTTCTGGTGCTCTCTCTGCTGGCCGGCCGGGCGGCGCGCCCCCAGCGCCTCTGAGGCCGGGCCGGAGCCCGCGGGCGGCCCCAGCCCCCGACCCTGTGCCCCCCGGGGCTCACACAGACCCAGGTCCGAACGCCCTGCTCTGGCGTCGCCGCGGCTGGGACGCTGGGAGAGGTGCTGACGGCACCCCGACCCCAGTCTCACGTGTCAGGGCTGCTTCCCGGAGACGTCGTCAGGGTGAGGGAGCGCATGCCGGCACGTGGGGTTAGGAGGAACAAATCCCGCCTGCGCTGGTCACAAAGGCGTCACGGAAGCCACGGCCTGTGTTCCCGAGCCTCGAAAATGCATTTCCCTCCCTTTTTATTGTTACTTTTGGAATCATTTTCATTATTTTTCTGAATGAAAATCTTATGTGTAAAGGGGCAGGGAGATGGGACACGGGCTGTCTCGTTGTCCTCGCAGGTCCGCGGGTAAGGCCGTGCGCTGGTCTGAAACCGTGAGGGAAGCGGCGTGAACACCCCGTGCGGGGCCGGTCAGACGCGTGGCCCTGCTGTCGCGGGTGGGGGCGACCGGGGGCGGGCCGCCGCGGCCCCCTTCTTCCCACTCCCGGAAATACAACTTGGCGTTTTAAACAGTATCACACAGTACTTTGACAACGGTTCTTAAATTCCAAAAGTAAAAGCAATAAATAATTGCTGGAGGAAATTGGAAAATGTCAACAAGGATCAAGAAAAGAAATTAAGGTTGCCCATCGGCCCGGCGCCCCAAGTGACCACCGTTCTGTGTTGTGTGTTTCCTTTCTGCCTTCTCTCCCGCGCCCTCCCTCCCTCCCTCCCTCCCTCTCTCTCTCTCTCTCTCTCTCTCTCTCTCTCTCTATATATATATATATATATGCTTCTATTTGCTTTTTACACTAAAAATCACATTATTCTCAAGCAGGCTGAAAATTTAAAAAAGGAAACACTTCAAATTCCATTGCCCCAATATAGCTGCCATTCATATTTCTTTGTATAGCCTTCCAGTCTATAGTATAAATACGTATTATAAATAGACACATTTGTATCGTTTTTGCCAAAAGGGACCATTCGATGCTGTGTGAGCAACCCCGTTTAACGCAGTTTTTCCTCCTGTGCGTTGCCTTTCTCACTCACGGCGGGAACGTGTCCAGTGCCCGCCTTCCCAGCTTTCTCCAGACTGGCGTCCACGGCGGCTGGGGCGACCGCCACGAGGATGCGGAGCGACCCCGAGAGAACGGTTCCCGTTTTCACTGTTACGACTGTGCTTCACGAAGCCCCCACCAGTAGCTAGACCACGGGTTACAAAGCCCCTCCGTGCGTTTCCAAAACCAGCCTGAGGGACAGCCCGCCAGCGTCAGAGCCTCGGAAGGCCGCTGGACTTGGACTTGGAGCTAACTAAAGTAATCGCTGTAATAGCGATGGCTCGCCGGCACGCTTCCTGCAGACCAGACCCCGCGCGGCACACGCGCACTAACTCAGTCTTCACAACACGCCTGCTGTCCCCTTTACAGACGAGGAAGCTGACGACCAACTCGCCCGAGGTCACGCAGCTGACAAGGTGCAGAACCAGGGCTCCGCCCCGCAGGCCGAGTCTGGAGCAGAGGTGCCCAGATGTTACTGAACATCAGCCCCCAGGGGAGGGGCTCTCAAGGCCCAGATGCACTTGCGGCCTGGGTCTCCAGGGAAGTGTGGGACCCGCGGCAGCGCCAGGCGTGCGTCTGAGCCACTGTGTTCACCACCCAGGGGAGCTGGTCCCCAGCAACGTGGGTGCGGGGAGGGGGGCTCCTGGAAAGTGAGCTTCAGCCCAGTGCCAGACCCACGTGCTGCCGCGGGCACGGTCCAGGCGGCGCAGGCCACGCTCGAGCTGCAGGCCGGGGCTGAGCACACCTGGGCCGGGTCAGGTTGCCCGGGCAGCCCCGGCCCTCCCCGTGGGCCCTGACGTGATAATCAACGGTGCCCGCTCACCTTCTCAGGGCGCCCTGGCTGGACGAGAAACGGCAGTCGCCCTGCCTTTTCCCGGCTCGCACGAGACACTGTACTTCCTCCTCCTGCCATGCACCACTGTTCTAATCAAACGGCAACGCATGATTGCCGTTTGATTAGTAATCACACTAATCAAAGGGACGTGTCTTTCTCGAGAAGTGTCTGTCAGAATAAAAATGAGCCCTGGCCAGGTGGCTCATTTGGTTAGAGAGTCTGCCGACCCCTAACCGAAAGGTTGCGGGTTTGATTCCCAGTCCGGGCGCGTACGGGAGCCAATTGATCTCTCTCTCTCTGTCTCTCTCTGTCTCTCTCTGTCTCTCTCTCTCTCTCTCTCTCTCTCTCTCTCTTTCTCTCAGGGGTGTTTCTCTCCCTTCTTCTCTCTCTGAAAGCAATGAAGTGTCCCTGGGTGAGGATAAAAGGAAAACAAAGTGGGAAGGCATGGCTCACCTACCAAGCGAGGAAAGCCCAGCCCGGCTCCTGGGCCCTTTCCCGACCACACAGGCGCTCCCTGCGGACAGGGGCCCGTCTCCCGTTCTGCCTGTGCGGGGCGGCACACGCAGTATTTGCTGGGTGACTCGGGGGAGCAGGACCCAAGGAGCCAGTGCAGGCTGCCCTGTGCATGGGGACACCGGACGGGCACCTGGTCACACTCTAGGACCATAGCAGTGTTGGCGGACCCCTTGGCGGGAACAGTGGGCCAGGGCAGACCTAGGGAATGTGTAGAAATTCCCACCCCACCTAAGGAGAATGGACACCCCAAGAATTAAAGGGCCAAGGTTTCTATTGGCCAGGCCTGTGCCTTACATCACCACCGACTGTGTGCTGTTGGCCAAACTCGGTCACGGGCCACAGCCCACTGCAAGGGAGCCTGGGAAACGTAGTCTTGGTGCCCGGGAGGAACTGGAAGTGAATGGGGTAAATAGGAGCTACAGGATTTCTTCCTAGAAATGACAGTAAAGAATCGGCAAAGGGCTGTGTGTGTTTGCCAGGGCTGCCCTAACAAAGCACCACAATGGGGTGGGCTCAAACCCCAGAAATGTACAGTTCTGGGGGCCGTGAGTCAGAAGTATGGGTGTTGTCGGGGCAGCAGCCCTGTGAAGGTCTCGGGAGACTCTGTCCCAGGCCCCCAGGTAGCTTCTGGTGTCACCTGCAGTCCCTGGCCTTCCTCAGCCTGCAGTGACACCGGGGTCCTCCCTGGGTCTCCGTGCCTCTCTTTTTAGGGCTCCAACCACCCTCCCTCTTCTTAACTCACATCTTAATTAGAGCTGCAAAACCCTATTCCTACCTAAGGTCATATTCATGGCCCCAGGGCTTAGGGCTTGGACATATGTCTCTGGGGACACAGCTCAACCCAGCCGGAGCCCAGGGCACGGACTCTCCAAGGTACTGAGAAATCATCCCGACTCACACAGCTGTAGTCCCACGTCCCCTGACCCAGGAGCAGGACTGGGCTTTTCTCCCTTCGTAGGTGAGACATGCCTTCCCGCTTTGTTTTCTTTTTACCCTCACCCAGGGACACTTTTCATTGCTTTTAGAGAGGGAAGAAGGGAGAGAGGAAGCGGGGGAGAGAAACACCCATGAGAGAGAGAGACAGACATCAATTGGCTGCCTCCCATACGTGCCTGGACTGGGAATCAAACCCACAACCTTTCCGTTAGGGGTCAGCAGACACTTCAACCAACTGAGGCACCCGGCCAGGGCGCATTTTTGTTCTGACAGACACTTCTCAAGAAAGACACAAGGACCACAAAGTGTCAGGAATCATGTCATCGTTAGAACTGAAGGGTGGTGCACAGCCAGGCCGAGGGCCGGGGACCTGGGGACAGGGCGCTGCCCGGTGTGCGCAGCCCTCGGCACCAGGCTCAGGAACGGCAGGGTGTTTGCTGGGCGGGGAGCGGCCATCAGGGGACACAGCCCGAGCTGGAGTGGCGGCGCGCTGAGCCGGCGGGGGTGAGGGGCCCAGGCAATAGCTCTCTTCTTGCAGAAAGCAAGTGTCAGAAGGCAGAGAGGACAAAAATTTCCATCTAGCCATCTGAAATTAATGTTTCCGGCGAGGAGGGCTGCGTGGCTTTCTGCAGACGCCCAGCTGCCACGGGGGTGAGCGTACTGTCTGGCCGGCTTGTCACCGTGGCGAGCTTGGCCTGATGGCTTCAGGGGACGAACCTGGCAGCGGACCCGCAGAGCAGCGCGTGGCTGTCGGGCCGCCGCCCGTCAGCACAGTTTGTGCTCGGTCCGGAACGCCCGCCCCGTGAATCACTCAGGGCCGTCACCCCACGATATGTGATCACAATCCGGGCAGAGTGTCAGCCGGGGAAGAATTTGCAAAGCGGCCTGTGTGATCAATGTTTGTCACAGTTTTGGTCGTTATTTTCCCCTCATAACTCTCTTTCCTCCTCCCACGTGTCTCCCCTCGCGTTTTTAATCAGAGGGACGTGTCAAGAGTGAGCCTCACAGTCTGCGCCTGCCGTCCCAGCAGCCTCGCTCCTGGGCGGGGAGCGTCGCCGGCCGCGGCAGGTGTATGTCTCCCATACACAGTTTTATCCCCGTGGAGTAAAAGGGACTGGCGTGGCTATCTTCTTCTTAAACACATTTTCCCCTCTCATTTATTTGGAGTATGGTTTGAATTTTCACACACCTTTCAGTCCGTGCTCCCAAAAGAGGCGGGACCACCAGGGAACCCAGTTCATCTCTCTCCTTAAAGCACAGCAGTCACTTCCACAGCGTCCCCAAAGGGACAGTCTCCCTTCTCTGCTCCTGTGGGTGAGTCAAGAATCCGCTAGACCACCCGGTCCCAAGCTGGGAGGCCCAGCTCTAATTCGGGCAGCAGGGAATGAGAGCCAGGCAGATGCTGAGTTCCTCACAAGCCCATTTACATTCCAAAGGGAACAACGGGCTGACAAAGGTCCAGCTGCGGGCCTGTGGGAGCCAGTGGGTCAAGCAGTCCGGACCGGACCGCACCGCGGCAGGGCCTTGGGAGTATGACAGCCGGATTCCCGCCAAGTTCTGCTGCTCCCGAGCTCTGCCCCCTCCAGCAAGTTACTTACCCTCTCTGAGCCTGCCTTCTCGTCTGCAGGATGGAGAATAGAGGAGGTTACCCAGGGTCCCGAGCTGTGACATTGTAAGGACCTAGAGGGTGTTCTGCAAAGTGACTCTTTACAGCTTTGATCTTAGGAGGGACCGCCCAGGGCTCACACCCTTCAGCGGCCCCGTTTCACTCAGGGTAAACGTAGCTCCTACCATCGCCCCAGAAGTTCTCGGAATCCGATCCTGTCACCTCTCTGACCACATGTCCTCCCGTGGGCTGTGCCCATGATGACCGGCCTCCTGTTCCTTCTGGGACCTCCCAAGCCGAGCTCACCCTCACCCCCCAGGCCTCCCACGTGCGGTTCCCGCTGCCTGGAACACACTTCCCCGGAGGCGCAAATGTTTCCTGCCCGCACTTCATTGGGGTCCCTGCTGACATCACAGCTCAGAGAAGCCTCCCCTGACTGTCCCCCTCTGTCCCTTCCTCCTGGCCCTCACCACCACCTGGCACATCTAACATGTACCCCTCTGGAGGGCAGGACAGGCCAGGGCAGGGAATCTGTCTTGTAGTCGGCACCGGGCCACTGTCTGCTGGACGGGTGACCCAAGGGCACTCGGGAGGCTGGAACGCTGAGAACGAGTCCCTGAGAGGGAGAGGACTCTGGAGCAGGCGGGCCCGGGCGTGGCAGGCAGCAGGACGGCCCCTGGAGTCCTCCTGAGCACCTGCTGCAGGCACCAGGGGTCACCAAGCCAGACACGGCCTCTGGAAGGGTCCCAAGCCGGGAAGCCCCACTGACCCGACCCCCATTTCCCAGTCACTTCTCAGCCACAGAGCGGCCTTAAAGACACTGGCCTGGGGGCAGGGAGGCCACCAGGCAGGGCTCCATTCCCAGGGAGGAGGGCAGAATGCCAGCTCTACCCCATGTTTATCTCCCCTGCCCCTCATAGTTCTCAACAACAGTTAGGGAGTCTCTTGAGGTCATCCAGGTCAAGTATGAAGGTCGCCCAAACCTGAGCATGGGGTGGAGCAGAGGATAGAGGCCCAGAGGTTGGCTGGCTGGGGGTTGGGGCAAGGGGGACTCAGACAGCACCCCCACATTTCTGTCCTTGGCAGTCTGGGCCCAGGGCACACAGACTACAGTCTGTGCCCCCCAGCCTCACACGGGGGCTGCTGTGAGAACCTGCTCAGTAGGAGGAGCTGGACTGGGGACGAGGCAGTGAGGACGGCAGTGGGGCTGAGCTGAGCCTGGCCGTGTGGGGGAGGGTACCGGCTGGAGGACCTGGGACCTGGGGGCTTCGGGGAATCTGGGCGTGAGCAGGGCCACCGGGGGCCAGGTGACGCACCGTGGGGTGGCTCTCAGGGGTCATTGTCTAAGAAGGCAGCTGAGTGTGTCTGGAGGCAGGGCACAGGCTCTCCCCAGGGTCCTGAAAACAGAAGCTGCCCCTTAAAGGGTCTTCGGGGTGGGTAGGATCAAGCCCATGCAGGACAGCCGGGAGGGACAGGGGTCTCTTGGGGTGAACACGTGGATCGTGAGCTGGTACAAGGCTCCTTGGGGATGTGGGGTCCCCCGGTGTCATCTGGAACAGGGACTGGAGGTCCTGTGGGTACAGGCGGACCAGAAGGAGTGGCTTTGGGCAATGTCCCTTCTGTACACTGTGACACTTTGTGACATGTGTGAAATGCTGGGTTTGCCCTGCATAGGGACAGCTGCCCACGCCAGGCCAGCACCGATGTCACACAACCAGGTCCCCAGGGCTCCTCAGCCCCAGCACCACAGACGTTTTGGGTGGATGACTCTTTTTTTTGCTTTTGCTTATATTTCAGCATTTTTTAAAAATTATGGGAAGTCTGTGTGACAAAACAGCACTGAACCGTCTCCACGTGCAGTCGGTGGCGCCGAGGACATCTGTGCTGCGCGGGCACCCCCAGCTGCCCCCACTCTTCCATCTTGCACATCGGAAACACTGTCCCCACTGGACAGGGACTCCCCAACCCCCGGCCCCAGCACCCACCCCCCTAGTCTCGGTCTCTAGGAATCTGACTCCTCTAGGGACCTCCCAGGAGTGGAACCCCACAGGGTTGGCCCTGTAGTGTCCTATGGATGTCACTGAGCAGTGTCCTCAGCCTCCTCCACGCTCTGGCAGGTGTCAGAGTGCCTCCCCCAGGGCTGAGTCACACTCCAGGCAGAGGCTCCTGCTCAGGGCGTCCTGGGCACTGGAGGGTGTCCGCCCGCCGGCTGCTGGAAGCACGTCCCCCTCCCAGTGGTGACAGCCAAAGATGGCTGCAGACATTGCCAGGCGTCCTCTGGGAAAGAGTCCCTGGCTGAGAGCCACTGCCCTCTGCCCACTCACGTCGGAAGACGCGAGAGTCCCCCCTGCTTGTACCTGGGCGCCTCAAAGGGCAGCCGCCTCCACAGGGGGACGGGGCACCTCCGGGACGTGTGTCCTGCCCTGGCGGCGGCCCAGCTCCTCAATCCCATCACGAAGTCCCCGCCGAGATCGGGTCACGTCAGCATCGCGTCACCATAGCCCTTTTTAACAGCAAAAAGCCGCCGTCTTTCCCGAAGCCCACAGTAAGCGCACAGTGAGCCAGGTGCTGGCAGCTGCGCCTCCTGCAAAGGGAGGCCGCCCGCCCCCCGCGCCTCCCACCCGGGGAGACGTAAACCCTCCCTCGTGCCCAACCTTGGGAGCCCATGAAGTGTGTGCCCGTGGAAGACAAATGGGCCTGCTTTGCCCTTGGACACACAAGCTGGGTCTCCTTCAGGAGTCCAGGGCCTTCACGGAGACAGCAGGGAGACTCTGTTACCATCCGTAAGGGGACACACACGCACACACATGCACGCATGCACACGAACACACATTCACAGACGTGCGCACACATGCACACGTGCACACATTCACACGCGCACACAGGAAGGGTGCGTCGGGTGGAGGAGGCGGCCCGGCCCCCACACAGGCAGGACGTCGGTGCTGGGTCCTCCCCGCAGACCCGGCCGCACGGTCGCTTTGAGCCCTACGTTCCACGTCTCCACCCAAATCCCAGAGAGCTCTGCTCATCCTACCAGCCCCAGACCAACTCTTTTCTTTCCCGTGAGCCTGGAAGAAAAGGGGGGTTTGCGGGGGTTTAAGAATGAGGGAGGCCTGTTCCCGAGGCCTCGGGGAAGCGTCCGGAAGCCCTGGAGGCCGGGGGCCGGAACGGAGGCGCAGTGGTTCTCCAGCTTTGGTTGGAACATTCCAGAAAGGCAGCAGATCTTCACCAGTTCTGTACTCCTCCCTGGGTCCCCACCCTCTCTCTGCCACGTGACTCTCGGCTGTCCCCGACCTTGGCCGCAGGGTGGGCCTCTGGACGTGTTTGGCCAACGAGAAGCTGGCAGAAGAACCTGGGATAGCCCAGAACAAGGATGTGGGTTCCGGACTTGGCTGCCTGTCAGCTGTCCTGTGACAGCTCTCGGGTCTCCCCGGCGTCTCCCTCCCTCCTGGGACCTATGGGGAGGCACCGGCTATGGGGAGACGTGGTCCTGGCCCTCAGGGTACATATGGCAACCAAGGAGTGTCTCAGAGAGTGAGGGACGGCCCAGCCAGAGCCCCCACTGTCCCCCTCACCATCTCCTGCTCCTGCACCTCCCTCCAAGCCCGGCAGCCGCGGGGACCCTCCCCCTGAGCCCTGCGTCCCCCGCAGCTCCTGCCACCGCTAAGCAGATGCCGCGGCACCGTGTGGACGGCAGAATTCCTCAAAGTGGCCCAAAAGCACCGGCAGCCCAGACGCCCATCGCCTGGTGACGGGCAACCACAACGGGGTCCGCACAGACCAGGGGGCATGATTCAGCCTCAAAAGTGAAGACGACCCTGACGCCTGCTACAAGAGGGAGGGACCCGCGGGACCCTGCGCTCAGGGGCAGCGGCCGGCGGCACGGATGCATGTTGCACGACTCCTCCTCCGTGAGGCTCCTGGAGGGCGAGCGCGTGGAGACGGCGCAGGATGGGGGCGTCAGGGCTGCGGACGAGCGGCACCAGCTTTCGGTTCGCGAAGACGAGAGTTATCTGGCGGCAGATGGTGGTGGCGGCTGCGCCACAGTGTGACTGTGCCTCGTGCCAGCTGCGCTCTTACACATGGTGACAGCGGCAAGTTTTACGGCACATGTATCTTACCACAGTTTTTAAAAAATGACCCGTCCTCTGTTCCAGCTCTTTGAGGCCACCTCCTCCCACCTGACTGTTAGAGGGGTGAGTGGGTTAGAGGCCTGCCCCCCGCTTCCTGCCCCTGCCCCCTGCCCCTGCCTTGGTTTCAGCAGGGACCTTGGTCCTCATTGCTTTAGGGACCCTGGGCATAGCAATAGCCGTTAAGGAGACACTGGGGAAGCCGAGAGTCCCCTGGTGCTCCTCGGACCCCACACGAGGCGGCAGCCTGCCAGCGTGGTGGCCCACGTGGGACACACCGACTGACTGCACGCCCCCACGAGGGAGGCCCGTGGTGGCTGGCGTCCAGACGCAGAATTGGAACCTGAGTGAGGAGGGTTTGTTTGGATGGGAAAGGGGCAAAACCAAAGGAGCAGACCCTGGGGGAGGGCGGGGAGGACTTGCCCCTGCAGACCTGGGCTCGCTGGCTGCCCCGCAGCGTCTCCACTGGGGCCCTCCTGCAGGACGGGAGCTGAGGGCAGGCCCTGCGTCTGCAGGGCTCTGCTCAGGGTGACTGCATGGATGGCTGGACAGGCTCAGCCCAGCGCCCGCCTGTCACATGGTGGGTGCTCAGTTAACATCAGTCCTCCCAGCGGGGCCCCGGTGGTCCCCTCCCCCACTGCCTGCACCTTAGTGATCCCTCCCTGCGCTGCGCTGGACCCGGGGACTTGCTTCAGACAACAGACGGCAGCCGAGGTGATGGGACGCCCCGTCCACGACTAAGTTCCCAGTGGCTGTGACCTCGTCCCACAGCCCCTCTCGGTGGCCCCCTCCCCCTTACTCCCCCACTGGCCAGCGAGCAGCCCCCACCTAAGGGCCTCTGCGGCGAGGCCCCGTGTGGAGGAGCTGAGTGACAGCCCACGGGAGCCCTGAGACAGGACACAGATCAGAGGCACCGGCTGCCACGCCAGCTTCCTGACCCCCCAGAACGGGTGACAACCGTTGGTTTAAACCCCCAGGTTTGCAGCTGGTCTGCTGCACAGCGGCGGGTGCCTCACGCGGCCAGCAGTTCTGTCATCGCGATCCCACGCTGGCCTCTAGCTAATCCTCTCTCTGGTAACTTCCAGTTTCCCCAGCCCCAACCCAGGCTGCTCACTCCCCAGTCTCTCCCACGTTCCGCCTCCCACACACACGCACACGCACACGCACACACGCAAGAGCGGCCTCGCGCCTGGGGTCCTGGAAGACGAGGGCACGGTGGTGTGTGTGCAGCCCCGGCCCCTCTGCTGAGAGCACACGACTCCACCGTCGCCTTCCGAGCCAGCGCCAGGCGTTCCGCGGCTGCTGTCACGCGGGAGGAGATCCATCTGCTCTGCCTGTTTTCTCGGGTGTCCGAGAATCGCATGTGTTCGCCGTGCATGTGGAATTTTAACTCCGGCCTTTAATTTGGTCTCCAGAGAAGAGACATTGACATTGAAGTTCTGAGGGCTAAGTGTGGACCCTTGAGGACAAGGTGACAGTGGGACGCTGTGCCAGGTAGAGAAGCAGGAAGGCTGGGAAGGGCCCGGGGGCTGGAGTTCAAGTCCAGCTCGGGCCTGACAAGCTGGGCCCCTCCGGAGGACTTCCTGCCCGTCAGTGAGCCTCTTCTTCTCTGGTGGCTCCAGGACAGATGACCAGCCGCCATTTGGGTTCATCACTCAGTCTCTTGTGACTCGGGTTATCGTAAGTCGATTCCCCAGAGCCTGAGCTCTGAAGGGCTGGGCGTCAGGACCCTCCAGCAGACAGCTGTCGCCCTGGGCTGTCCTCCGCGGGGGCTGAGCCGGCTCATCACTCCCGGTGCGCTGGCACTGTCACCGTGTCCTCCTCTCACTTTAAATGAATGACCTGCCCTTGACACCCTGCTGCCCGGGACCTTGCCTCCAAGACGCCGCAGGCTGCCGGGCGGACTAGAACGGAGGCTGTAAATCAGGAGCGCGCCTGACATTTAGATCCTTTAATCCATCAAAAGAAGATTTGCTACTTCTCAGCGTCCAGAGAGAGGCCAGAAACCCTCGCACGGCTGCCGGAGGCCCGCGAACACTGCTCAGCACCCACAGGGAGCCACACGACATCCGCGCGCCGCCCCGGGCCTTACCTCCCGCTGTTGTACCAACACCCCAACTCAGAGAAAGGAATTTGCTACCGGGTGCCCTTGCCTGTCCCCCGATTGTAAGTGAGGGAAGACGCAGACCTTGAAAAGCAGAGGAGAACATGAACCCCCGCCATCACCTGCGGGATCCACATCACCTTCCAGACTGGGGTCTCCCTGAAAGCCAGACCCACCTCTGCCCTCTCACCCCTGGGTTGGAAATAGGGGCTCAGTGTGCACATGTGGGGTGGGTGACAGTGGGTGGGGGGGGGATGGCTGAGTAGTAGATGGAGGGATGGATGGATAAATCTCTGTCCAAGGAGCAGAAGTTCTTACCCAGAATCCATCACTTTTTAACCTCATATCGTCCCTCGTTTGTAAAATGCGACGAGGGAAGTTCTTGTCCTCCTCAATCCTTAAGGCTGTTATGAGAATAAAATTAGAAGAGCTCAGTGAAGTTCTCTGGCTAGTCTGTGGAATTATACTAATGATAGGAAGCGTCGTTCAAAAGAAAATATTTTCTTCAGCCTAATAATTGATTCTCGGGGAACTCATGGATTCAGTCAGCTATTTAAGGATCCCTCTTAGAGGACACAGCTCTTTTGAGGTTGTTTAGGGGTGAAGCTCAGCGCCGGGGGGCTCGCAGCCGTCTCCCCTTAGAGGGGCTGCCTGGGACATGCGCCGTGAGGCCGGCACCGCGCACGCGATGGGGAGGTCAGAGAGGGCAGGTCCTGCGTCCCCGGCCTGTCACGCCCCGTGTCAGGAGAAACGAGAGACTGACAGGCACTCAAATACCTACGGCAGCGATTTCAATACAATAAGCAAATCAGAGCCTTAAAAAGACACAACCTCGCGCAGAGACCACGATGCAGAAATCCCAGTGTGAACGTGTCCTGGGGCAACTCCGAATCCAGAGCTGGCGTCAGGGTCAGGCTTTCACCCGTCTGAGCCGGGTTCCAAAGAAGGCGCGGGGCCGTGTGCCTCCCGTGTGTCTGTGAGAGGGGCCCAGGGACAAGGGGGCGGGCAGAGCGTGTGGCGAGGCCTGCCACCCTCCTCTGTACGCCAGACCAGCCACCCGAAGGGCCTGACGCAGCAACTGACGTGCTCCGTCCAGATCAGCTCATGGGCACGGGGGTTTGGGTCACTCTGTCTTCCTGCCTTGTCCCTCTGGCTCCCCCTCACCTCTGAACGGGGTGCAAGGTGGTGAGGATGATGGGTCCTGTCTCAGCAGGGAGCAGGAGCATTGCGGCCCAGCAGTGGACCTGGAGTCCCTGCAAATGTCCCCTCCCCCACTCCTCACCCCAGCGCAGCCAGCCCCCACTGCCAGTGCCGGAGCGCCCAGCGTTGGCTGCTGCGGCACCTGCACGCGGGGGCAGACCCACCCCTGGACTGGAGTGCCGGCAGGTGCCGGCGGCCGGGCTCACTGGGCCAGGAGGAAGGGGCCACAGGGGCTTGCAGGACAGCCCTACAGCAAGGGCACAGCATCTACATGGGCACATTCGGGACACGCACTGTGAACTCGCTACGCCAGCAAACGTCAGGGGTTCAGCAACGGGCTCCCCTCGTTGTCAGCCTGGACCCCAAGTTGCAGGCGTTACGCTTTCTAAAGGACAGCAGCTGGGGGTCAGGAGGGGCTCACCCACGAGAGTTCCTCATGCGACAGGGTCGCCCGAGCACGAGATGGAACAGCTCCATTTTAACCACCCACTCTCCCTGGGAGCTGGCCCCCAGGTGATCTCTAATTATTACAGAAATCTCCGATTTCTGGGCTGGTTTCCAAGGTCACTGCTGTGGCCATTCTTCAGAGCCTGCCGATCACCAGAGAAATCAGACGGAGGCGCTGGGGAGCGGGAAGTCACACAAGGCCCACTGCGCACTTAGAACCCGCCCTGAGCTCTGGGGGACCCCCACGAGGAGGCGGTCCCTGAGCTGCAAGCTCTCCCCTCGGGTGAGCAGAGAACCCACAGGGCACCCGTAGCCGTGGCCCAGGGGTCCCAGGTGGTGTCCAGCTCTCTGACCTTCCTGCCACCCCAGGCAGGGGTCACTGAGCAGCGGGGAGGGGCCTGTCTTCGGCCGTCACGTGTCTGGGGACCCTACTGCACTGCGTGCACTGGGGCCAGGCACATCCAGTGTCCCACAATGTGCTCACAGCGCCCCTGCGAGGCTCCCTGGTCTGCGCCCAGTGGGCTGGGCCCCGTGCCCAGCCGCTGGTGCTAACACGGGTCTGGACACCGCTGGGAAGTGGTGCTCAGGTGAGGGGAACGTTTAGCTCAGCAGACTCTCAGCACAGCCGATCACCCCCGTAACAGAGCGGGACCTCCACCAGCCAGCTGACCCCTTCAGAGAGGTCCCCGGAGGAGGGGGAAGGGCTTCTGCCTCCAGGCTGCCTTGGGCTCCAGACTGCCACCTCCACCACTGCCCGCAGGGTCTGCCCGTGCCTGCCTCAGCCAGCTCCTTGAATGAACCTCTACTTCTCTCCATCTGCAGACAGTGATATAGGCAGGGATACCCTATGGGCTGCCCTGCACACCCTATGGGCTCTGTCCCTTGGGAAGGGCCTGACTGGGACCGTTCCCCGGCCCCAGATGCCACCAGAGCCAGCCGCAGGAGCCACCGGCTCGCCGTCTCTGAGATAAGAGGACGGGATGGCAGGTGCCTGGGTCTCAAGTCCTGTTGTTGGGGTGAATGAGTGTCAGGGTGGCCGGCCCCACCCACTGACTCAGCGGCCCTGAGCCAGTCCGATCACATCGCCAGGCACTCAGACACCACAGGCTGGCACGGGAGGAGGGAGGCCTTGAAATTCTATGTGTCCTCCCCGCCATCTGGGAAGGAAAGCCTTTGAAACTGTGCTTCCAACCCCAGGCCAGAAAGGCGGGAGAGGGTCCACGGCACCCACAGAAAGAAAAAGCCCATAGAACAGCATCGGTTAAGTGCCCCCTCCAGTCACGCTCCGAGTTATGGGGGTCCCTGATGCTCACAGAAGAGCCGTAAAGAACTGTGGGTAACTGGCCCCACTTTAATTCACTGCCTCCCTTCCCTTGTGTGTTTTACAACAAGATGGACAGATGAGTCTGGAACAAGAGAAGGATTCGGGCTAACAGACCCCCACACGTCCCTAAGTCGGGGCCGTCACGTCTCCCCGAGAAAAGCTGGGTCAACCTTTACCTGTCAGTCGATATGTAACTTCTTCCCCGCCATCCCCCGTTCCACCAGCGGCGTGTCCTCGGAACAGAGGGCCCGTGCCCTTGGCCTTCTGGCCACAGGGACGCCGGCCACCCTGGGGCCAGCCTGCCTCCCGGCTCTGGGCACCCCGCTTTCGCTCCCCTGCTCCCCGATACACTTGCGTGCATGCTGACGGGCTCGCTGACCTGTAATTCTTCACCGCGTCGGCGAGAAGAACAGGGGTTCTCTGATAACACCGAGGCTTGACTGCCAAGGGGAACCCCGAAATGAGGCTGAGTCGCCTCCGCCCGTCCCCGGGAAGCTGGCCAGAGCGCCTGCCCGCCAGCCCTGCTCCCAGACGCGGGTTTCATGAGTCACCCGCTCTCGGAGCAGAGAGCGCGCCCGGCCCGGGAGGGCGAGGAGGCGCCGGCGCCGGGTCTCCGTTCAGAAGACTCACTGAGCATGTGGGGGCGAGGGAATCACACCTGGATGTGTGGGGGGGTGCCCACCCCTCGGAGGGGGGCGTGGCCTCCTAAGTGCAGGTGTGGGTGCAGGCTGCTCACGCCAGCCTTGCTGCCGACCACCTGTGGTCCTCCCCAGGCAGTTAGAATCAGTTACTTATGAGCGTTTCCTGCAAGTGCTGGGGACCCCTCATCACGGAAGACTTGGAATGTTCATTGTTGTGAGTCGTTTTTAATTATCACAGGAGGACGTTTTCATTGCTTTTAGAGAGAGGGAAAGTGGGGGAGAACGCGGGAGAGAAACGTGCTGAGACAGACACCCAGGGCTGGCCGGGGAGGGCAGGGGCCGCCACCCACGGAGAGCAGACCAAGTCCGGTCCCAGCCGGAGGGGACACACCCATGATGGGGGTGGGAAGATGAGCTTACTTTTGTTTTTAATTATTATTTTTAATTGTAGTAAAATACATATAATGTAAAATTTACCATCTCAACCATGTTTTTTTTTAAAGATGTTATTTATTTTTAAAGAGAAGGGAAGGGAGGGAGAAAGAGAGGGAGAGAAACGTCCATGTGTGGTTGCCTCTCGTGCACCCCCAACTGGGGACCTGGCCCCCAACCCAGGCCCGTGCCCTGACTGGGAATCGAACCGGCGACCCTTTGGTTGGCAGGCCGGCGCTCTCTCCACCGAGCTGCAGCGGTCGGGACCCGTCCTAACCACGTTTGAGTGCACAGCTCGGTGGCGTGAGGCACATTCACGCTGTTGTGCAGCCGTCACCACCGTCACCCCCACAACGTTCCCTCTTGCAAAACAGAAACTCTGTCCCCCCAAACACTGACTGCTCCTGTCCCTCCCCTCCCCGGTGGCCAGCATCCTACTTTCTTGCTCCATGAATTCGATGTAAGTGGATCCTACAATGTGTCCTTCTGTGTCTCCCTTATTTCACTCAGCATATTGTCTTCCGAGTTCATCCACATTGTGGCACGTGTCAGTTTCCTTCCTTTTTCTCAGGCGAAACGATGTTCCGCCACATGGATGGACCCCGTGTTGGTCAACCCCTTATCCCCTGATGGACACTGGGTTGCCTCCTCCTCTTGGCGACTGTGAGTAGCCAGCATCTCCTTGAGACCGTACGTGGCTTGAGGGTCTTCGGGTGTGCACATAACAACTCTTCCACTTACAGAATTCAAAGCAGCGGTTTTTCTTTTCTTTAAAAAAAGCTGTTTATGTTTAGAGATTAGGGAAGGGAGGGCGTTCTTAGTGAGCACAGTGAACACCCTCCCCAGCCCCAGCTGATGCTCGGGTGTCCTCCTTGACCTGCCCAGGAGGGGCTGCCAGGATTATTCCCGCATCATAAGTAAGGAGAGCAAGGCAAGGCTCCCGCCGGGGTGGGGTGGACCCAGGCAGCCGGACGCCTGCGCCCGTGTGCTAACCACTCTGCTTGATGGCTTTACTGTCCCCACAAAAAACAGAGAAGCAACTATAGTTGCCATCCCGTGGAAGAAGTCGAGTCACAGGCCCCTTCAGTGGCCCTGAAGGCCACACGGCTTTGCGTCTGATTCCTGTTGGTAACCTAACAGCCATGGTACAGTGATTGCAAGACGTCCACACTTCCTTCCCCCTCCCTCGCCCCTCAGACAGTGTCCCTGGGACGGGCCCACGGCCCCAGGAGGCGTGGGGACCTCGCCGGTCCACAAGAGACAGCGTCTGCTGGGCCCCGCGGGGTCGGATACGACAAAGGTCAGGCACCCAGGGGGAGCTAAAAGCCCCCAACGGTTTAACGAGACCCCGCCAAGGGGGCGCTTGACTCCCACTGAGATTAATTTTAATCAATTATTAAGCAAGAGTTTAATATTTTAAGAGTTTTCTCAAACACAGAGAAATGAAAACATATCATGGTTTTCTTCCCTTATAGCTTCTAAAATAAAAGTGTAAAACAAGTGACTTTTTTTTTTTAATCTTTTTTTTCTGTCGAAATCATTGAACATCTTTGTTTTTTTATGTTTTAACTTGTTCTGTGCTCCCGCCGCACCAAGCTCGTTGTGAGCCCGGGCGGGCAGAGGGTGGACGGCCTGACGCTCACATGCCACCTTGTGGGAGGACCCCAGGAGATGCCACCGCACCCTGACCCTCCCGGGTCACAGCGTGCGCAGGGCAGCCGTCCCCCCGCGCCCCTGAGGAGGACCTCGCGCGAGAGGCCCAGTGTCTGCTGTTGAACTTCCTCCGACCACCCTCCCAGGACCTGGGCCTGCTCCCCCTTCTCGCTGCTCCCCGGGCCCTGCCTTTCCGGTCAGAAACCGGGACCAGCGGGTAGAGGGCATCAGGAGAGGGGTGAAGCCCATTAGCCCCTATACGATCAACTCTGGAGTTCTAGGGGTGACGGAGCTCCCACTTTTATGTTATCAGTTCCCCTTTGGAATCTGGTACCATGTGCCTTCTTCCTCCCACACGTCCATCCATTCGTCACCCACCTACTCATCCATCCATCCATCCATCCATCATCCATCCATCCATCCGCCCACCCTTCCCCATCCATCTCACCCACGCCCACCCAGTCCTCTGCCCACACATGCAACAGCGGACGCCAAGTTCCAAGTCAAAGACTCACTCTCTCAAGGGAGACACACCTGGAGCCCTACACATACCCAGACTCCTTTGCTGTATCTAGATCGTGCCACGTCCTAATTAAGGCAGAGCGTCAAGGTTCCACCGCACTTGCAGAGTTTTCTGAAACGGGCCGGCGCTCTGCGCTGACGACTTCCAGGCCACCTCCCCCCGTCGCACGCTCCCACACGGAGGAGGCTACGGAAGAGCCTTTCTCTGGCTCTTCTGAACTCTGAGTCTCACTAAGCAAGGGGCGTTTTATGGCTGGTTTGCCTCCATAAAATTCAGAGGGTGACTAACACTCCCGAGAAGCCCTGTCCTGCTCCCGGCCGCAGTTCCAGCTTCCCTGCGTGTGGGCTGTCCTCACCGAACGTCACCGAGGCAGGGGGACACGTAGCCTTTCCTGCGTTCCCTGGGTTCGATAACAGCTCTGCTTCAACTCCTCAGTCGGGCGATCTCTATATCCTAAAGATAGTATGTAAAATATTTATTAAGAAGAATCTCTATTTTTAACTAGGGATGATTTCGGTTCTATTATTCATGCAGCCTCAGAGGACAGGCTCCTGCCTGCGGGCTTCCAGGTGCTGTGAGAGGGAGCAGGGGCGAATCTGAAATCAGAAAGGGGGCGGGGAGGGGGCTGCGAGGGGCGGATTTGGCCGCTGGTGTCTCTGAAAGTTCCAGCCAAACATCCACATGGAGGGGCACAAGTCAGTGACAGCTGTGGCCCTGCTTTCAACGGAGTCACCTGCACCCTCGGCCCACCTTCTCGGGGCTCCCGCTTACAGGCAGACGGCCCTGAGCCATGCAGGAACCCTCGACGTGACCCCTTTCAGCTTTCAGGGTGGGGGTAACCCTCGCTGTCAGACACAGGCACCACGTACGTCCCCAGCAGCCCGTGCTGACAAGCCATCCGCACTCGAGACCCAAACAGGAACATGCCTGGCCTCTCGCTGGGCTGGTGAAGGCCCCAGAGCACTGACCCATGGAGAGACAAAGGTCATGCCCGCTGCGCCCCTAGACCCCACACCTGGTCACCCGGAGCAGGGACGAGGCCGCCCCCAGCAGCAGCAGCCCCGGCCAGTACCCAGCCAGTAGCCAATGGCAGACAGGCACCTGGGGACACACGCATCAGAACATCTAGTCCTTCTGTTCAGCAGACGTGGAAGTGACCGGGAAGGAGGGAGAGGAACAGACAGACGGACGTTCTCATTTGGCGCCTGACCCACGTGGGTCCACGCCAGCCTGTGCAGAGGAGGAGCGGGCCGTGCCTCCTTGCACACGTGGGACGCAGCGTCGGGGGAGGGCGCGCGCGGGGTCCCGCTCTGCCCGCTGCCTGCCGCTCAGCCCTGAGGCGCAGGCGCGGCCTCCCTGTCTTGGCACCCCCTGCTCATTCCTGGGTGTAGACAGAGGGGGGACAGGAGAGGCCCCCACAACCACACCACGCCAGGCACCCAGGCCAGCCCGCCTGACCTTGTCCAGTGCAGTCGGCGGCAGAGGAGACCGCGGGGAAGGCGGCCCCGTGCCTGGGCTTTCAGGACATCGGGGGCGAGCGCTCAGCAGCAGAGCGAGGCAGGGACAGGACAACTAGGTCAGCACCCCGGGGTCCCTGGGAAACCCAAGCAGGCCGGGTGCTGTGAAGGGCGGCCGTGAGCCACGGGGAAGGGCGCCAGGGCCCGTGTCTGACTCGCTCTAGAACACAGGTCCTCCAGCGGCTGCGGCCTCCCGGGGCTCGGCTCCTCTGAGACAGCAGGAGGACGGGGAGGGGACAGAGAACGCAGAGGCCATCCTGCTGCTCCCCCAAGGGAGGGCTGCGGTGGGGGACACTGGCCTTCCTGCCCCTGTCGGCTTCCCTTCCCTCTCCCCGGCTTGGCACCAAGGAGGTCTTGAACCCGGGACCTCCACAGGCTTCTCCCCTCACCCCGTGCCATCAGAGGCACCTGAGCACCCAAGGGAGGAACGGTAACAGCGACCGTTGCAGTTCTCCGGGACTAAGAGCTTCC
Organism: Furipterus horrens; assembly: GCF_987537825.1. Taxonomy (NCBI): domain Eukaryota; kingdom Metazoa; phylum Chordata; class Mammalia; order Chiroptera; family Furipteridae; genus Furipterus; species Furipterus horrens. The sequence continues at coordinate 100,060,501 of NW_028327181.1, read as the reverse complement.
ACAGACCAGCACCCGTCTACCTAAGCCCTTTCCGGGGCTGGTCCAGCTTAACCCTGGACACAGCCCAGAGAGGTGAAGCCACCTGCCGGAGGACACACAGCGGCGGCGCAGAGGGACTGGCTCCCTGCCAGGCGCCCTAACCACGTCACACTGCCCAGTAGTGTCTGGGCTGCTCCAAGCCCGCGCTCAGGGACTGCGGGGGAAGCCGCAGAGAGACTGGCGGCATATCAGCCTCGGCCCCGTGTCCCAGGCTGCACCAGGCCGAAGTTTCCAGGGCGCGTGCAGGGCTGCCAGGAAGGAGCTGTCTGTCCCTTTCCTAGCCTGGCGGCAATGCACAGCCACACGCCTCTGTCTGGACGAACCCCTGGCCCAGCATGTCTTCTCAGTGGAAGGACGCCAGCTGCCCAGCTGGGAGTCCACCCCGCACATGGCGGGTGCACCGGCGGCCAGCAGCGATGCTGTGGCTCTCGTGGTACCAGGCCTGAGCTCACAGCCTCCAAAAACCACCACATACCCCTGTCCGAGGTCCTCAGGGACGCAGCAGGGCAGCTCGGGGCTCGGGCTCGGGAGGCCCCGGCCCAGGGCCGGCAGGGCTCTTCCTTAGGGAACTGGGGTGGCTCAGGTGTGGAACTCAGCTCTGACCCCGGCGGTGCCCACAGCGCGCCTGCGGAAGCGAGCATGTCCAGGGGTCTCTGGGGCAAGTCTGCAGGCCGGGGCTGTGGGTGGCCATCGGCCCTCACCCGTGCCCTGCCATGGGCGTTCAGGGCTCTGAGGACTTGCCAGCACCCGCCACGAGAGGACGGGGACATGCCTGCTGGTGCGGCAGCGCCCGAGTCTATGGCCTGGTCGTGTGACTAGTGACAGACCTGCGCGCAGCAGGTGAGAGCCTGGGAGCGGGAGGGGATGCAAACGCCCCATGCGGGCGCCCCAAGCGTGAATGCTACAAGCAAACCCATGTTACAGGCAATCTGGCCTCTCTCTCCAGCTGGCCCCAGAGGCTTAACTTAATCGAGCTGGAACAATGTCAGAAAAGAGCTGGGGGTGCACAGATCCCTGCCTTCCCAGGGTCGGTGGCCTCGCCAGGGCTGTGGGGACTGCAGGGCCCATGCAGCGCTGTGAAGTCACCCAAGGGTCTCTCCTACCCACCTCACTCTCTCTCCCCTCCCCCGCCGGAACCAGAGCTCTCTTGTGGCCTCTCCTCCCTCCCTGGAAAGAAGAGCTAAGCCTTCCCCACCCCCAGCGATGCGCCCCCATCAGAGGGAAGCCCAGGGAGGGCCCTGTGGGCTGCTGCGTGGTGGCAGCACCTCAGGCCTCTCTCTGCGAGGAAGACAAGGGAGGCCTTCCTGCCCGCGATGCCCAGCAGGGATCTCGGGGACTGGTAACCGTCACCAAGGCCACCCGCTCCAGGGCCACACGGGGGGGAATGGTGGCGCAGGCTGTGCAGTGAGGCCCCCTCACTCGCTGCCCTGGGGGTCGCTGCACCCCTTTCTGGGCTGGCAGGTTGACCTGCGCTCAGGAGTGCTGAGTGGGGGTGCTGCTCTGGTGTTCACTGCCAGGTGCCGTGGTGCACAGGGTGGGTGACAGGGCGGGCGGCGTCACCAGTGCAAGCCCCCCCTCAACGTCACTGGCCCTCCCCCAGGCCTGGGTCCCTGGGAGCTGCCCATGGTGACAGGGAGAGCCGGTTCAGGCTCTGGAGAGACATTTTCTGTGAATGGCCAGGTCTCCTTCCCTCCGGCATCAGGCGCGGCCCTGGCGGGCGGGCAGCCAATCGGAGTGGCCCAGCCGCAGGGAGGCCCCCCCTCCCCCTCCCCCTCCCCGGGGGTGAGGGATTCCCCCTCCCCCAGGCCGCCCACCCGGAGGCTGTCCCTCCCTTTGCACCCTCCGCCATCCTTTTAAAGGGAACATTGCAGATTTAAACCACAAATTACATTTTTAATGAAACCGCTTCCCAGTAGTGCGGCCGCCATGCAATATTGATGAGCTCTCAGCGCCCGGCCGGCGTGAGCGCGCCCTGCAAAGCCCTTCAGGATATTATGCAACATGGAACCAAATTAATTATTTGCAACAATGGGACCCGCATCTCCGTTGTGCTGCTGGGCCCAGTGAGCGTAAAACGGCCACTTGTCATTATTTCGGCTATAAATGGCGGTCACGGGAGGAAGCTGTGGCTTCACAGACCCCGAACTGCACGCGTGAGGCCAAGATAAAAGGGCGGGCGTAGGGAGAGGGCCCGTGCCTGCAGGAGAGGGAGAGGCCGAGAGGCCCGCCGGGGAGCACTTGGGCCCACGAGCCGCGTACTGCAGCAAAATGCAGCGGATTTCTTCGAAGCCAGGCGGCTCTGAGCTCCCCACCCCCGGCTCTCCCAGGCATCCCCTCACTTAAAGGGGCAGCAGGCAGGGCTGGGCACCTCTCGCTGGGGTCCAGATGAGAGCCAACCATGTGGCGGGGGTGCAGGGGGCGTGCGGTGGCCCGAGAATGGCCATCAGCGAGTGGCCAGGTCTCTCTCCTGCCAGCCCCTCCTGCTGCCCCCCACCCTCCGGCCGGCCACTCAGAGGTTTTCCAGTTGGTAGTTGCAAGACAGCTGCTGGAGCTGGGGAAAGGCCACCAAATGGGAGAATTGGGAACGTCCCCAAACTGACACAGGAATAGGAACAGAGGCCAAGGGCCAGCGGGACGGCGACAGAGGCTTGGGGAGGGTCGCAGGACTGCTGTGCGTGTGTGAGCTCGCCGGGAGCAGCCGCAGCGGCCAGGGCTAAGCACGTCAGCCCGTAACTCATGCTGCGTGGACACTGCCTCCACACGAGGTGGAATTTGGGGTGTTCTCCCCCTGCCACCCTGCTTGCACCCGAAGTCACCAGGACAGCCTCCCTGACTGGTGGGCCTGCCTCCTCCAGAGCCCACGCAGGGTCCATCCTCCACGGACTGTCCAGGACAGTCCCCTGCCCCCAAGCCTTCCGGAGCACCCCAGGTCCCTGTTGCGGTCCCAGCCCTCTCGGGTGACCTGGGATGGAGGTCCATCCTGTGCTCTCCGCACGCTCTGCTCCAGCTAGTCTCAAACACCTGGCTGCCCCAGGGCCTTTGCACAGCTACCTTTGCTCCCCTTTGGCCGGACCATGACCCCTCCTGTTTCAGAGCTCAGCTTACACATCGCTTCCTTGGGAAGGTCCTCCCTGACCCCTGGCCTTGGCCAGGGCCTGCTGTTGCTCCCCCAACGTCCCTGAGTTAGTTGGGCTCTCCCAAAAGCAGGGCCTGGGGCTGGTTTGTCTGTGAGGTGGCCCAGGAGGGAGCGGGATTGCGAGAGTCCTTAATGGAGTTGGCTGCTGCTGGGGACAACCGGGGCACAATCCCCTGGGACCTGCCCAGGAGGCGTATGAAGCACCCAGAACTATCCTCCTGCAGGAAGAGAACGGTGCCCGCCCATCAGTTCCTCACGCCACCAGCGCAGGCTGGCCTCACACACAGTGAGCCCGCCCTCACCCCCGCCACCTCTGGGCGTGCATGTGAGTGTGCAGAGCAGATTGCTGCAGGCGCCCTGGGGGCTCGAGGCTGCACATGGGGAGCCGGCCACGCTGAGACCCGCCCCCGCGCAGCAGCCACGGTAAGAGGTGAGGCCGAGAGCCGAGGGTGCGCTTCCTGCCACAGTTCTCACCCTGCCAGGACCCCTTATCTGGGTAGACATCCCCGGAGTGAGGGTGGGGACACGCGACCATGTGCCCAGCCCATCCTGGCCCGTGGGCAGCACTGAGCAGACAGTGGTGGCAGGAACAGATGAAAAGGGGATCACTTCTCACCCCGCCAAGAGGGGGTGACAGGGGACCAGGAGACTTCACGGTGCACAGGGCGGAGCTCCTTAGGCCGGCAGGGGGCTTCCCGGGAGGGCAGCCGGGGCCACAGCTCCTCTCAGGGACCCCGAGTCTGGTGCTGGGATGCACGGGGAAGGGTCAGGCTAGCCTTCCCAGTTTCCTACTTTTCCTGCCGCAGCCCCCCCTGCTCCCAGCACACTGGCCGCCTCTGTGCAGAGCAGAGCCTAGACAGGGGGTGAAAATCTTCCCAGAAAGGGGGCTTCGTGGCCGCCAGTAGGAGGCCTGTTCCTTCATTCCTTTGTTTTCTTCCCGGACACAGGACCGGCTTGAGAGTTCTCCTCCACCCCAGCCCCCACCCAGGATCTGAGAGGTTAGAACACTAAACCTTTGCACAGAAAGGGGGGGAGGGGCTCAAGGACAGCAGCCCAGCCCTCGTCTCCTGCCCTCCCGTCAGCCCCCCCTCTCGGCGGCGCCCTTCCTGGACTCGCCCAGTCCGCCAACGTCCAACAGCGCCACTGTCCCAATGGTGACCACCATCTGTGCGCCAGGACTCTGCCGGGCGTGCCCTGCCCCCGCCCCGGCCCCCCACCGCAGGGCCAAGTCTGGGCTCCAGGGCTCACCCTGGGGCCGCTGTCCTTGCCGACATGGCTCACCCTGCGCCATGGGTGTGGGGGTTGGGGTCAGCCCCCCAGAAGCTTTCTGTGAAGCCCCGTAAAGCACTGGTCCTCCGGTGCGTGCCCTTCGGCCCCACCAGATTCCACCTTAGAGAAACCCTAATAAAGCCGTGAGTCGCAGGTGCCAGAGTTTAAGCAAAGGGCATGAAACTGAAACATAAAACCAAGAAGATGCTGAACATCACCTTCAGAAACAATTAACTGGAACGCTCTTACGTCTGGACATCTGGGAGAGCCGGGCCTTGCAGAGGGTCCTGGGAGGCCATTCACCGGGCGAACGGATGAACCAGCGGGAGCGCAGGGTTACCCGCTTGTGCGGCTCAGGCCGGGGCTCTGACCCCTGGCGCCTTGATGGCCACATCTGTGAACCCGGTGAATTAAAGCAAGAAGGGCACCTGCCGGCCCCCTCACGGTGCCTCACCTGGTCAGGTGAGGTCAGGTGTGTGAACACACCTTGTCACACGCAGGGTTCCAAAGAGCCGGCTCCATCTGTTCTGGGGTGCACTGGCAGCCCCCCGGTCCCCCGGGCCCTGGCACCTGCCGTCTCTGCACCCGTCCACGCAGCGTCCCCGTGGCAGCAGCGGCTGCAGCGGTCTGCTCCCTGTGGAAGGAGCCCACACTCCTGCCCCGCGGCCACCCGCGGCGGCGCAAGCACAGCCCTGGCCGGTCAGCGCCATTTCATTCCGAAGCTCTTCGATCGTTTGATATGACAGGTGCCCCTCCTGGCGCCTGGCAGCTGGCAAGTTGGTGTGCAGGACACAGGCTGGTGGCACCCGCCCCCCGCACCAGCCAGCCCGGTGACTGCAAACGGGGTCCTGGGGCGGGGGCCCCAGTCACTCCAGACTGGCTTTCCCATGCACCGCTCGGCTGTCCCGAGGGCAGGGGAGAGGGACGGCAGCGTGCGGAAGCCTGGAGGGGGCCGTGCACCGGGCACCAGCCCCTGTCGCCCCCGGATGGAGCAGCCAAGGTGCCACCGAGCCCTGACAAGTGAAGGTCCTCAAGAGTCTCAGATCCGCGGCTCCGTCCTTTGTTCCCGCCACGACCTTCCCTCCTCCATTCGTCGTCACTCCAGCAGCAGCCTTTCAGCGGTCCCCCGCGACCTCCTCCAGCCTGCCCTCCGAGGAAGGGTCCCCAGGGAGGGCCCGGTGCCCCTGTCCATTGTCCTCCCAGGTCCCCCCCGCATCCTCCCCATGACCCATCTCACGGGGAGCCCATCTCTGCCCAGGTGGAGGTTCTATACCAGGCGCTAACTCCAGCCGTAGCCCTGGAAGAGGACAACAGGCTCAGGACACAGCGCCCGTGAATGAGGGGCAGACTTGGCTCCCACCACGGCACTCAGGTCCTCAGAACGCTGCCCCGCCACGGCCGGGGAGTCTCAGGCCACACTTCCCCAGCCCCCACCTCCCTACACCTCCCAGGCCTCCAGATCCCGTCCAGCAGCGGGTCACCGAGCTTGCAACGGCTACATCTGCAGGAATTTGAAAGCTGTTAAACACAGCCGTCATTAAAACACCAACTGTACAAACTCACAGTACAATTACTTATACTAAGAATGAAGGTCATCCATACTCAGAACTCATCCCTTCCTAATTATTTCTATTACATTTTCCTAGCACCTCTGCTTTTGAGGTTCTTTACACCGGTCACACCCCTAAGGTGGGAGTGCCTATAACCAGGAGGCCCCATGTCCCTTTCCAGCCCCAGGTGTGTGTTTTACAGGGTCCCCACTGCAGTCTGGGTGCTGGCCCAGGCCAGGCGTGGAGACCTGTGACCACACACGAGCCCCTCCACACGCCCCCATCCCCCCGACCTGCCAAGCAGGGCATGAGACAGCGTGGGCTTCCTCCAAGGAGGATCTTGTTCATCCCTCTCCCCAGCCCCGCCCCCGAGCTCCTGGCTACTGGAGGGACAGACACCGAAAACACCACCCAGACAGAATCTCCACCTGCCCAGGGCCTTGAGTCTAGTTAAAAGGATTTATAAGGATGGAGAGAGGTGGTAGTTTGACCCTCCCCCTGTCTGAGCAGTGACCCTGGGTATGCGCAGGGGTCCCACACAGCAGCGCCTTCCAGCGGAGAGGTCACCCCGCTGGACCGCTGTCTCCTCCCCTTGGGGTTCAACACTTCCCTTCCAGAGATGCCCCAGACTCTGCCCCATGGCCCCTCCTGCCTGTCCGACACCCTGACCCAGCTGCAAGGTCTCCTCTCCTGGCGAGAAAAGCCGGTCTCCCTGCCTTGCGCGCAGGCAGCCTGCACCCCCGCCCCCGTGCCCCGCCGCTCAGGACTCGAGGCCCGGCCAGGGATGCAGCTCCATCCACGCAGCCTACCACTTGGCGGGGCTCCGCTTCAGCCGCCCACAGTCTTGATGAGGCTCACCCTCCCTCTCCGCCAGGATAGCCTCGCCCCAGGCCCCTCAGGAAGGGCCTCCCACTGGGGTGGGGAGGGGGACCCCCAGGGAGAGGATTCCCAGTCTGTCTCGGGTCTCGCGCCCCTCACACGGGTAATTCCTCGGGAGCCGCCTTCTAGCCTGGGGCGCCCGGGCGCACACCCGCGTGGGGATTCTGGTGGCTCGTCCTGCCCCCCCACCACGCAGCGCCAGGTGGGCAGCGAAGGGTGGGAACCCTGCACACCGCCCCCCCTCGGGCCGCGCTGGGAGCCAAGGACAGCCGCGTGTGGGCCGCGGGGTCCCTCTGGCGCCGGAGAACGGAGGCCAAAGGACATGTAGGACATGCAGGGTAGACTCAAGGCTAAGATTCCGACCCGACGCAGGCGGGGGGCAGGGGGCGGGGGGAGCCCGGGACAGGGGCGGGGAGAGGACGCCCAGGGCGAGAAGGACACCGTGCTTTCTCAAAAAGGTGTCAACAAACCTGGCTTCTTCTCCCACGGGCTCCCTGGAGCTGCCGGGGAGCTGCCTGTGGACCCACACGCCGGCCACCGGGCCGGGCAGGGACCTGTCTTTTGGCCATCACAGCGCCCAGCGGGGGTGAGGGCGGCGGTGAGTGTCGGGTGTCAGCAGGGCTGCGGTTTGGGCTCCAGCCCTTGGCTTGCCCTGTCGCCTGGTGCCAGACCTCGGGGGTCTTGGTGCCCCAGTCTCCTCCACTGTACAGTGGGGGCTCGGAATGGGCCACCTCCGAAGTGCCTCTGGTCCTGACCCCCCGGAGGGCCAGCCGCACGGACCCTCGGGGGAGCCTGGCGAGTATGTGGCAGCCGAGCCCGAGCGCCACTGGCCAGGAAAAAGGCGGGAATGTGTGTGGGGGTGGGGGGTGGCTACGACTAAGTGGCCCTCCTGGGAGCTTTGCAGGTGGGACACCCTCCACTCCCCAGGTCCGGGACCCCTCTCTGCAGACCCTCTGCGGAGAAGAGATGAGTTGGGGTTCCGGGCGGGATCCAGAAAGCCCAACATGCACGCTGGAGGCACCCAGACACGCAAGGCCCTCGGGGAGCACGGAAGGGCCGGCCCACGGGGCCCCGCAAAAGCACCTCGGACTCGGAGCCTTCCGGGGACCATAGGGAGCGTCCAGCCCCGGAGGCGCCGTCTGCCCGGAATCGAGCTGGCTCCGCTGGCAGGAAAAGCTCCATCCACTAGGGCCGTCTCAGTCTCCGAGAAGTCCCCTCCCACCCCGCAGGCACGGTGTGGGGGCTGTCGTTCCCTGGAGAGGCTGCCCAGCTCCCCGAGGTGCGGAGGTTGGGGGTAAGGGGCGCAGGAGAGCAGGGAACGAGATCATGGGTGTAAGCGGTTTGTCAACCCCACAGGGACATCTAAGAAATGTGGAGCGACCCGCGCCTCCCTCCCTGGACTTGGCCACGTCTCGAGGCTCCGCTCCTCCGTGGTCCCCACCCCGGCACGCGTGTGTCCAGGATTTGAGTCCTTGGGGACCCAGCCTCCTGGAACAGCCCGGCCTGAGTTCCTCAGGTGTTCTGTGTAGCGAAGCGAGTTGAACAGAATTCTGCCTCGGGGCGGCGGTGGCCTTCCACCCATCCCGAGCCCCGCTGGAGATTTGAGGACGTCACGCAAGTGGCCGATCCCCAAGTATGAGGCCGCGGCCTCCCCCACCCCAATTCCCTAACCCACGCCGCGGCCAGAGGAGCTGCTGGGGAAGCGGTGCGGGCAGGGGCGGGGGCGGGGGCGGGCGAGGGGGGAGGCCGCCGTGACGCGGAGGTTGGGGGGAGACGGGAGGAAGCTGCCCCCCTCCCCGCCCCGCCACCGCGCGCGGGTGCGACCCCCACCGCTCCTGGGGCCGGGGCCGCAGACAATTAAAGCGGGATTCCTCCCCCGCTGACGTCTGCGGCGCGAGGCCCCTCCCGCGGGGGCATAAAAGGCGCGGGCTCCGCAGCGCAGGCAGCAGTGGGGGCCGGACCGCGTCTCGGTGCGGACTGCGCGGCAGCCGGAGCGCGCCGCCCGCGGAGCCCCAGCCGAGCCGAGCGGAGCCGAGCCGGGCGCAGCGCCGGCCCCGCGCCCGCAGCCATGCCGGCCGGCCGCGCCGCGCGCACCTGTGCGCTGCTCGCCCTCTGCCTCCTGGGCAGCGCAGCCCCGGATTTCGGGCCGACGCGCTTCATCTGCACCTCGGTGCCCGTGGACGCCGACGTGTGCGGGGCGCCCGTGGCCGCCGGCGGCGCCGAGGAGCTCCGGAGCAGCGTGCTGCAGCTCCGCGAGACGGTGCTGCAGCAGAAGGAGACCATCCTGAGCCAGAAGGAGACCATCCGCGAGCTGACCACGAAGCTGGGCCGCTGCGAGAGCCAGAGCGCGCTAGACAGCGGCTCCGGCCGCAAGCAGCCCGGCTCCGGCAAGAACACCATGGGAGACCTGTCCCGGACGCCGGCCGCCGAGACGCTCAGCCAACTCGGGCAAACTTTGCAGTCACTCAAAACCCGCCTGGAGAACCTCGAGGTCCGCACCGGCCGCGGTTCCCCCTCCGGCGCGCGTGCCCCTCTGCCCCCGCCTACCCCACTCCCGACCCGGCCGGACACCCCCCTCCCCCAACTCCAGGCGCTGCCGCCCGGCCGGGCGCCCTGAGCCTGCTGCGCCCCGAGGATGGCCACTCGCATGAGCTCCCCGCCAGGCCGCCCCCGCAGTCGCCCTGAGGGGACCGCGCCGCCAGCCTCCCGCCCGGTCCCCGCTCTGCGCCTAACGCTGTGGTTCCCCCCGCAGCAGTACAGCCGGCTCAATTCCTCCAGCCAGACCAACAGCCTCAAGGATCTGCTGCAGAGCAAGATCGATGAGCTGGAGAGGCAGGTGCTGTCCAGGGTGAACACGCTGGAGGAGGGCAAGGGGGGCCCCAGGAACGACACGGAGGAGAGGGTCAAGATCGAGAGCGCCCTGACCTCCCTGCACCAGCGCATCAGCGAGCTGGAGAAAGGTAACCGCGGGGGAGGGGCCCGCGGCCCGTCTGGCGCCCTCAGCCCCTGGTGGGCCCCTGCCAGGGTCCTGGCTTCCTATAGTGGAAACTCAGAACTCCTCCTCCCCTCCAGGGCCTTCCTGCCCACCTCTGCGTCCTGCACAGGGGTCTGGGCTCCCAAGGGGTGTTGCTGGTGGGGCTGGGGCGCTTGGGCTCTGGCTCTCTCTCTAGAAGGGAAGCAGAGAGAGGACGGGATCGCCTGGTGTCCCCTGCTGGTGTCCCCTGTCCCCCTCCACGCACACTCTCAGACTCACAGGATTTTTCCAAGTCTGATTTGTTTGATCTTCAGTAACTTTGCACTGTGGTCAGCCAGGCCCTCCCTCGTTCTGAGAAAGCCCGGCTCTCACGGGTCCCCAGCCCCAGCAAAGAGCTGGCTCGGGCTGGACCTGGGTCCTCCTGGTTTCCTCCCAGCTCCTCCGTGCCCATGGGGTCCTCTGGGGAGCTCCCAGTACCCCCCCCCGCCTTGAGCCCCTCCTTGTGGTTTTCTCTTTCGAATGACACAAGCCTGGGGACCCTGCATGCCCTGTGGCTTCGGTCCCCAGCTCCCCAGAGGCCCCCATTGCACCCCGAGGGCACGGAGGAGTGTGATGGCTTGGCCTTGAAGGCGCAGAAATCAAACAAGGTTGTAAGTGGGGGGGGCACCTGGGCACAGAGCAGAGCCACGTGACCTTTCTTACACCGCAAAATGTGCCGGATGGATTTAAACAGTGCCATCTTAAGGCTCCTTATGTAACTGAAAAACACACCAGGGGAGGGGGGGAGGGGTGGGGAGAGGAGGGGACAGGAAAACCACCCCCTGGAGAGGCCAGCTTGAGATCTGCTCTGAGGGCCGGGGACTGCGTCCCCAAGGGGCCAGCATAGCTCTGTGCCCTGACACTTGGCCTGGAGGAAGCTGGCCAGCAGAGAGCTGGCCCAGCAGGATGCCTTCTAGAAATAACTCTTGGCTTGGGGGCCGGTTCAGTGCTGGGCTCCCCAGCAGGCCTGGGGCACCCTCTGGGGCTGGCGGACATGTGGCCTGGCCCAGCCTGGGGCTGGCGTCCCTGCTGCATGGGGCGCTTTGCTGGAGTCAGTCACGGTGTGCCCAGGGCCATGGCCGCCTGGTTTGTGTGGATGGGGAGGGGCAGGCAGCGTTCCCTGGAGGCACCCCAGCGTGCGGCAGCTGGTAGCCAAGAGTAAGGGGAGACTGTCAGCCAAGGACATGCGGGAAGCTCCCCCAAGAGGGAGTGGCATAGTCCTCCAAGCATTGACCTCAGTGTGGGCCCCTGGCCCCCTGCTGTTTGCCCCTCTGCAGGGATCCTGGGAGGGATGGCTCTCCCTCCTATGGGGGGGGGCACGGGATTCTGGAAACAGCCAGAGTCCTCAGGGCTGGCTGGCTGGGTCAGGGGAGCGACCCCGGGGGCTGGCTGGTGGGAAGTGTGGCGGGCGCAGGGCCTGGCTGTCTTCACAGAGGCTCAGGAGAGAGGAGGGTGTCTCAGCACCGTCAGCAGCCAGAATCCTAGAATCAGGTCGGCCCCCGAAGGGGCTGCTCTGAGGGGACCTAGCCTCTTTCGGGCGGGGAGGGGGCCTCATTCCTCTGGGCCACACCTCAGAGGGTCAGCTCACAGGGTGTGCACCCACCCACTCGCTGCTAGTGCCCCTGAGCAGCCCAGGCCCATCCAGGGGCTCACGGTCCACCGTGCTCCCCGACCAAGCCCCTCCCGCAGGGGAGCCAGACCCTGGTGGCCTGGGACAGAGTGCGGGGCCCTGCTGAGCCCTCCCAAGCCCCTGCAGAATGAAGGTGGGCTCTGCCCTGTCAGTGCATGGTGGGGTGCCAGCATCAGGGCCGGGTCCTGCCCTCCGCAGGCCAGAAGGACAACCGCCCGGGGGACAAGTTCCAGCTCACCTTTCCTCTGCGCACCAACTACATGTACGCCAAGGTGAAGAGGAGCCTCCCCGAGATGTACGCCTTCTCCGTCTGCATGTGGCTCAAGTCCAGCGCCGCGCCCGGCGTGGGCACGCCCTTCTCCTACGCCGTGCCCGGCCAGGCCAACGAGCTGGTCCTCATCGAGTGGGGCAACAACCCCATGGAGATCCTCATCAACGACAAGGTGGGGCCTGCCCCGCGGGGCCCCACACCGCGGGCTGCGGGGGCGGGCCTTCGGTGGTGGGGACCACAGCCTCCGGCGCTGCTGAGGCCCCATGGGGAGAGCCTTGCCAGGCGGGGCTGGGGGAGGCGGAGGGAGGAGACCAGAAAAGAAGGGAGGGGTGCCCTTGCCCGGCTCCATGAACTGGGTAGCTGGAAACTTCCCACAAAGTGAAAGCTAGTTTAGGGGGGCCCAGAGATTCTTCCTGAGTCCAAATCTATTCTGCCCAGCGCCTGAGCCCTGGGAGGAGGCCGGGGCAGCCTTTCCACAGGAGCCCCTCCCCCTCTTGGCCTCCGTCAGCCATGGGTGCGCGGCCAGCCCTCATGCTCCCAGCCTCTAAGCCTGGGAGCTAGAAAGTGGGCCCCAAGCCCTTGGTGCCCCACCAAGGGAGGCTGTGCCTTTTCTGGGCCCCGTCTCCCCAAGGGAGAAGGGGGTTCAGTCTGCTGCCCCACCCGCCCCGCCTGCACCATCTCAGGGTGAGGGAAGCACTGGGTCCGGGGCTGGTCTGAGCCTTCACGGCCTCGGCACCCACTGCCCTGGTGTCACTTGGGTTCCCTGAGGCCCTGGCAGTGACGGGTGGGGTGTTGGAGGAGGGAAGAGGGGCCAGAGGGAGCAGGGGCTCAGGCCCCCGGGGTGGCCTCTCCATCTGAGAGCTATTGGGGGGGGTTCCAGTGGATCTCAGAGGCCCCTGACGGAGAGACCACATCCCCTCTGTGACTCTGTGGCCCGCCCACAGTGGCTCCTCTTCAGCTGCCGGGCAGGAGGGCGGTCACAGCTGAACTGGTCACTAGCGGGGGTGGGCGGGCCCGGAGCGTCAGGGACACCGTTCTCCCCCCAGGTGGCCAAGCTGCCCTTCGCCATCAATGACGGCAAGTGGCACCACATCTGTGTCACCTGGACCACCCGGGACGGGGTGTGGGAGGCCTACCAGGACGGCACCCAGGGTGGCAGCGGCGAGAACCTGGCGCCTTATCACCCCATCAAGCCCCAGGGCGTCCTGGTGCTGGGTCAGGAGCAGGTATGGCACCCCCAGAACCAGAGGCCGGGCGGGGGAGAGCGGGCAGCCCCTGGGAGGCGGGGGGGTGGGGGTGAGGAGGCAGCCAGTCGCAGAGGGAGGTGAGTTGTGCAGGGGTTCCGGCGGGGGAGGGGGGGCTTACCGGGGAAACACAGGGCGGTGGGCTTGGGTCTCAGCTGCCCCATGGGGCCACCATGGCTCTGGAAGGCCACTCCTGCTTCTTGCAATGCTTCCTTCCCGGGCGGGGGGTGGGGGCATGGAGGCAGCAAAGCCCCAGGCTTTCTGTTCCCCCCCGAAACAGAACGGGGGGGGGAACAGAAGGAGTGGCTGTTGCAGGAGTGGCGTCTGAGTTCCCGGACTAGAAGCAGGGAACGTGGGGACATGGCCCCAGGCCCTGCCTCCATGGTTGTCCAGGGCCCAGCTGACCCCCCGTCACAGGCTGTGACTGGAGAAGCCCCCTCTCTGGGAGGGCTGGCCAGCAGCGTCCTCTGCTTTTCTCTGAAGGACACGCTGGGCGGCGGGTTTGACGCCACGCAGGCTTTCGTGGGGGAGCTGGCCCACTTCAACATCTGGGACCGCAAGCTGACCCCGGGGGAGGTGTACAACCTGGCCACCTGCAGCTCCAAGGCCCTTTCCGGCAACGTCATCGCCTGGGCCGAGTCCCACATCGAGATCTACGGAGGGGCCACCAAGTGGACATTCGAGGCCTGCCGCCAGATCAACTGACGCCCGGCCGGCCGAGCCCCCGCCCCCGCCCTCGGCCCCGCCCCCGCCCGCCTCTTCTGCTTGTGCGGTGATGCCCCATCATCTGCCCCCCAAAGACTCCAGGCCATTGCCCTCGCTCACACGCGCCCACGCCCGCCCGGTTTGGTCCTGGTGCGCATGACGCAGGCCTGGCTCCCGCGCGTCCCCGGGGAGGCGCCGTCTCTCGGAGCCCCGCACAGTTTCGCAGGCGAGCCCGTGCCGTGACGCAGGCGGCGACGTTCTGGACAATGCAGGAGTAGGTGAGGGCCGCGTGCGTGCGAGTGTGTGTCTGAGTGTGTGTGTGTTTCCTGGGAGGCTCTTTCTTCTAGAACGAGGCGTTTCATCTCCTTCTTCCTTCGTGGCTTCGGGGAATCTCACGGCTGGTCAGACCCCGTCTCTGCCAACCTCATGCGCCGCCTGCACGCCGCGGGGCCAGGGCAGCTCCCTCAGACCCACGCGTGCGCCTTCTTTGCAAAGCTTGTGCTGAGTGACATCTCTGTGTCGATAAACTAAATGTCTTTAGCGGTTTGCTGAAGTCCGGGAAGGAGGGCGCCTGTCCGTGGAGGTTTTTTCTCTTATAGCAGAAGTGGATTCCCTGAGGACGGAAGGCAGACAGTGTGTTGGGGGGGCACCAGGGCCCAGGGCAGCAGAGGTGGGAGGAGGCGGGGGGAGGGTCGGGCGGTCCTCCCTCGGCCCCAGAATCCTGCCTTCCCACCTCCCACAGCCAGGCCCCTGGGCCCCCTCTCTGCCTCTGGTAGTAGAAGCCCAGGGGCTTCAGTGGGTCAGCCCAAGAGGAAAACCCACACTCTGATTACGACGCAGCCATGCAGGGCGCAGAGACTCACCGGCCCTGGTGACACCTGCAGCCATGTGCCCCCCTCACCCAGGTCTCCAGGGGGCAGGGTCCCTGGAGACCTCTCACGGGGAGCCAGGCCGCATGGCCAGGCTGTGCCCTGAAACCCACTCCACACCTTACGGGCTCGAGTCCTGCCGCAGCCCCCACCCTGTCACCAGCTGGTGACACTGAGACCCGGCCAGTGTTTAGAAGCTTCGGGGTTTTTTTTTCCCCATGAAAAGCTATCATGAACATTTCCTTCCAGCCCTTCTGAGACAAGAGGTGTGTGTGTGTGTGTGTGTGTGTGTGCATGTCAGAGAGAGTGCACTCAGATCAGGCCCAGGGAAGGGTGAGCTCCCTGCTTTTCTGCACCGTCGGGGGGTCGCACGCCCCAAGGGCACCTGGACTCTGTCACCAGGAGTCCAAGCAGCAAATGGCTGGCAAGTCTTTCTCGAAGTCCTCCTGCACTGCCTGGCTCACCTGCAGCTGCAGACACTCCTCCAGGAGAAGCAGGCCTCTCTGCCTCCTGTCCCTCCCAGGGGCACTGGCTCCTGAAACGCGGGCCCGTGTTGTGTCGGAACCCCGTGCATCTGTGTGTGTCTGTGTGGTGTCTCCGTCCGTGTCCACGTGGGTGTCTGCACGGTCCCCGTCGCCGCCCCGCAACACACCGTGCTCGTTCGGAGGGTGCGGCCAGGCTGCGCGTCGTGATGTGACAGTGGCTTTTTGACCTTCGTGCTCCGTCAGAGCCTGTAGGCTGCGGCATCTCTGGGTCTGCAGGGATCTTCTCTGTTTGCATGTCCCTCAGGGTGGTGTGTCCCCTGCTCCCCCAGTCCGATGTGTGTCCCCCTGCCTGCATGGACTCCTCCGGTTCTGTGTTTTGTGCCGAGTGCCACCCATTGTTCTGTGACCATCCACGTAACTACCGAAAATGGCTGGGAAAGCACGCTGAGGGAGTCGGAGGTGGTCCCGGGAGAGGCCGCTGTCCCTCTCTCCCTCCCCGCTCCCCAAACCCGCCAAGAAGCATTTTCCTGTGTAGGAAGAGAACAGGCCGAAATAGCACCCATGGAGAGAGCGAGAGCTTGGAATCACCCCTCTAGACCAGACCGCCCACCCTCACTCCAGCCATCTGGGGGCTGTCGCGAGGCCAGGCCCAGAGCGGCTCGGCGCTCTGCGGTCAGCACCTCCCGGCAGCCCTGAGACCTCCCGGACCCGGCCCGCCTGCCCAGAGGGCGTGGTGGGAGCTGTCCGCTCAGGACCACAAGCCATCCTCTGCCCGAGCCCGAGATGGGCAGAGCACACCCAGACGCTAGGTCTACGTCCCCTCCCGACCCTCGCCCTTCCTGCCCTCCCAGGCGTACTCACGGCGCCAGGGCCACAGGCTGACGTTTAGCGCCCCGCCCCCCGGAGCCCGTGCCAGGCCCCTGGCGCCCTCACTGTGTTAACACTTGGCACTTTGCCGCCCCGAGAGAGGCCGGCCACAGCCACCGATCTAACCCGCGTAGTTTCCGCCTCCTTAATCTGACCGACGCGCCCTCGTGCACTGAGCAGCCCACGCCTATCTCAGGTAAGCCGTTTTATAAAACGAGAAGATTCGAGCCCTGCGGAGGCGGCGTGCGCTCCCGCCGAGCTGACCGCGGCTCCCGGCGCGGCCACGGGCACAGCCACGGCACAGCCGCCCACGGGCACCCCGGCCCTCGGGGCCGAGACCCCTCCTGAATCGTAAGCCTTCTTGCTTTTGATAACACGGTATTATTTCTCTTACTGTAGAAGAAAAAGTTTATTACCAAACAAGAGTATTTTTATGAAAGAAAAGGACAAACCTATAAATTAACTCCACCTCTAACCCCCTTGAAAATACTTTCAGGCTCCGCCAAAATGTTGGACTGAAAGCGTGTATTTTGGAAGAAAGAGATACATTTTGTATGCTTTTTTTTCCTTTTGTAGATTCCCAGTTTATTTTCTAAGACTGCAAAGATCACTTTGTCACCAGCCCTGGGACCTGAGACAGAAGGGGTGTCTTGTGGGCAGTGAGGGGGCTGGGAGAGGCTGGCGTGAGGTTCATGGTCATTCCAGTGAGCACCGGGGGGGGGGGGGGGGGCGCTGGTCCTCCCAGGCGCGTTGGGACCAGGATGCCAGGTGGCAGTGAGGAGGGGCCCCGTGTCTCAGAGCTGACTTGTTGAGGGCTGACAGAAGGAACTGGGGTTCTGTGTTTCGGACCCCAAGGATGGAATCCTTTGTAATCTTGGGGCGACCGAACAGTCCTGGTCTCATCCCTTAGAACACAGCATGTGACGGAGTCAGCTGACGGCGGGAGACGCGCCGCTCCCGTGCGCGGTGGCTTCGTTCAATTTGTGGAAAGGGAACAGGTCATTGAGGAGAAAAAAGCCCAATACTTAGAGTCCCAATTCTGTCTTATTTGCCAAAAGAAAAAAACAACACTAACCAGACAGACTCAACAACAAAGCAAGCCCCTGCGGTCGACACTGTCACACTGTACATACTGTATGATACGGACGAGGATCGGTGTGTCTTACTTTTTCATTCTTGGCTAACCAAAGCTGAACATTTTTCATACACCTGCAGCCTTCTGGCTACCAAGTGGGTCAAAACCATGGGACCTGCCACCTCCCATCAGTGATTCTGGAAATGCACTATTTCTACTGGTATTCTTGCTTTCTTTCTTTCATTTCCTTGCTGAAATGACATGAATTGTTGAGTTTATTTTTACACAGTAAAGAGTGAAGAAAGATGTGGTCTCCTTGGAATGTCTCTTCTTTTCATTGCAACCTGCCGGGCACCTCGGGGCCACCGGGGACCCTCACCTGCAGGGACGAGGCCTGCCTCGCATCCACATTGCCTTGTCCCCTCCAGCGATACCCTGGTGACGCAAGGACATCACGGGAGGAAGGGTGCAGGTGGCAGGGGCAGCCGACACTGAGGCAGAGGGGCAAGGCCACCCGTGAGGCCGTGCTGGGCTTGGGGAGCAGGGGAGCTCGGGTCCTTCCTCCCCCGCAGCCCTGCGGCTCCGGGGCGGCGCCCTGCCCGGCGCAGGGCCCAGATGTGCCTGCTCTGCCTGCCCTGGCCACCGCCCGGGGACCTCTCCTGGGGTTCCAGGCCCCCTCCCTGCATTCCAGCATGAGAGCACTCCCACAGTCACGTGACTAGGGCCGGGGGCAGCATACACCCACACCCACACACGCGCGCCCACACGGACGTGCACACCGGGCTACAGAAGGGACCATCCCTCGGGCATCTTGCTGGCACTGCCGAGGTGCCCGGGCTCTTGGCCTTGCCCACAACCTTCCTACCCAGTGCAGCGGGGATCTCTGGCCAGGACTGGGCAGCCGGGGTGTGGTGGGCTGTGAGGGACCGCCGTGGCCAGGGGTGGGCAAGAGGAGGGGGGCAGGCCTCCCCGCATAGCGGCCGGCGACGCTCCCTGCTGCCCCTCCGGGACGGGAGCAGAGGGAGAGAGAGGCCCGGGTCTAGGGCAGGGCCTGATCCCAGCAGCGCCGGGCGACCCAACCCTGCTTCGCCGCCCCCGCAGGAAAGTGCATGGTTACACCCGTGATAACGTCCCAGGAAGGACTCGTTCTGAAACCAACTGTTTCACACTCGTCACTCCTGCGCCTGGCGCGTCAGTGAGTGACTTCAGTGGGGCTGTGGGGCCCGGAGTGGCTCAGAAGGAAGCCGCCAAGCCCTGGGCTGAGCTGGCTCCTGGGGGGGGACAGGCTGAGGGACAGTGAGTGACTGTGTTCTCGGCTTGCACACTTCTGGCGATGGGGAGCTCACCCCCACACAGTCCGTCCACTCTCACCGGCTCCGTCAGTGAGTCTGCTCCCGCGTCTCTGTCTTTGTGTTTACTCTGCGCTGGGCTCAGTTCTTTACCCTGAGCAGCCGCGTTCCCGTCCGGCTGCGCACAGAGACAGGCGCCGTGTCCCCTGGGTCCTCACCATCCCTGCCCCCTGAGGAGGACATGCCTGGCCCCGTGAAACCACACCGTCCTCACCCGTGACGCGGGGCTAATAGCCCGCACCCCAGGGTGGGAGGGTGCGACCGCCGGCTGTGCGCGGGGCCTGGCACCGGGCCACTGCGCCTGGGGCTGCCCCCGCCCCCCGTCACGTTGCTCTCAGAAAGCCTGGACACTGACCGCCCCCACTCCTGCCACAGCCCGCCCCCCCAGTGGACCATCATCTCCTGGGGTGCCAACGCCCCAAAGAGCTTGGAGACGTCGCTGGGTTGGGGGCGATTTCCTCGGGGTTGGGTCGTGGGACACCTGGCTGCAGCCTGAACTCTGGGGAGTCTGGAAGTCCCCAGGGCCTGTCCCCTCTCGCTGCCCTGCTGCCAGCCCACGGCTCCACCTGCGCGTCTCTCCGGAGGCGCCACCCGGCGTCTGCTCCGGGCTTGTCAGGCTCCCCACCAAGCAGCAGAGAGCTGTCGACCCTGAGCCCCCAGGGCTGGGGCTGGGGGTGAGGCCTGCAGGGGCCCCCGCATGGACGGTTCTCAGCGGCCCGCCCTGCACCCCAACCAGGGTCAGCTGTGCACCCTGCCCGTCCACGCAGCCAGGCCCCAAGGGTCGGAACCCTGGCCTGCTCGCCCCTGGGTGCTGCAGACGCCCCCTCAGCAGCCCCTCCACAGACCTCCTGGAGCACACAGGCTCCTTGGGCTCTGAGAAGAGAAGTGGGGGGAGGGGGCGGTTACGAAGGTTCTGGAACTCTGTGGAAGGCTCTGAGCTCAGGGCTTGGCTTCTTTGTGGGGACCAGAAGCCTTTCAGAAGGTACTGGAAGTCTCCCTGCTTCCTGCTTGGGGCTCAGCTTGCTCAGCCCAGGCAGAGGGGGTGCAGGGAGTGGGGTCCCCAGTCGACACGGCAGCGGGACCCACAGAGCTGCCTGCGCCGCCCTCCCCCACCCTGGCAGGTTCTCCCACGGCCAGCGCCCACCTGGGGCCCAGCCCACCCCTGGCGCGTGTCCCAGCCCTGGGGTTCTCCAGCCCCGCTCTGGAGCACCCCACCCCGGCAGCACTGCCACCCACAGGGCCATTGTCACACGCAGGCTGCGCAGCACGCTCTGTGCTCCCCGGTTTCCCAACTGACCTTCCCCTCAACACCAACAGCCGCCCTGTCGACTGCGCCCGACGCTGCAGACGAGAGGCCGGTGAAGGGGCTGGGTGACCTCGGAGGGACCCGAGCCCCCAGTGTCAGCGGGACCTCAGCTGCGAAGCCCGTCCCTCCACACTAGGTCAGGGTTCAGCCGCGGAGGTGGCCGCCCCCTCCCAGGGCTCTTGGATCTCGGCCCAGACCTGCTCCTCGCCGGCCCCTCGCCGTCTGGCCACCCGTGACCCCTTCGGGCGGAACACACCCACCTGCGATGTCCAGGTAAGCCCCTGAGACCCAGCGTCCTGCGCTGCCACCCCCTCGGGGCCGGAACTCGCCCCTCTCCTAACGTTCAAGTGTTGGGTTGGCCAAGAAGTTCGGTCACTTTGCGCTGTCCGGCGGCCCCAGGAGCACTTGGCTCTCTCTAACCTCCTGCTAAACAATTTTGTTAGGTTGCATTGTGACAGCTGTCGCATCAGCCTGCGTTTAAAAAACTTATCAAAATTGGTGAATTTTCGTGTAGCCGTTTTAATATTAAACATGGAAGAAAATATGCAACATTTTTGGCTTTATTATTTCTAGACAGAGAAAAACGCCACTGAAATGCAGAAAGACGGGACTTGGGCCGCGCGTGGAGAAGGGCCCGTGGCTGAGTGAACGGGTCAGGAGCGGTCTGCGGAGCTCCGAGCTGGAGACTCCTCGCAGGACGACGCTCCGCGGTCGGGGAGAGCCGCTGAGGTTGATGGCGCTCAGATGGAGGCTTTAACTGGGGAGAGTCAACGTTCCATCACGCAGGAGATGGCCAGCGTACTCAACAAATACCCAAATCAATAAACTTATTGGTGAAAAAGAAAAATGTGTCTTTCATTTTACAGAAAAAACTCAATGAACCCATTTAGCCAATAAGTTCTCTTGAACAGTCTGGTCCTGGAAACCTGAAAATAATTCCATCTCTCGGTTTCTCCAGGAAGGACACTTGCATTTCCTGAGACCCACGTGGCCACTCTGGGACGTGGACAGTGGTCCCCACGCTTTCCCTTGACAGGTAGGACCGGACAGTCTTGTGGTCCCTGCGGGCTCTTCCTGGAGCCTGAGAACCCGCCTCCCCAGCGGGTCCCCTGCACAGCCCCCCGACACAGCCAGCTCCTGGCTGCCCTGCTCACCCAGCAACTCTGGCCCTTTGCCCTGCGTGTCCCCTCCCCCGCCATCCGGCCAGCTCCCTGGGGCCTGTAGAGAGGACAATGCCGTCCTTCCTCAAACCTTCGGGCCAGCCCCCTGCCTTTCCACCGCACACAAGTTCATATTTCTGATCCTCGGAAGGAGACCTGTGTCTCCTTTTCTCCCAGAAGTTTCTTGGCTGCCATCTAAGTCAGGGGGCACTTGGGCGGGGACTGCACCGATCCGACACATCCTCTGTGAGCCGGGACCCCTCGGGGACGACTTGGACCCTTTCACGAAGGGCGGAGGGGACCAGGCAGAGAAGGGTGTGAAGGAAATGAAGAGCCACAGCCAGCCCTTGGACACTTCCCCCTTCCTCCCCCCCTTCCCCACTTTCCCCCTTCCCCCCTTCCCTTCCTTCCCTCTTCTCTTCCTTTGTTCCTTCCTTCCTGTTGCCGGTGCCACACTGTGGCCAGGTGCCCCGTGGGGACCCGCAGGACAGGGCCCCAGGCCAGCCCCAGGGAGTGGAAGCGATGAAGGCCACGGTGGGGGCGGGGACGGGGTGAGTCTGCAGGCTTGCGTGCCTGCGCGAGGTTGCCAAGGAAGGCGTCTGTCCCTGCCTGGTTCCTGTGCTCCTCAATCCAGGCCACGGTGGGGGCCATCTGCTGCCGTGGGCATGGAGAAAACACTTTGCTGTGCAGAAAATTGGCTTCCGAGGAGAGGCTGTGTGCCTGGCGCAGAAGGGGCCCCTGGGGGAGCCGCCGGAGGCGCGGGGCGGGGCGGCCGCGCGGGCAGCAGACACCCAGCCTGGCCCGGCCGCGGGCCCAGACCACCCTGTGTCTCCAGCACAGCACCAGCCCCTTCCTAAAATGTAGGGGCCTTCGCGTGGTGGTTGCACTGCCCCCCGTTTACCAGCTTTGTTGAGATATAACAGCAGGTCATACGACTTACCCATTTCAAGTGTACAACTCAAGGAGCAGGTGTACGTGAGCCATGGACATGGGCGGCAGGGTGGGGATCGACTCTGGGGGCAGAGGGGTGGGCGGAGCAGGGGCAACGGGAAAAATTGAGACAACTGTAATAGAACAACCATTTAAAAAGGCAAAAAAATAAACCAATAAAGTGTACAGTTCAATGGGTTTTGGCATATTAAATGACAGCTTTTTCGTTTTTTAAAATTTTTATTTACTTTTTAGAGAAAGGAGAAGGGAGAGAGAAGGAGTTGGAGAGAAACATCGATGTGCAAGAGATACATTGATCGGTAGCCTCCCACGTGTCCCCCGACCGGGGACCTGGCCCGAAACCCAGGCAGCTGCCCTGACTGGGAATCGAACTGTCAACCCTTTGGTTTGCAGGCTGGCGCTCAGTCTACTGCGCCACTCCAGCCAGGGCTGTCTGGGTATTTTCTTTTTTTAATGGTAGCCAGCCAGGGAGTGTGCAGTGGTATCTCGTTGTGGCTTTGAAGTGCGCTTCCCCAGCGATCATTAGTGATGTCCAGGTTGTCACGTGCAGATCTTCTTCTGAGAAATATATTCAACCCCTTTGCCCATTTTAAAATCAGGTGCTTCTTTTATTGTGGTTGAGTTGTAGACATTCTTTATGTATTCTGGATATTAATCCCTCTTCAGATATATAACTAGGTATTTTCTCCTATTCTGTGGGTTGTCTTTGGAAACTCTTGATGGTACCCTTTGATGGTCAAAGGGTATTTAATATTTTTTATCCTCACGTGAGGACATTTTTTTTCCATCACTTTTAGAGAGAAAGGAAGGGAGAGAGGAAGGGAGACAGAGAAGCATCGATTGTTTACCTCCCGCATGTGTCCTGACTGGGAATCGAACCCTCAGCCTTTTGGTTACAGGATGATGATCTAACCAACCGCGCCATGCCAGCCGGGGAAAAGGGTACAATGTGTCTGTTCTTTCTTTCTTGCCTGAGCTTCTGGTGTCACAGCCAAGAAATAATCTGCGTGACTGAGTCCAACTTGTTGGCAAGCACCCCCACCCCCGTGCGATTCCGTGTCATGGCGCCCGTGTTCGCAACCCAGCACCAGCCACACGTGGCCCGTCTGCACCGGCACCCGGGGGACAGGGCTGTGGCTTTCCTTCCACACAGGAGGCCCCTCTGGCTTGCACATTCTTGGCTCTGGGCTTTGCTCTTCAGAATTTCTGTTCTCTAAGAATCACAGAATGTGAGCGCAGATGTAGAAAGAAGAAAAAAACAGAAACGCGCTTTCACACACGCGCTGACTGCTTCCGCACACCAGGGACCAGCCTAACTCCCAGGCCAGCCCGGCTCGGGTAGGACAGTGCCCCTGTGGCTTCTGGGTGCCCGGAAGGTGGCCCTGCTCTACGCCCAGCCTCCCCGCCACCTCCAGGGATCCGGGCAGGAAGGAAACAGTGAAGGGAGGAGGGTGCTGAACTACTCACACAGGAAGGGGAAGGGAGGAGGGTCTCACAGACTCTGGGAGAGGCAGCGGGAGCAGCCCTGGAACAGAGAACGAGGGAGGGAAGGCCAAACGGAGCAACATCAGGGCCAGAAGGGGAGCGCCTGGCTGCCGAGAGACGCCCTGTGTGCCACCTGGGAGGTGTGACCACGGAGCTGGGGGGTGTCCCGCGCAGAGCACCCATGGAGCACGCAGCAGAGGCGGGAAGCGTGGAGGGAACGAGCAGGAGAAACGTGAAAATCCTCACGAGACGCTGGGTTTCCCACCTTCGACAGACGGCGGCTATGCTGGGTTGAATCATAGCTCCGACACCCCACACCCACCCACAAACCGTGGGCTCGACCTTATCTGGAAACAGGGCCTTTGAGATGCAGTTAGTTAAGATGTGGTCGTGCTAGATTGTGGGCTCTGAGTCAACGACGGTGTCATTAGAAGAAGAGGGAAATTCGGTCAAAGGCACAGAGACACAGGGAGATGGCCCTGCAGACGGAGGCGGAGACCAGAGGGCTATGTCTACAAGCCAAGGACTGCTGGCAGCTGCCTGAAGCGGAGGGGAAGACGGAGCAGGTTCTCTCCCAGAGCCTCCAGAAGGAGCCAAGACGCCATGATTTCAGACGCACGGTCTCCAGAACATGAGAGAATACATTTCTATTCTTTCCAGCCCCCCACACCCAGTGTGTGGCGGCCCAAGAAACTAATATAGAGGCTGAAGGCCTTCTGTTTCGGTCACAAAGGAAAGGGAGCCACTGAGGCAGGAGAGCTGGCAGGGCCCAGCTGGCGCCCAGGTCCTGCGGGAAGGAGCCGGATCACGTGGGGCAGAGCGGAGCGCAGGCTCTGGCTTCCCCGCTCTTAGGGCTCAGGGTCACTGGCTGCTGGTCCCGTGGAAAGACGCGGCTGAGCAGCTGTCTGGTCACAGTCACCTATGCACTCTGCCTCCTTCACCGGGACTGGCAGTTTCCTCAAGCCTCATCTTGCTCCTGTCCCCAGCCCCCTTGCCCCTGACCTAGAAGAAGACGGTCCAGAAAATTTGGGGTCATAGAGAAGAACATGGAACGTAGAGGAACCCCTCTGCATGGGGAAGGGGGGGCTCTGAGAACCGGAAGCTATACCAGTAGCAGCTGCATCCCTGCACCTGTCCTGTGTCTGCACTTGAGTCCTGGGGCTGCACGCGCACACGTGGGAGTGTATGTTGTGGGAGGGGCATTGGGGAGGGGGCCAAACTCTTCACTCACATTAGCATCCTTCATTCCCATCCATGCAGGAGGGTCCGTGGGGCACCAGGGCACACCCATAACTTTTATTTGAAAAAAAAAAAAAAAAAGGACATGCAAGATGAAGGCACTGAGAAAAAAAGACAAGAAAATATTCTGAAATGTTAACAGTGGTTAGATCTTGAGATGAGATCACGGATTTTTATACTTTCATGTGTTTTCCAATTTTTTTACACCGAACACATGTTACTTACATAATTTAAATTTTATTTATTTATTTTAAAACTAAATTCTCCAGCCAACTGTGCTGGCCCCCAGTTGCAGTAACTTTCCTTGGAGTCAGATTTCTGGGTGGACGCAAGAACTCCCTCCCGGCTCACGCGGTTTCACGGCCACGTTTCCGTTCCTTCTTCGCGAGACAGTCCTGCATTGGGTGGGCTCCGCAGCGCCCGCGCGGGGCTGAGATAACGTCTCTGTGACCCCCTCACGCACTCCCTCTCCTGCCTCTGGGTTGGGCTGAGATCTGGCTGCCCTCCCACCCTGGGCTGTTCCCTTTCAGGTCCCTTCTTCCTTCCCCTCCAGCCCTGGGCTCCAGCGGGAAGGAGGCAGAGGGGCCCCTGCGAAGCTCCGGGTGTCGGGGACCCGCCCTTCCAGAGACCAAGGTCGACTAGAGCCAAGCCGGTGCCTCCGGAGAGCCCCCCCGGTTCCTGGCCAGGGTGGGAAGGGAGGTAAGGCCCGAGGCAGGAGCGGACCCAGGGGCGCCCCCACTGTCCCCATCGAGAAGGGCGGGGCTGCGGGTGCCAAAAAGCTCTGAAGCCGTTAATGGGTGTCGGGGGTCAACTGGGCTCTCCCCGGCCTGTGGCACTGGGCGCCGGGGGATGGGGCGGGCGGGACCCCAGGACCCCGAGCGTCAGATGACCTGGAGGCGCAGAGGCCTCGAGGCCGGATCTACAGGCAGGACCCTGGGACGGAGCGGGCTGCCACGACAACGCCGCCAGGTGAGCAGGGATTGGTCGGGCTCCTGCGGTGCTCTGGCCTTGCGGCTTCTGATAGGCGGGACTGCGGGGGAGGGGCGGGGCTTCTGGAGCGGGCATCCCCGTGCCGCTAGTGTGCCGCACCCACGTGCAGTCCGTGCGCTGGCCCTGCCGAGAACCGACCGCTTCTCGCGCCCTGGTCCCAGCCGCCTTCTGTCACCCACACTCCTGCCCTGACCGGGTCTCCTTCCTTGACTCTTCAGTGCGTTCTCCACGCAGCAGCCAGTCCCTTCTCCATAGTTCCCGCCGAGGAAAAGTCAGGGCTTCAGCTGCCCCGGCCTGGGCACCCGCACGGCCTTGCTGCATCCTGCCCCAGGGCCTTTGCACTTGCCTTCCCCGGATTCTCACCTCAGAAATCACCTCCCTGCAGCCTGCAGGTCTTGTCCCCGTCTGATAATGTCCTTGTTTAATAGGCTTATTGTCTGAAAGCCCCACGGTGCAGGCGAGCCTGCCTTGCGCAGATCAGGAGCAGGTGCTCAGTAACTGCTGTGGGCCCAGCAGGTGAAGAAGGGTCTCTTCTTCGTCCCCCGCTCGCTCATTCCCTGGAAGGGGAACCAGTAAGGATCGGGCCACTGCCCACGTGCTGAGCGTCTTAGTTCCATCTCTCACGCCTAGACAGCTCATTCCTGCGGGAAGGCCGAGCCACCTCAACATGCCACCCTCAGCTCAGAACCCTCTGGGCTCCAGGGCCACCGGCAGGCTCCCCATGCCCTGCTTGGTGCTGGCACGCATGGAGCGGGCCTGGTGCCGCCCAGGGCTCTCTGTTTGGCGGTTAGGGCCATGCAGTGGGTACGTGCTGCAGCTCAGTGGCAGGAGGAGGGGGTCCGGCTCCCAGAGTGCGGTCTCTGATGTCCTCCCAGGGGTCCTTGGAGGCCACTCGTGTTGTGGAGTCTGCACCAGAAGCAATGATCACGCTTGATGTGGCTCCAGAATCAGCTCTCACACTGATGCCTCTGTTTCCCAGCAAGGCTCAGACCGGCTGGCCCTGACCAGGATCCCATGGCCAGTACATGCGGTGCCAGCACGTCCGTCCAGCTCTCTGCAGCTGAGAAGCCTGTGCTCCTCCCGGGCATGATGCTGCTTCCCAGGCAGGAAGCCAGAGGAGCACCCAGGGCTGCCTGGAACTGCATCCAAATGTCCGGACCCTGACTCCCTGTGGGCACGGGCTGCAGGACGGGGCCTCTTTGCACCTTGCGGCTCAGGCAAGCCGGGGCACCCGCACGCTGCCAGCGCCGTGGGCACAGGGCACTAGCCATCTCGGCAGCCAGGTGCTCCAGGGCCAGTCTGTGGCTCACAGGCATTTCCTTCAGGGGACGGAGCCACCTGACTCCCCTCCCCCCGCCCCCCACCACAGCCCTGTCTCCACTCAGCTCCAAAGCTGGCCCCGGGCTGTGTCAGCGAGCGGCCAGACTGCTCTGTCCTGGCCCAGGGCCTTGTGGCCTGGAAGGGACATCTGGTCCACCTCAACCCCCACGGTCAGTGCATCCGCGGCCCCCTGGAACTCAGGGGCAGGAGAGCCGGAACCAGGGGAAGGCCACGCTCCGCTGTGCGCCTGCCAAGTGACAGGGCATCCCTGGCAGGCCCGCCCGGCATTGCCTCACTGCTGTGGCTTCCCGGCAGCGACCCCCAGGGCCCTGCCTTGCCAGGGCGCCTGCGCCAGGCTGTGTCCGCGCCGGGGGAGGGAGGGAGGTGGCCATGGCCGACCACGCAGGCCGGCGGGAGGGGGAGGGGGGCAGTCCACGCCTTGCCCGTGCTGTACCCCCGGAAGGGCAGAGGCAATGGCCTGCCCTGCGGGAGCTGCACCTCCTAATGTGGCAGAGGAGCAGCCCGAGGGGCGCGGGCGGCATGTCTGCTCTGCGGGCTGGGTCGTAGCCGCGCCCCAGCTGAGGGCTGAGCGCCGCATGAGCTCCCTCCCACGAGGTGGACATCGGAGAAGCGGAGCGCCACGTTCCAGCCCGGCTCGGGCCCTGAGTGGGCACTGGACGGCCTCCTTTGCCACGAGACGGGAAAGTGAAGCAGAGGAAAGGGGGGACCAGGGTCAAAGGTGACGCTCCTGCCAGAAACAAGAAATGTGGACGCCTCGGCTGGGCCAGCGGGGTCGGAACGAAGACACCAAGTGCAGCTGAGGTCATGCTGGTCCCCGCTGTGCTGGGGGCCCCACCCCTCCCTGGTCCATGGAGTCACTATTTGTCACCTGGGTCCTGAAGAAACATGTGAAAGCAGTGTCTCTGGCCTCTACCTGGGGGTTCAGACAAAGCCGTGAGGCTCACCCCTCCCTTCTCTGCAGCCTCTGCCCTCCTGAGCTTCCCGCCTGCGGCCCTCCCCTTCCATGGAAACCTGTGCCTAGGAGCCCTCCACGCGCACCTCAGGCCTGAAAGTCACTCCAGACCCAGAGGGAGCGGCCCTTCACCCTCATGGCTGCCATCATCTTCAACCACAAGTGACTCAGCCACACCCCTTCAAGGGCCGGCGGAGGCCTGGGTGGGGGCAGCAGGGAACAGCCTGTGCCGTGTAACAGCCGCCGACAAACGCCTGAGGGGCAGGAGAAGGGTGCCCGCATCCCCAGGTGTCCTCCCTGCGGGGCCACAGAAAGCGCAACAGAGAAAGGGTTAGGTCCCAAGGCAGGGAGCAGGCACCCTGGCCGCGGGAATTGCCCCAGCAAGCTGCCCTGGTAGGGAGGGTCTCTCCGGGAGCCAGGGTGCACGTTGTGGGTGGTGGAAATGGCTGCATTTGGGGGCTAGAACATGGCGGGGTGGGGGTAGGGGGGAGCCAGGCTGGGACGTCGGAACTTGGGAGCCCAGGGGACGTGTCCACAGGCTCTGAGCCCGAGGCTGATGGGATCACTCTGGAGCTTTCGGAAGCAGTTTTTCAGAAATGCCTTGGAGCTTTCTTGGAAGTAGCCTGATTGTAAATCATAAATAAACAAACAGGAGCTCCTCCGCAGGGCGTGGGCCGGGCTGAAGCCACAGATCGCATTTAGGAGCTAGCAGAGCCCTGCACTTGGCCCTGCCCACCCTCTCACCTGCCCTGCCCCCTGATGAGGGTGTCGCCCAGGGGCTCAGGCTTCTGGGGGTGGCCCCTTGCCGGCTTCGGGGAGGGGCTGTGTGGACCCCAGCACAGGGAAGGGGGAGGCCCGCCCGGCTCACACGTCTCAAGGGTGCAGGCCTGAGTCTCCCTCAGACAAAAACAGGCCCCGGTGGACACTCATCCGTGTGGGAGGTGTCTTGCCAAATGCTTGGAAGGGAAAAAAAAATTCCCATTTTCTTAGCTTTTTTTCCTTTTCTATTTTGATTATTTTTTCTAGATGACTTCATTTCTAAGAAGGCTGCAGGGGCGAGAAAAACAGAGGGAGGACATGGGCCCTGAGGTGGGGGAGGGGAGCCGCGCCTGGGGCCCAGTGAGACCGGGGGCTCCTTCGCCTCCGAGAAAGGAGGGCAGGCCTGTCCCCAATCGTGGGCGTCGCTGTGAGCGTCTCCTCCTGAGCTGGGATTAGCAGAAGGGCTTCTGTGAGCTTCTCTCGGAGGCATGACCTCCCTGCTCCACGGACAGAGCTGAGAGCGAGTCCCCAGGGAGACCTGCTTGCCCCACAAGCCACTTGGAACCTAGAGAACCCACCCTGGCTCACCTACTGGGAAAGAAAGTCGCTGCAGGAGATGAGGAGGCTCGGGGAATCTCCTGGAGAGCCACGGAGGGACTCAGTGGCCACACCCCCGGAACAACGGCCCGGGCACACGGCCTCCACCACCGGGCACCAGACGTGGCACTGCGGCCCCGGAAGCCAGGGTGCTCTGCCGCCACCCTGGGTGGAAGGTTTTCGGCAGTGCCCTGAGCAGCAGCCACCCCCCGCCAATCTGCCTCCTGCTTCAGCACGGTTTGGGCGGCACAGGCCCGTGGACGCTTCCCCTTCAAGCCTCCGACCGCCCTCCCACCTCCTTTCCAGCCGCCACCCGCAGCCATCCTCGGCCTCCAAGACCAGCCAACGCCAATGATTGACCTTAACTCCCTCCTGCCGAGCAACCGTGAGCTCCCACATTCGTCACAATTATTGCACCCAGGGAGGCCCGTCACCCACCCGGCCAGCCGGCACCTGCGGGCCACCCACACCCACCTCTGCCTGGGCTTCTGGTTCCACCTGGACTCTGTGGCTCTGGAGGGCGGGGGCCACTTCTTCCCTGAGTTGGCCGAGGAGAAGCCAAGGGCGCCCAGCAGCTCTTGGAGATGCAAAACCAACGAGGTGGCCATGACCTCTTCTAGGACGTGCAGAGGCTGTCCCACGAGTGGGGTGACTCTCAGGATGCCAGGGAAGCTGCCGTGGGCCTGGAGAAGAACCTGAACCAGGCCCTTTTGGCTCTGTGTGCCCCGGTTCTGCCCGCACAGACCTCCATCTCTGGGACTTCCTAGAGAGCCACTTCCTGGGTGAGCAGGTGAGACCCATCAAGAAGGTGGGCGACACCTGCTCTCCTCCGCAGGCTGCCCGGCCCCCAGGCTGGGCTGGGCCAGTGTCCCTTTGGAAGGCTTCCTCTCAAGCACCACTAGGAGCCTGTGGAGCCCAGAGGCCCCTCTGTGTCCCCCTGATATTTGGGTCCTGCCTGAGCCACTCCCTGAAACCACAAGACAGTCTTTTAATCAGCCTGGAGACCTCTCCCAGGCTGTGAACCAATGGAAACAATAAAGCCTTTTGTAGGAAAAAGACAGAGAGAGATGTTTGGGGTCATTTTTTTCTTGGTATTACTCACTTTTGAATCAGTCTGTTAGAGCGACTCTGGTTGGAGAAGCCTGGGTCACAGGCCCACACTCTAGCTGCAAGGGAGTCAGGACACACAAGCTCTAACTTCTGTCTTAAGAAGATGGGACGGTATAACACAGGGAACACTGTGGCAAGGCATAACCATACCGGAAACCCCTTAGCTCACAAAGGACTTTTCCAGCCCAAATTCCCAGCAGTTGCTGAGCTCTGAAGCCAAACCTATTCCAGTCCTCCCTCCCCGCCTCGTGGTGGAAGCCACTTGGCCTTCCTTGGCCGGTGGGCGCAACTTCTGCCTCCAGCCTCTCATGAGTCCGAGTCTCACATTTCCCTCTGCTTTTCTCTCCTGACACTTGTCTTCGGGTGTAGGGCCCACCCTAATTCAGGATGATCTCAAGATCCTTAACTTGGTTATATCTGCAAGGACTCTTCATTCCAAGGAAGGCCATATTCTGAGGCTCTGGGTGGACACATCTTTTGGAGGCCACCATCCAGTCACTCCAAGGGGCATGAGAAATGGTTGAGAGCAGGGCTGGGGCAAGGGAAGGAAGAAGAGGAGAGGTGGGTGTGGCAGGTGGCAAGGGACATCTGGGCAAAAGCCAGCTGCCCCAGCCCGGCATCCATGGGTACAGGCTCGTCTCTTAGTTATTTACATCCCAAGTCAGCTTGTGGCTGCTCAAACACCCCCTCTGGGATCCCCACTTTCCTCTCTTCCCAAAGGCCAGAGGTGACCCTGATTCCAAGCACCAGAAGCACCCCAGACCTCAGGATCTCTGAGTCCAGGAGTCAGGAGAGGCCAGCCCCTCTTAGGTGTCCTGAGCACGCTCAGCATGACGGGTCCCACAGTCCCCTAGTCCTTCCTTTTCTCCTCCCCAAATCCTCTGTGTTGGAGTTTAAGCCCTTTCTTCTGATGGGGTTCCTTCCTGTCCTCGGCAGCAAATGCTCTCAGGGACAAATGCTCAAGGTGCACGGGTCACAACCAGACTGTAAAAATGCCTTAGCACCTCCCCCCACATTGTCTCGTCAGGTCCTTGGTTCTGCCTTCGAGGCAGGTGCTAACCCACTTCAGAGAGAGGATGAGGCGCCATGAGACTTAATGACTTGCCTGAGGTCACACAGACCGAGTGAGCCTTGAAACCCAAGCATCCAGCTCCACCACACTGGGCTCAGTGCAGGGAAGAACCATCCACATCAGGGCTTGCATTCTCCTAGAGACAGGGAACTCACCACCCAACAGAGCATTGAATTCCACCAACAGACCCAAGAGCCAGGGAGATGCCCTTCACTGGGGCAAAGCCCTCTCTTCACTGGACTCCGCCCCCACGGCCTCGCAGGGGACAGAGCTCCCTGTCCCCATCTTCTCCAGGACACATCTCGCCGTTTCTTATCCTTTCTTGCAGAGTGGCGTTCTGGCTGCCCTCCAGGTCACCCTCCCTAGGAGAGTTTCTGGCCTCTTGATGCCCAGCCTACAATGTCAAGGACACAACGTCCTTGGGTCGTGAGGAACTGCAGAGGGTGACTGGGCAGGTGTCCCCGGGCACCATACCCAAGTCAGGTGGAACTGAGGTCAGGACTGTGCCTGCTCTGCAGGGGACAGAGTCTCCATGCTCAGGACCAGAGTCTGAGGGCAGGGCCTGCTCATCTGGCCATGTTGGCCACCTCAAGCTGGGGCCACCGTGGACACCCCTGGGCAGCCACGCTGCCACAGCAGAGCAGCAATGTCACACTTTGGAAAAGAAGAAGAAAACACAAGGCAGTCACCAACAAGCGGAGAGGCTGAGTAACTGCTGAGCTGAGTCACGGGGGGGTGGGGGCGGCTGCAGGCGTGGGAAGGGGTGGGGCCGAGGGGACGTGGGCCCACCCGGCACCCACCCCTGGGCTTCCGGAGGCACAGGGCAGCCCCTGCAGCTGGGTGTGAGGACCTGGAGCCGGAGGACCAGGGCTGGCTGTCAGGCTGTGCGGCCACGGGCCTCTGCTCCAGTCCCAGCTCAGCCACCAGGTGACCCTGGTCTTTCTAAGCATCCGTCTCCGCTTCTGTCTAGTGGGATGTGGCTGCCCCCACCCCGCCCCCTGCACTGCCGCGCCACTTACTGCAGGCCGAGGTGGGCAGCCTCCAGCCCACAGCAGTGGCTGAGCTGGGCCCTGCAGGTTACTCACTGTCATTGTGAACAAAAAGCTCTTCTGGCCCCAGGGCAGGACCTGGGGCTGCCCAGCAGGCCTTTCCCTGGGGTCCCAAGAGGGGCTTCTGAGTCTGTTGGGGGCCTTGGGCTATTTCCTTGAGGACTTCCCCATGGCTGCCCCTTCCCCAGGGCTCTGGGGCAGCCAGGCCAGGGTGGGTCTCCACCTCAGTCTGCATCCGGCCCAGGAGCCCGGCCCCCATGCCCGGGTAGGACCCTCACGGCGTGGCTCCCTGTGCGGCTGCAGAGGGGCCAGCAGTGCCCTTGACTGACACGCAGTGCGCCACCCTGACACCCCGGGAGCCCACGTGCCCTGATGGGCCTGGCAGACTCTGCCGCCTCCCGTCCACCCGCGCGCCTGGCAGGAGGCCCCACAGATGGCAGGCATCTGTTTGCTGAGGAGGCCCCATCCTGCTGCAGCTCCGCGCGAAGGAGCGGGAAGGCGCCCTGAAGAGGCTGGGCCCGTGGCCCTAAGTGGTAAGGGACTTGCCCAAGGCCACCCAGCTGGTAGTGATGGGGAGCCTGCCTTGACCAGGGCCCAGCGTCCCCTAGCAGGTCCCCTTGCCAGGAGCCAGCACCATGAGCCGCACTCCAAACCTGGCCCCCTCCCTCCTATAGGCTCCCCGCTCCCCCCAGCAGCAGTGCCTGCCTCTCCCGCCCCCACGCTCCGGAGGGAAGGGGTTCCTATGGCACCCCTTCCCCCGCACACACTTAGCTCACT
This sequence comes from Furipterus horrens, assembly GCF_987537825.1. Classification (NCBI taxonomy): domain Eukaryota; kingdom Metazoa; phylum Chordata; class Mammalia; order Chiroptera; family Furipteridae; genus Furipterus; species Furipterus horrens. The sequence continues at coordinate 100,027,332 of NW_028327181.1, read as the reverse complement.
GGCAGCCCATCTGCCCTGAGACAGCAGCGGACGCCACCGCGCCCAGCAGGGCCTGAGGCAGAGAGGCCCAGCGCTGCCGGCCGGGGGCCTGCCAGCCGGCGCGGGGCTCACGCAGCACTGGCCGCATGGACCCTCTCCAGGGCGAGGCCAGGAGGCAGTCCGGCCACCCAGACAGCACCCAGGACTGGGACCAGGCATCAGTGGGGGGTTCCAGCTGTCTGGGAGGCAGTCAATGGTGGGACAGGGGGAGATCCCGCACCCCCTGAAAGGCCTGAAGTGTGGGGGTGCTGCTCTGAGCCCCTGCCATGCCATCCCTGAAAGGAGGTGGGTGGAGCCCACGGACAGACCCCCGGGGTCTGCATGCCACAAAGGGCACGTGAAGGCTCTGGGAGAGGGCCCAGAGCTGCCCGCCCCTGCACATGGGGGCAGACCCTGGCCTGAGGCACACAGGGTTGACTCTGCACCCCCAGCCCCTCAGCCCCCCACTGCTGGGCCCCGGGGCCCCATCCAGGCTCCCGCCCCTCCCTCCTGTCTCTCGTGGTTTTTTATTATCAATGGAGGAGGTGGCTGAGCAGGGTTGGGGACCCTGGGGCTGGGCCTCCTGGGAGGTGGTGGCCTCAGTTCCTGGACCTGCTGACCCTTTCCAGGATGCAGTGGCCAGCCAGCAAGGAGCCTTGTTTCCATGGCAACAGCCTCAGCCCGGATCAGAGAGGAGGGTTGCTGAGGAAGGACCCACTGCGCCCTCCCAGCCCTGGAGCAGAGCTTTGCAGCTCTCGGGTGCCCAGCTGAGCACTGGGGGGCCGGAGGTGGGGGCTGGGGAGGAAATGCTGGTGGGCTGCTGGGCCTCACCCCGCCCCCCGACAGGGGCGGGGCGCGCACACTGGTCCGGCTCCCGCAGACTCAGAGGAAGGAACTGGCTCAGCCTGGAGCCTAGGGGCTCAGGGCTGACATTGGGGAGTTTCCTGATTTGTGGGAGAACATTTCAGTGATCTGCACTCAGGGCTGCCGCTGCGGAGCTGCGGTTCAGGGCCTCGAGCGCCGCGCCCCCCGTGAGCGGGAAGCAGGGTGGGGTGCCGGGGGGCTGGGCGGGACGGTCTCAGTGCCGGGGACCCACCAGCCAGCCTTCCCGGGCCGGGCACGGACGCACGCACGAGGCGACGCACTAGCTGAGAGCCCAGAGCCGTGAGACCAGATCCCACTGCCACGCCTCGCCCTGCCCTCCGGCGTCTCCCCCGCCCCAGGGCCCCGGCGCGGGCCGGCGTGCAGACACGCACACGCGCACGCGCTCCCGCCCCCGCCGCCTCTGCGCCCCCCTCATCCTGTGTTTGTTTTGCTTCGGCGGGACTGGAATGGGGACACGCTGCTCTCTCACAATTGGCAGCTTCCTCCGATCCCCCTCCCCCACGGAGGTGCCATATGTCAGTGTCATGAATAAGCATGAGGCTCCCCGCCTGGCGGGGGGGGGGGACGTGGCAGCTGCCAATCACTCGAGTAGACCCGGTGGGGGCTTTCCCAGGGGCGGGGCCCACTCCACGGCGGGGGGCGCGGGGGGGGGGGCGGGGGGGTGCGACCAGCACGGGCCGCAGCGCAAAGGCAGGGGACTAGGCCAGGGTCAGCATGGTGACGGGGCCTCCCGGGAGGAACGCAGGCAGCCAGCGTGCTTTCCTGGAAACAGGAAAAACAAAGCCTAAAGGGTTTGGGGCGGCCAGAGTCCCGGACGCTGCCCCCAGCCCACACCACCTGCTCCGGGACACATTTCTGCTCCGGGGCGCACCCCCACCCCTCCGCCTCTCCCAGCGCATGCTCCCCCGAGCCTCCCCCGCTGAGCGGGGGACCAAGGCTCTACTGCAGGGGGGCGGGAACCGAACCCACCCCCACCTACCGTGGGCCGGCACCCCTGCTCTCCCCACCTTCCCGGGAACTGGATGACTAGCCCCATTCCACAGGTGAGGAGACTGAGGCTCAGGAGTTTTGAGAAACATCTCCAAGTGCTCCAGCCCACGTCTGCCAGCTCATGGCCACAGGCTGTGGGCACTGGGCCTGCTGTCGTCTGCGGCTGCGCTAGCAGGACCGTCCCCCTCAGCCCCTGCCCGGGCACCCGGCCGTTCCTCTTCCCCTCCTGGCCCTGCCCTGGCCCCTGCCCTGAGGACACTCCTACCCACAGAATCCTTCAGAGCCCATGCAAGTCAGACACTGCCTGCACATTTGTCCCTGCCCGGCGCTGCCCCAGCTCCTGACCAGCAGCGCATGGCTCAGGCCTGACCCAGCAGGTGGTCAGGAATGAATGGAGCAGTGGGCAGAGGTGAGCTGCAAGGCCAGAGCCCTGTGCGAAGCGCCCCTGGCTGACTGCAGAGGTGGCGTCCAGGCACAGGGGCCAGCCCCGCGCCCTGCCCCCCACCTCTCCCCCATCCCCTGCTCTGCACACCCCAGGCTCCTTCCCTCTCCCCAGCCCTGCTGGAGGCGGAGGCAGGTAACCCAGTAGACTGCCCTGACTGCTCTGGGTTAATTGGCTGGCCCTCACTGCCAGCATGACAAGCCTGGTTGACATTTCCCTAGACAGTTAATTGATACCCAGGTAATTTATCACAGAGACCTTGTTATATGCCAACTGGGTCCCCTAAGCAGTCAGCGTCTGTGCCCCAGAAACAAGATTGGCAAGTTAATAACGGAGGCTCAGTCATGCCGCTCCCTGCTGGCACCGCGAGAGAACTACCCGGAGTCCAGAAGGACGTGCTGGGCAGAGGTGACACTTTCCTAGGGCCTTGGGACGGAATGTCCTAAGAGATCCCGGCGCCACGGCCACTCCACAGAAGGTCCCCTCCCCTTAGCTTCCCCAACCAGGTGACAGTGCTGATTGTCTACTGATGAACCCCCTCCAAGGTGGGCTGGGGCTAATTCCACTCCCTGGCTTCAGGCTGGGCACATGACCCGCCCCGTCCCACCCCAGCCCAGCCACAGTGGTTAAGTCAAGCAATAATCAAGGTCAAGCCAGGCTGCCCAGCTCCGAGGGGCGTGGCCCTGGGCTTTGCTGGAGCCTTTGGAATAGAAGAGTGCACCCTGCCTGGGAGCCCTGCTGCCACCCACCCAGGCCCCAGAGGGGCCAGACCCCTGTGCGGCGCAGCCCTGCCTGGGAGGGAGCTAGCACGCTCAGCTTTCACTCGCAGTGGTTTGAGTGGGCTTCTGTCACTTGTGACTCAGAGTCCTCAGCCCCGCTGTCCCCACCTCTCCCCGGGGACTGAAGCCTGGCTGCAGAGCCTGTGGTGGGTCTGCGCACGGGAGCCAGAGGGGCTCGCTCCGGCAGCACGGTCAGCGGGGGTGACCCGGAGGCCGGCGGGACCTGCACAAGGATGACGCGCAGTCATGCGCCGTTCCGTGCGGTTTCATAAACTGTAACACCAGGAGGTCTGGAGCGGCTGTTGGTAGGAGCTCAGTAACCTGCTTAATGGGGACTTTTACGGAGTTGGCCCTGGAGCCAGCAGTGACAACAGACCCAAGGACGACCTTCCACACCTGGAAGGCGCGGCTAGGCCACCACACACCTGCAGCTGGGACGGGGACAGAATGTGTGGGTCCCAGTGCAAAAAGAAAACATACTGTGTGTTTAAAATGGTTAACATAGATTAATAAACGGAAAAACAGCTACGGAGGAGCCCCTGGGCAGGAAGGCAGCCAAGCGCCGACGGCAGGGCCTGGACAGAGGGCCAGGGCCAGGGCCGAGGGAGGTGGTCTTGAGGGTGACCCAGGGGCGGCCCGGTGGGGGGGCAGCGGCAGGGGGGCAGAGGGGGAGTAAAGCTGCATTTCAGGCCCAGCCGGCACCCGGTACTGGCTTCAGCACCACGGACAGCGGCGGCCTCGCCTGGGGACAGCCCAGGCCCAGAGGACAGGAGTGGGGATCTGCCACCCGAGCTGGATTCTCCCGTCATAAACGCGTCAGTGCGGTTTGTCTCGAGGCTGACAGACGCCTGGGAGGCACCGAGGTGTCCGTGTGGCTTAGAAACAAGGACTCTTCCTGTAGCTGAAGAAACAGCCCCTTCCCCCAGGCTCCTGGGGCAGGACAAGGGTGGGGCTGTAACTTCACACGCGTGTCCTCAGGACGCCGCCACATGGCAGCACAACTGGAACAAGACGCAGCCCGCACAGAGGACTGCACGGGACTCAAGAAAGAGGGGGTTCAACACGGGAGCAAGATGAGGGCAGAGAGGGCTTGGGGGAGGGACGTGCCAGGTGTCCAAGGCCGTGGAGACGGGGGTACGCGGGAGGGACAGTTCTGTAGCAGTCATCTGCTGCCGGGTAACAAATGCCCCCAGGCCGGGGATCGGCCATCCCACTGAGTCTGAGCAGCAGGCACCGGGGCAGCTCGGCCAGCGGGTTCTGACTCAGGGTTTCCCACAAAGCTTCAGTTAAGGCCGTGGCCGAGGCTGCGGGCACCGAAGGCTGGACAGGCCGGGGCGACGCTGGGATGACTTCCTCATGTGCTAGAGGGCAGTGGGCTCGGTCACTTGCTACATGGGCTTCATGGTGCACGAATGACATGGTCCTGCCTTCCCTCAAAGTGGCCGTGAGCAGGACAGAGAGAGCGGGACCTGCAGGATGAAGTCCCACGTGTTTCGTGGTCCAGGACCCTCCCTCCGCACACACCAGTGCCGTCGGGCACACGGACCTGCCTGGTGGAGTGGGGCCGGAGAACCGCGCAGACCCAGGCCTGGGTCCCCAGGGCCACTGGCAGCTGGCTGCCACCGGCTCCAAGAAAAAAATAAATTCGTGGATGGCCTGATGTTTTTAATGTGCCAAGAAGAGGACTGTATTCCCATTGCAGCATCTGGGGGATCAGTAAGTAATGGGTGCACAGAAAATAAACCAACCCTAAAACACAGGAAGTTATGAAGTCCAGGAAAAACAAGAGGCTCCACCAGACGGGCCGCAGTGGCTCACCGCACGTCCTCAGCTCGAACAGTGTGTGCAAAGAAGTAACGGCGCACGCGCTGAATTCCAGTTCAACCAAAGGAGAGGGTGGGTGGAGGGAAGGCATGCGAGGGTGCGGCCCAGGCAGCACGGGAGAGAGCTCTCAGCAGGAAGCAACTTATAGAGTAAAAAACACAGTGACATTGTTAGCGTGCTCTTTAGAATACAAACAAAAATCGGCTGGTGTGGCTCAGTGGGCTGAGAGCCGACCTGCGACCCCACAGGCCACAGGCCACCAAGTCGATTCCCGGCCAGGGCACCTGCCTGGGTGGCGGGCCAGGCCCCCGGTTTGGGGGCGTGTGAGAGGCGGCCGATGGATGTCTCCCATGTCGGTGTCTCTCTCCCTCTCTTTCTCCCTTCCTTCTCTTCTCTCTAAATTAAAATTTAAAAAAAAAAAAAGCCCCAAACCAGAAAAAGTAAAATTTTGCCTGAAAAGGGGCAAATTCCAGGAAAGACGAGGTTTCCATCACCAGTCATACACTTATGACTTTGGTAAAAATCATGTGACATCTCAGTGACAAACGCTCCTGCTCTCCATTGGCTCTGCCACCCCAGGGACGGGCCTGGGGAGCTGTGTCCTCTCCCAGGGCAGGACCCTATGTCCGGGGCTCCGGCCACCCCCACCCCCCCAGCCTACCCTAGTCGCTCCAGGTCCGCTCCCCCCACCCCTCCTGCTGTGAGTCCACCTCCCCGCCCCTTCCCTGTTCTTCGCCCCATTGGGCTGGGAGGACCAGGCAGAGGGGCTCAGCCCTGTCCAGCACCGCCGCTGTGCCCTGGCCCCCCTGCACTGCACCCCACCCCCAGCGCCTGCCATGGTGGCAGGAAACTGCGAGAAGTTTTCCTGAGTCCTGGGGAGGTGAACTGGGGACAGCGGGCCCCGCTCCATCATCGCCATGACACCTCGCCTAATTACCCAGCGTGCTATTCATTTGGGTGTCAGCGCCGCCGCATGCCTGGGCCTTTAATTAATAATCCAGTAAAACTCCACTCTGGGCCCGGCCAGGCAGTGCAGCAGCGACTGAGGGGGTGCGCCGGGCCCGTGAGGACCCCCACGCCCACCTCCAGCAAGTGCAGAAGCCGCGCTGGAACCCAGGGCTCTGGGTCCTCATCCCCAGCCACTCCCACCCGCCCAGAGGGCCCTTTAGAGACCCCACCAGGAGGTAGGAAAACAGACCCTGAGCTGGGGCTGCAGCGGGGACTGGGTCAGACCCAGGCTCAGAAAGGCCGGTGCTCGTGGCCAGAGGGGGGAGCAGGGGGGGGGTCTCTGGGACAAGCAGACCTTGGTGGGGCCTCATCCCTGGGACTGTCCCAAGAGAGGAGGGTGGGCATACTGATGCCTCAGTACGACCTGCAAAAGCCAGGCAAACCCAGCCCTGGGCCACCACGCTAACAGGACTCTGTCTGGACTGACGTGAATTATTAAGTGGTTCAAGACGTATTCTTGGCTCTGGGGCGGGCTGTGGTCTGCGAAGACGGCCATCACCTCAGCGCTATTTTTATGTTCTGTGGGAAGGCGCCGAGACGCCACCCCACTTAGGCCCCCACATGCCCTCTGAACGAGTGTCCCCAGTGTCCCTGGCTAGGTCCAGATCCCACCTGGGCCCCTCCCGTTGCTTCGGCGCCCCTCATCCCTCCTCCACTTGAACCCCCACCTGGCCCATCCCCAACCCCACCTCATCACTGACATGTCAGGGCAGAGGGTCTCTTCCTTGAAGCTGCAGCTCAAACTCTTAAGGTCCAGACCCCGCCCCTCCAGGCCTAACCCCTCACTGCCCACTGGGTCAGGTGCTGCCCCTGCTACCCTCCAGTGGGCCCCCCAGAACCCACTCCCGTGAGGATTCGGTGGGGTCCTAACTGGTTTCTGATGGGCTGAGACCTGGGCCTTTGTGAGCCTGTCTGCTTGGGGACCCCAGCCTTCTGGGGGTCTGTCAGGGTTCTGCCCTCCCAGCCCCCACTAAGCCCCCGCGGGCACCTGGGGGGCGCAAGGCTCCTTTGAGCCCACTCACACCAGACTGACCCAGAGAAAGAACTCCAGTTACTAAAGTCAGGAGAGGAAGTTGGGCCACCACCGTCACCTTTACAGAACCAGGACGAAGATGTGAACAATCATAAGCTGACTCATGAGAGAATCTGGATGAAAAGGACAAACTAATTCCTAGAAACACTCAAACCACCAGCTGACAGAAGAAACAGAACATCTTCTTAGACCTGTAACGAGAGGCTCACTTAGTAATCAAGCCACCTCCCGACAGGACCGGGCGGCCAGGTGGCCTCCCTGGTGACTGCTACCACAGTCCTCAACAAGGATCAGCCCCGATCCAGAAAACCGGGGAGGGGCCCTCCCCAGTGACGGCAGGAGGCTGGCACCACCGCAGGGTCAGAGCCAGACACGGGCCTCGTGGGGCAGCTGCAGGCCAGCTCCCTCCGCTCACCGGCGTGGAGACCGGGGCAGCCCGCACTCGCAGGACCGAGAAAAGATCGCGCGCCACGACCAGCTGGGACTTAGTTCAGAAATGCCAGCGCGGCTCAAAGTTGACCATCAGCTGATGTAACACAATGACGGACGACGACGACCACTTCCACAGACGCAGAAAGTGCGTTCGACAGAACCCTACAGCCCCTGTGACAGAGACGCTCGGCACGCTGGGCGGGGGTCGTGCCCACGGAGGAGGGCGTCTATGCAAAGCCCACGGCCAACTCCACCGCCAACGGAGAGAGAAACAAGCCGGGGGTGTGCACTCCCTGCTCCCCATTGAGCTAGTCCTCATGATGAGGAAAGAACAGGACCTCCCAGGCAGCGAGATGGGGCAGGAAGAAGCAGAACTGTCTAGTCACAGATGACACGCTCTGATGATGGAAAACTCTAGAGGACATGCACAATTAGAGCTGATAAATGAGCACACAAAATCCCCGATACAAGATACAAAAATCAGCTGTATTTCCATACTGTAGCAATGAACAATCCAAAAATACAATTAATAAGAAAATTCCATTTACAGGGGTGTCCAAAAGAACGAAACGTGTAGCCGTAGATTTAACACGGGAAGCGTAAGACCCGGACGCTGAAAAGGATGAGGCGTTGCTGAAAGAAACGGAGGAAGACCAAGCAGAGCCCACGGCGTCCACGGTCGGAGGACGCCACCCGGGGGGCCACGCCCCCTCTGCGGAGACGGATGCGCCGGCCTGGAGCCTGCGGGGAGCTGCCGAGCACCGACTGGCTGCGCACTGCGAAGTCGGGGCGCACCAGGCCACGGCGCTCCTGGACGGACACAGGAGGGAATCTGTGTGGCCTGCGTTAGCCACGGTTTCTTCTGACGCAAAGCACACGTGAAAAGGAAAGATACACTGAACTCCACCAAATGTAGGAAGTCTCACGCACCTGAAGTCAAGGGACTGAGAAGACCAAGGGGAGACAACCCCCAGAGACCATCTTTACAGATCACGTGACCGACCGGGTCTGGATCCCAGAACACACAGAGCCCTGACTGCGCGACAGGATGGCTGCCCTTTCAGGGGGGAGGGATCTGCGGGACGCTCTCCCCAGACCTGCGCGTGGCCAGGAAGCACGTGGAAAGGGCTCCACGTCGTTCAGTTAGGGAAGCGCAAATGACAGCTATAATGGGGGATTTTGCCCAACTAGGATGGCCACATTGGAGACAGGTGGCAACAGGTGTCAGTGAGGACGTGAGGAGCCAGTGCTGTGCGCTGCTGGTGGCACCATAATCAGTGCAGCCGCTGTGATGACGGCTGGTCCTCGCTGTGAAAGCCACCAAGAGCCAGAAATTCCGCTCCTGGGCATCCGCCCGACTGCTGCACACACAGGTTCACACCAACACTGCACATCAGTGTCCACGCAGCCCTGTCCCCACCAGCCCCAAAGGGAGACCCCAAGCAGGCGCCCACACAATGGGATTAGCCCTCGGCCGTGCACAAGGAAGCACCGGCTCCCGACCTGGCACGGGCGGCCTCAGGAACGCTGTGCTGAGGGCAGAGGCCGGACACGCAGGCGGCACACGGCGCGACCCGGCCACACGAGGCTCCCGGAACAGGCGAGCCTGGAGAGACAGAGCCACCAACGGCGGCCGGGAGCTGCGGGGTCGGGAGTGCAGGGCGTCTGCTGCGGGGACAAGGTTTCACCACCCGTGGCCCGGGGAAGCTCTGGGCCGAGAGCCGCGCAAGACCCCGAGACCACCTAACCGTACACTTAAGTCAGTGCGTCTCAAACGGTGAGCCTTACAGCTTTACTCTCAAAAGGAAAGAAGAAAAAACCCTACTTGGGAGTTGTTTGCAAACGTACCTCCAGACTCGGGCCTGCTCCTCACTGCCGGGGAAGGGACGTGGGGGCCGGGGACCCCCTACAGGAGAGGACAGGCAACTGACGTTCCACACAGGCTGGGGCAGCATGAGGAGCCTGGGAGGTGACAGGACCCCCACCCCTTGTCCTTCTCTTCTGCAGGCAGGTGGCCTTGCACCCTGGTGGCCATCAACGCTGGCCCCTGTGGGCCCCCCCCCCCCCCAGAAGGCACTGCTGTCTGGGGTGGCAGGCTCCTGGCTCTGCCCAGGCCAGCAGGCACGAGGCCGTCAGGACGAGCCAGGTGTGCCCGGGAGGGCCGCCCACGCCGGCCGGGTTGGGCTGTGGGGCTGGCGGGACTCTGCAGAGCGCGTGCCAGGCGGCCCCAGGCCTTGGGCTGCGGCAGCAGGCAGTGCCCGCCCATCAGGCAAGGCTGCCCACGGCCGCCTCAGCGGCTGGGTGCTGTCCCCACAGAGGAGCCCCAGGGCCAGCTCCTGTCCTGAGGCCTGAGTCCAGAGTGTCTGGCTCCGCCTGCCCCCAGCCCTTGCCCTACGGCTCCTGGGCGCTGGGGTCGGTGGCTTTCGGATGTGTCCTGGGGCCTTGGCTGTGGGCCCTGGGGGGCCTGCCCTCACCCGGGGGCGCTTCGGAGCCTCTCTCGGGGCACGCCTTTGGCCTCTGTGCTTTCTGGCTCCTGGTAACAACATCAGAAGGGGCAGCATCAAACCCCAGAGCTTGAGGTCCCATTGCTCACTGGTGGTCCCTGAAGGCTGCCACTGACCTGGGTCCTCAGACCCAGCTGGCCTGCCCCACCCCTGGGAGAGCTCGGGGGTCCCAGCCGCACCTTCCCCCATTTTCCATGCCACTCAGCCAGGCCTAGGACAGCCACAGGCTGGGGGAGACGCATAAAGGACGTGCTTCTGGGGCCACGGGCTGGACCAAGGCGTGGCCTGCGGGCAAGACCAGGCTTGGGACCACACTGCCCGCCAGCACCCTCGGCCGCTCATCAGCACCCTGCGCCCCAGGGCCTGTCCTGTGCTCAGGTGCTGTCGGGGGTTAAAGGCCAGCTGCTGCCACCTATCCGTGGACACCAGGGTGCACCTCCCAAGAGCCCAGCAGGACGAGAATCCCGCGCCTCCTGTGCGGACCAGGACACCGAGGCTCAGAGCGTAGAAGACACAGCTGGTCGTGCAGGCAGGACGGGAGCGAACTGACTCCCAGGCCGTTTCTGCGGGGCCCCCACCGCAGGGCCTCACGGGCATGGGGCCCAAGGCAGGTGGGAGGTGGGCTCTGGGGGTTTCTGGACATGGCGTCTAGCCAGGCCCCCCCCAACCCTCAGAACACCGCACCCCCACCTGGCTGAGGACTCCTAACCGCTGCTCAGCCGTGGCACGCACCTCTTGGGCCCTGGGGCGGGGCCCCCGGGGGCCCCCAGGCTCCTGCGGATGTGTTCTCGTGAGCGGATGTCGGCCTGAGGAGAGGGGTGGCCTGAGTGAGGGCTGGGGGCCGCGGTCCCGAGCTGGCCTCTGGACAAGCCCTCCCGCACCACGCGCTCCCCCGAGGCCGCCGCAGGCCTGTGGGGTGAGGCGGCGCAGCCCTGGGGGTGTGCAGGTGCAGCCTGAGCCAGGGGAGCCTCTCCTGGAGGGTCTCCCGGCTCAGCTCACCCGTCTCCCTGTCCAGTGTTGGCCACGACCCTGTCCCCAGGGAAGTGCAGAAAAGTTCTTCCAAGTCCCCAGTGACGAGGGGCATGAGGGCCCCAGGTGAGGTCAGGGAAGACTGCGGGGGACTCAGCACCAGGCTGGCCCCGGGGCCCAGGACACACAGCCAGCCCCAGAGGCCTCCGCTTCAGTGCACAGGAAAGCGGGCAGGGCGGGCAGGGGCCGTGCCACGGGACGGCACTTAGGAGGGAGAGCCAACACATCCCCCCCAGCCAGGCACAGGCCCCGGGGGCGGCGGACAGAGGGCTCCGCCTCGCCCAGGAAGCAGGAGGGCAGCGCTGACTGCAGGCGGCCCCCCGGGAAGAAGATGGATGAGAGACGGACAGAGCAGCTGGACAGGGTCCACCCCCGGCAGAAGTGACCCGGCTGCCGGCTCCCTCTGGGCTAGACCCGGGGCCCTCCCTGCCTGGGGTGCCAAAGGCATTCTAGAAGGCCCTCCCCCCCCGGGGCGGGTCACTGTCCACTCGGGTGAGCTTGGCATGGAGGGGACAGACAACTGCTCCAATGCACCAGCGCATGGGAGTCCCAGGCTCTGAAGGTTTGGGGAGTAAGGAGTTCTTGAGTTTTCTCCCTCAAGCTCACACAAGGCAGGGAATGGAGGAAAGGCTCCCTGGAGCCAGGACACATGTCACAGGCTTGGCAAGCCCCAGGCAGACCTAGGCAGACCTACGACTCTGGATGGGGAGGGAAGTGGACTCTCAGGGAGGGTCTTGAGAAGCCACCCTGCAGGCCTTGGTCCTCAGCAGGGGCTGAGCCACGTCCGGTACAGGGTGTGGCTGCCACCTAGAGGCCACCCTGCAACCCAGCCGCCAGGAAGGCCCCAGGACCCGAGGAAGGTGGCGATCACCGGCAGCAGGGTGACTGGGCGCGCGGGGGCCAGACGGGCAGCACTGGGGCCCCGGGAACGGCCGCCCACCTGGCGCACGGGCTCCGGGACGCGGAACCTGCAGCAGCGGCGGGTCAGGCGCACGGCCACCTCCAGGCTAGTCTTGTGGCCCACGGAGACGTACAGGGGCTTGGTGCTGCGGCCGTGGCTCCTCAGGGCCTGGGGCGGGGAAGAGGGTCAGGGCACGGGGGCCGGAGGACTGACGGCTGGTCCGAGGTGGCAGGAGGAAGCTGGCGGGCGGTGGGGTACACCCAGCACCCTCAGGGCACCTCCCTGCTGCTTGTCCTGGAGACAGGGTGAGGTGACAGGGGCACAGAGGCCCCCTCAACCAGCCTGGGGTGGGGAGGAGATGAGGGTACAGGCACAGCCCCGACAGAGTGGGGGACGGCAGGGAACGTGGCTGGGGCCTGAAGCGTGGGTGCCTGTGCGCACGGACCTGGGGCCCTGCTGACCCTGGGCTGAAGGGCCTGCCTTGGTGGGACTCACCATGCCCAAGACGGCCCCGGAGCTTCCCGTCAGAGGAAACGAGTCTCCCCCGGCCCGCAGGAGGCGTAGCTGGAAGACAGGCAACACTTGACGCCACCCTTTCCCGGTAGAGCCGCTCCTTTTCACAGCCTGAGCGGCGTCGGGCGTAAAGAGGGGGATCTGGTCCTGTGTGGGCCGTGTCCAGGCACCAGCACGGCAAGGCCCCGGGAGCTGGGCCCCCCAAGTGTGGTGCAGAAAGCGGGGTGCAGCCTGGCCAGCCAGGGGGCTGAAGGCCCTGCTCCCCCCCGGAGAGCCAGAACCTGCCCCCGAGAGGCTGCATACTTCCCGCCCCATTCTCTCCTGCTAGAAAGTTGGGTGCTTTTGATTCAACGCAGCCTTTGTGGGTGGGGTGAGGTCCTGCCCGCTTGCATGGGTCTGGGGTTCCCAGGCACTGCCACGTACAGACGTGGGCCTGCCTGGGGCAAGGGGACGGACATGCCCACCACCCCACGAGGCTGCTGCCAGGGCAGAGCGAGAGTATCAGCAGCCGTCTGCAGAGGCCTGTCCCGCTCCCAGTGCCAGCTGCAGGGGACAGGGCAGGGGGATGTCCACATCGGGGGGCACCAAGGGCAGGGCCTGAAGGCTGGGGTTGGGCTCCCCAAGTGTCCCAGCCCTGCCCCTACATGGGAACACCTCCAGGGCAAAGAAGCTGGGCAAGGAGCTCAGCGCCCAGAGGGCACAGGAGGAGGGGGTCTTCCAGGCCGTAGGCCCGGGATCCGGGACGTGCCGGCAGGCAAGGGCGCCACAGAGCAGGGTGGGGTCCGGTGCCCCCCGGCCGCGCGCCCAGGCCCACCCTCACCTTGTCCTTGTGCAGGGCGTTGTTCTCCAGCCCGTCCACCTGCAGCAGTTTCTTGGCGACCCCGACGCAGGGCAGGTCAGTGAGGACGCCGAGGTGGCAGGCCACCCCGAAGCCTGTGGACGGGGGCGGGGGTGGGCAGTGAGCCAAGCAATCTAGGGAGGGTGTGGCTTTGGGGAACAAGCCAGAACCTCACCCAGTTTCCCCAAGTGAACAGAGTGCTGTCCCGGGCGGAGGGCCGAGGAGACAGGAACGCTGAGCCTGACCTTGGACATGGCCCCCTGCCCCGACTCCACGAGTGTCCGGCCGGGCGGAGGCGGCCTCCCCACCTCGGGAGCCCGTTCAGCGTGCTCACGGCACCCCGCCCGCGTCTGTTCTCACTCCTGGCCCCTTCTAGCTTCCTCTCCCCTCTGCGGCCAGTGCGCCTTCGTCCCCTCACCCCCACGGACACTCGGGGGCTCCCGCCACATGGCCGCGCTCCAGCCCGGCCCCACCGCCGCCCCTCTGGCGCCCTCTGCTGCCGGGCCTGGGGGTTGCGACCCGAGGGTCAAGCGCTCCTGCCCCTCCGCGCCCCGGGCCAAGGCTCCAGCGCCCAGAACCAGGCTTCCCCGCGTCCACTCCTGTCTGCTCCCGTCTGGTTTGGGGCAGGGGCCCGTCAGGACGCAGGGTGGGCTACGGGGGCGCAGGCTGGCTGAGCCCGGCCTGGGACTTCTGGGGGGGGGGGTCAGGTCTAAGTGGGGCGCTGGGCCTGAGATGGGCCGGCGGAGGGTGCTGGGGAGGCCGTGGGTAGGCAGGGAAGATGGGGGATGAGGGGAGGCAGGGTCTTCACTGGTGGGTCCTGACAAGGCAACGCGCCCAGAGAGTTGTCAGTGCCCGGCCAGGGCGGGGCGCAGGCGTCCCGAGGTCCCCCACCTCCCCGCAGCCCTCCCAGGGCACCTCTGGGCAGCAGAATCACCTCGGGGGTGGAGCACCCCATTTCCATCCACAAGGAGGACCTGGAAGAGCCACACAAAGAGCTGTGGTCAGCGACACTGGGGAGCTCCAGGAGCAGGAGGGGTGGGGCCCCCACCCTGAGGCCAGCTTTGAGGCCGGCCAGTCCCTGTCCCCAGGGCAAAGTACACCTCCCACCTGCGAGGTACCTGCCTGGGGCATGAGGCTCGGCTCCTTCTCCTGAAGCCGCCGCACAGCGTCCACCAGGAAGGGCACCTCCCGGAAGGCCAGGAAGCCAGACAGGTAGGGGGCCGTCAGGCTGACCATGCGGCAGTCCTCGTACACCACCTGTGCCCAGGCAGCCGGGTCAGGCCCCCAGCGGCCCCGTCACCTGTCCCCCGACACGCCCTCAGCCCTGCCCCCAGCTCCCGCTCATCTGCTCTCTGGAAGGCTTGAAGGACGCACGGGGCTGGGGAGTCGGCCTGCGGTGGAGCTGACCTCGGCTGACTGGGCACCCCCTGTGGCAGAGGCAGGGCCGTGGCCAGAGGGCCGAGCGCAGGCCCGTGGGCGCGACGGCAGGCAGGGCGGCCCAGAAGGAAGGGCCTCGGGGAGGGCACAGCCTCCAGGAAGGCGGCTCTGGCTTCGTGAAGACAGGTTTCAAATAACTCAGAAGAGGACAGGCGGACCCCAGAGCTGGAAAGAACAGGGGTGCCCCGGGACGGCAGTCTAAAAGGCAGCTGCAGAGCAGCCCGGAGGGAGGGAGATGGGTGGCAGCCTGGAGCCTGGGCCACAGGCGACAGGGTGGGGACACGGGTCTGAGCGCAGGGCCCCCAGGCCTGCGGGGACCAGCCAGAGCCTGCACAGGGACAGCTCCCTTCCCAGGGCTGTGGCAGTGGAGATGGCTCGTCAGGGAGAGACGCCCTGGCACACAGTCCTGCTGTTCCTGCCTGGAACGGGAAGGGACCTGCTTGGGGCACGGGGCCCCTCACCTCGGGTTGTCACTAGAATGTGCGCATCCTCCAGGCCCCAAATAAACCTCCTCCTCAAGAGCAGCGACTCCCCACCCACCCTACGCCCGGTCCTCGGCAACCGTGACCCTACTTTGTCTCCATGGACTTGCCGATGGATCTGCATTTCTACACGCACTTCCAGGCAAGTCTGGCTGCCGCGATCCTTGACTGGGCGCTGGAGAGACGCTGGACCAGACTTGCCCAAGATCCCTTCCCAGTCTAAGTGTCCCCAGGGCACGTGACAAAAGCTATGTCCAAGCAGGGGACACTCTTCTACTGGGTGCTGGGGTCACAAAGCAAGACAGTGTGACCCTACCTGGGGGACCTGCCGCCAGTGGGCAAGACGACAGGTAACCCGGTAACGAAGAGCCGCAACAGCACCCGCAGGAATGAAGGCTGAGGGCAGAGGCGGGGGGCTAACCCTGCAGCTAGGGACGGGGACGGACCGTGGAACGCGGGAACTGGGTCTGGAGACGTGCGCCGTCCTGATTATTGCTAGTGGCGACCACGCTTTCACTGCGGGCTTACCACGGGCGGGCTACGCTATGGCTTCCTCTGCCTGACCTCACTCACTCCTCACAACTCAGAGCTGGGTTTCGATACTTTCTCGTCTGGGGAGGGGAGTGGAGGCCTGCGGGGCTCAGTGGGAGGGGCAGAGCCCAGGTGGGAAGCCAGGCGTCTGTGCCCTTCACCCCCACGCCACCGCACAAGCTGACCGGGGCCTCTGAGGGCAGGGACACAGAGCAGGTGGTCAGGACGTTCTTGCTGAGTTCCGGTTAAGGCGCTTTCCAAGTGCAGGGCAAAGGCACGGAGGCGGGGGGGGCCATCTTTGGGTGCCCGGGCCCCCCAGGCTGTCACCTGCCAACAAGCCCTGCGCCTGCTGTTCATGCGTTCATCCACGTGTCTACTCGAGTGTCTCCTCTACGCCAGGCCGGAAGCTCGGTGCCGAGGCCACGATGGGGGACAAAACCACAGGGTTCCTTCCACCGTGGGACTTGCAGGCCAGTGTGATAAGGATGAAAGAGAGGATGCTGGGAGCAACTGCAGGTCCTGCAGCGTGACGGGGGGCCTTACTGAGGACCTCAGGGGTGGCCGAGACAGCTAGGTGAGGGGTGCTGCAGGTCAGGCCGGCGGCAGCAGGGCCTGCGCGGGGGTCCGAAGTCCTCTCTCTGCACGGGGACCGGGTGACCGCTGAGCCTACGGCGTGACTTGAAGCAGCGGTCAGACCCAGGAAGACCCTTACACCTCGCCGGTGAGTGTGAACTCTACGGAGAACGCACGGGGCCGTCTGCAAGGCACGAGGTGGCAACCTGGTCACACCTGCTTTTTGGGAAACGCGCGCTGCTGGCCGCATGGAGACGGAGAAGGGACCCCAGGGGCAACCCTGGGGGCCGGGACCGAGGGAAGACTCTGCCTGTCACCCGCAGGAGGGGTGACCGTGCCAAGGGGCAGCCGGGGTGCAGACAAGGGGACGAACGCCAGCACCTTCCGGAGGCAGGAGAAAAAGGGGGGCTGGAGTGTAACGGAGCTGGAAACCGGGCAACGGGGGCGGTTCACTGCGGGGCACCGGCGGGGCTCTGAGATGGAGGCCCAAGAGGCCTCCCCTTCTTCTTCGGAGACTCCCCAGCCCAGCAACGGCCCCTGCAAAGGCCCCACGGCCCGCGCCCCGGGTCACCTCGAGCTCAGGGTAGCTGAGCACCACCAGGGAGGCGCAGGCTCGGACACTGTCGCCCTTCACGAAGGACACATCCACGCCCCCGACCCGCTGCAGGCCGGAGAAGGCGGGGTCCCGCTGCCACGCCTCCGTGTCCCGGTCCACGACGCGGGCCTTCAGCAGGGCTTGCTCCCTGGGGACAGACACACGTCCAGCGGCGCCCGCACGCCCAGGCCCGGGGGTAGGGGCCCCCCCCTCCCCCGTCCGCCCCCTCCCCCGGGACCCCGGACCGGGGCCGGGAACGAGCGCCGCCGCCCCGGCCACTACAACTCCCGAAAGCCCTTTCGGCCGCGCGCCGGAAGCGGGCCCGGGCCCCGCCGCGCCGCAGCCGGGTGTTCCGAGGTGGCCGGCGCGGCGGGGAGCGGCGTCGCTCCAGCCCCAGGGTCTTGGTCGTTCCCCGGTCCCATTACCGTTTCCAGAGCGACAAGGTTTCCTCAGGCGGCCGCCCAGCCGCCTCCCGGGCCATGGCGCAGCCTCGGGGCCGCTTCCGGGGCGTCACTTCCGGGAGCTCCGCGCGCACGCGCCAGACCGCCCTGGTTGCCATGGCGGCGCTCGACGGGGCTCCCGGACGCCGCCGCCTTGTGGCCGGAGGTCCCACTGGGGATCCGGCCTCGCCTCCTGCTCGCCTTGGAGGGGACACGAGCGGGCCTGTCCGCGCGGCCGTGGGCCCGCGGAGGGCGCTGGGCTGCGCGACTTGGGCGCCCCCGGCGGCGGGACGTTACACGGACTCGGAAACGCGCGCACGTGCGTGGTTTCCACGTGCACACGGAGCCGACAGCGGGCCGCTGACCCGGAGAAGTGACCGGGGCAGGAAGCTTTGCAGAAATGGTGGACAGAGCTGGCGAGGCAGACGGCCGCGGCTGGGGCAGGGAGCGCGGAGAAGCCGCGGAGCGGGCCGGACTGTGAGAACCGCTCACAATAAAACCGGACACGGGACGTGGGCAGCAGAGCGAGGCCTTTACTCACGGGTCTGCAGAGCCGGGCGCCCTCGGCCAGGGCCTGTGCGCGCCACGGAGACAAAGGAGCCTGGTTTTATAGTCTCGGCTTCCCCGCCCCGAAACGGCCGCCCTAACGTGATCATCTTCCCTGCCCCAAAGGGAGAGCCATTAGCTCCCCCTCTCTCTCCTCCTTCCCCGTTTCTCCATGACCGGATAGGAGTTACAATCTAACACGTTCATCCAAATGCCCCTTCTGTGGTTTGTAGATACGCCAGTGCTGTCAGCTCCTTCTCAGAGACCCTCTAATTACATTTGCCCTTAAGACCCTCTAATTACATTTGCCCTTAAGACCCTCTAATTACATTTGCCCTTTGTTACTAATGGTTTCCTACGGGTTTGGGAGTCACTATGTCCTTGTTTCTAACAATTCCCCCCTGTCTCTTTTGGAAAATTGACTACTCAAACCATTCTATTTATCCCTTCAAATCTAAGGAGGATTTCTCGACTTTCCTCCTCATGGTTAGGATTCCCTTTGGCCTCCAGGAGGAGATTATGAAAAGTTGCTGCATCTGTTTAGTTAGTGCAGTCTCAATTAGCCTTTGAACCAAACCTCTGACGCAGGGAATAATACAGCAGCCTAAAGCTGTGAGGACGCCTGCTACCACTGTGAGGGATACGGGAGCTGATGAGATCATTCCTTTCCAGTTGCCAAACCAGTTTTCTAACCGTCCTGTTATGGGATTGTCAATACCTGAGTTTTCTGCCAGCTTATTTGCTAAGATAGTTAGTCCCTGCAGAGCCTTAGTGATAGATCCATAAGGGGCGGTATTATTAGGGATAAAGGTGCAACACTGTCCCCCAAGCATTACACATACACCTCCCTTTTCTGCCAACATCATATCCAGTGCCATCCTGTTCTTCCAAGCCACTCGACTGGTGGCATCTAATTGTTGAGCGATTCCTTCTATAGTATTCCTAGTATAATTGATAAACCTCTGCTGGTTATAATAAATATAGTTTATTTAGTCAACAGAAGAGCACTGACTCAAACCCTGCTGCTATCTGATTTCTAGCTTTAAACTCATCTGGAACTTCTCTGGGGACTCCAATGGTGTCACTATAGATATGAGGATTATAGGATTCACCAGGCGCCACTGACCTTTTTTTCCTAACGGGCAGTCTGGATCGGTTTTGGAAATGCTAGGGTAAATGGGATAGCCAATTGAACCAGGGCACAGGTTCCACTCCACCTGTCAGGTAGGATTTTCCAGAGACTCCTCTGCCCAGAATACCACCAGACATCTGCTCTGGGGACTTGGAGGGGAATATAGTCGCCGGCCCCACTGTGAAGGTGGCTCGCATTTCTGGTATGAGTGCATGTCAGGAGTTCTCCCGCAGGGGTACCTGAGTTCGCTTCCCACCTAGAGAGGCAAGAAGAGTAATTCATGGGCCCCACTGAGTATGAAGGGAGTGACTGAGTTCCATTACTCCTTATAGAGGGAAGAGGAGAGACAAGCTTCTGCAAGTCTCGTTTCCCCGTGCATTCTCATCCTGGTAGAGAGCGAGCATACAGGCCGTTCCCGAGGGGTCAGAGTCCCAGCCTAGTGGAAATGGTACGACCTGTGCCTGGGGTCTCCCTGTGGTACAAGCATAACAGTTGCTTTTATTCAGGGACTTAACGGTAAATTTGACCCATTCTACCCAAGCATTTGCATCCCCGTATCCAGTGTCTATCTCTAAGGTCTGTCTGAGATCTAATACCTCAAAGACTTTTACCTTGGCTGGATCATTCTGGGGTCTTTTCTGAGGTGTTTCTGAGGTCCCGGTGCGGGGGAGTTAGATTTTCTAGGGAAGAAGTTGTCACTAAGTGAAGACCTAGCCACCCTACTGGGTTTAGGCCAGATACATCCGCTCCTAAGCCATAAACTCTGGTAGCCACAGGGGTTCCTGACTTAAGGCCTGTGGCTGGTTAAGTGTTAGAAGAGGGTTGCACTGGAGAGGCTGGCAGTTTGGGGGAGGAGCTTCTTTGCTTAAAGTTGTTTTAGGCAAAAGAGACCAGTTTTAAAGTGAAGCCCACTGACCACCCCATACTTCGCCAACCCAACCACTTAGTTCAGCCAAACTGTTGAGTCTCAGGAGGCAGCAACGCAGATGGGCTTCTTCAGTGAGGCTTGTATGTACAGACAACCACTCGAGATCATAGGCTTATGCCCTATGAAAACAGAACACACACATGTTAATTCACACAACACAATTCACAAACCAGTCTTTAAATTTGCAAGACTGTCTTATTGGGAAGACATCCAGTTGCAAGGCATTTGATATTCTTCTTGCCTGTAAATTAAGCATTACTGATAATGTCACAGACCTGGTTTAACTTTTGAATGAAAACAAACTTTTAATTAAAATAAACTTTATAGACACAGTTAGCTGCACTAGTTTATAGTCTACCACTGAGCATTGTGATTTTCCTCAAATCATGATTTTTCTCCCTAAGATTACCCTCCTTGTCATTAAAGGGACTGCATTAAGTCCAGTTTTAATTTAGCCTGTTCATTTGCATAAACACAACAAGAGCAGTGATTGACCACATAAGATCTTTTAAGTCTGCTTTGCTGGAACTCACACAAGGAACCTTCAGGATTACCTTTAGTCTGCCCTCTGGGCACAGAAGCTGAGCCACACACCTGCCATCTGGCCTTGCCTGTAAAACCCATGCTTTTTACAAGTTCTTCAAGCTTTCCATTGTGCGTTAAGTTTCCTCCTAGCCATTTATCAGGGAAGCAACCTTTGTTTCTTCCCTAGAAAGATTGCCATGGACTGCACAACCACCCAAGGTGCTAGGCCTTTCCCTCATGGGCTTGCCTTAGCCTAGGCATGCCTCCTTCAGGCATGACATTCCAGTCAAAGCCTCGGCTGACATAACCACCATTAGCAACTGGTCTTATTAGTTTTATGCAAAGGAACCTTATGTCACTTCTTACTTCTTTACAATGCCAAATACTGGAGGGTTCCCGTAGGGAGAAAAATATAGAGGCGTGAAGGAAAATCCTTGTCCTTCAAAACTGCATTTCCATGCATTATACCTTCTATTACTAAAACCATACAATTTCTTCTCAAAACCTTTATAAATTTCTAACAAACCTTTTCATTTACATGCCTTACACCTTTCCTGGTTCCCTTTCTTTTATGTGAAGTTTTAAAATTTCCCTGGGAAACCTCGATTTTTCCTTTCAGAGGATAAACAGAACACAAGCAGCTGAGGTTTCCTTTTCTCAAGTTTAAAGCTTCCATAAATTTCCCTTTTATTATTACAACTTTTCTTAGACCTTCTGCAGCATTCACAAACTTTCTAAATACCCTTTACTGCTTTAGATTTAACCATAACATGCTTCCAATCCTTGTTCTTTTCCACACGGCGAAGGACTGTACTTAAACTCAGTATCTGGAAGCTAAAAGTTCCTAGATTTGCAGAGATATTCTGCAGCTTTTTGAAGTTCCTGCTTCTCCTCTCTTCTAACATACACTTTCTGATCTTTCCTGAGGAGTTTTTCAGTTGCTTTATTTGGCCCATTCATTTACTTTTTGCAATTTCTTACAAGTATTTGGCCAGTTTCTGTTACAATGGTGACCTTTAAGAGTTCCTGTCCTACAGCATTCTTTGGATTTAGACCAGAATACTTCCTCATTTTGTCCCTGAACTTCTGTAGGAATGCTGATGGAGTTGTATCTTGAATGCCTTGGAGACATTCTGTGCATGAGGAACGGACTCCTTGATTCCCCTGATGACGAGGCTCCTAAGGTCTCTCATCTGAGCCCTAGCCTCCGGCCTGTTATCCCAATCAGGGTCTATACTGGGAAACTTTTGTTAGGCCGGGACAATTTCCTGACGGGGGTGGGGGGGGGGTGGGGGGGTGTCCCCTTTCCCATATCCTCATAGCAGCTCGTCTGATCACTCCCTTCTCTTCCCCACTGAAGATGTCTAGTATAGACATTAATTCCATCCACATGTATATGCTGGGTCCAGGGAACTGGTCTAGTTGTTTGACCAGTCCAAGGGGGTCCTCTACCAAGCGCTTCATATTGCGCTTGAAATTTCTAACTTCAGTGCTTGTTGAAGGAGCATTTGGCATATCTAATATGTCCTGGGCCCATGGAGACCTCCCTAAGGGGAAACCGGCTGCTCTGAGGGAACGGGGAAGTTCTTTAGGTCTTGCTTACATTGTTTCAATTCCTTTCTTAATTTAGATAAGTTGCCACCAGCGCCGTAGGTGTCATGGGGGTGGATACTGGTGGGGTATCTGCTAGGTGTTCCTGGCCTCTTCCGTCTGTACTGTCCGTCCACGGTGCCTCTGCCCAGTTGGCCGCCGGCTGGCCAGGGCTATAAGGCAGTGGGGGACAGGACAGAGGGTCCCAGGCCTTCTCTTTTTCTTTTTTACAGGGAAGGAACCTGCGGATTTGCTGGTAGGTGGTGATCAGCAGAGAGCATATTCCCTCTCTTCCTCAAAGGCTGATGCCTGGCCCTGGCTGTTGTGACCCAGTGGACCAAGCACCAGCCCACGAACCAAGTGTCGCCGGTTCAACTCCCAGTCAGGGCACACGACCAGGCCACACGCCAGGTCCCCAACTGGGGCACGAGCGAGAGGCAACCACACAGCGATGCCCCTCTCTTCTCTCTCCAAAAACAAACACACAAACAATCCAAAAAAGCTGAACACACATATAAGACCAGGGCTTGACAAACCCAACATTCATCGGACCCAAATCGGGCCTAGAAGACAGATTTCCCCTAAATGGGTTCCTTTGGCCAAACGAAACAACAATAATTTACCATTGTCTGTTTTTCCTTACTTTTGGTCCAGGGATCCTCTCCCCAATGCTCTAACATTCTCCCTAATGGACTGTTTGATGGGATGTTTGTGGGGCCTTCCTTGGCCCCACCCCTAGGCCTAGAATTTCTATTTCCCATCCTCAGCTGATTCCCGTGCCTGAATCCGGTTGTGTTCTCAACCTAATGGACCCAGCGGAGGGGCACTCCACACTCGTACCAGCCACACGCACAACTCGTACCAGCCACACGCACAACTCGTACCAGCCACACGCACAATCAGCTTCCCGAGGAGGCCCAACCACCAAGGCAGTACTTAAGTCCAATTTTCCTACCTTGGCCCGTGCACGAGGTTGCCTGGTTGCCGCGGTGTTTGCTTTTGTTTCCCCCTGCGTCGATCCACTGCTGTCCCAACAAGAAGTCTCGGGTCGTTTCCGGACACTGAGGCGGGTGGGCCCTGGGTCAAGCGGGCCACCCAAAAGCAGGCAGGACGCGTCTCCCCGCCTTGGCTCAGAGCCCTTCCCGCACACAGGCGGAGGATCCCGGATGAGCCCCAAATTGTGAGAAACGCTCACAATAAAAACCGGGACACAGGACTTGAGCAGCTAAGTGAGGCCTTTATTCACGAGTCTGCAGAGCCAGGCGCACCCTCACAGCCAGGAGCATGTGCGCACCAAGTAGACAAAGGAACCTGGTTTTATAGTTTTGGCTTCCCCACCCTGAAACTGCCACCCTAAAGTGAGAGCGATTAGCTCCCCCGCCCCTCTCCTCCTTCCCCGTTTCTCCATTACTGGTTACTCCGGAGTGACAATCTAACACGTTCATCTAAATGCCCCTCCTGTGGTTTGATGCCAGTGCTGTCAGCTCCCTTCTCAGAGACCCTCTAACTACATTTGCCCTTAAGACCCTTTAATTACACTTGCCCTTTGTTACTAATGACTTTCTCCTGGTTTGGGAGTCACTGTGTCCTTGTTTCTAACAAGACCGCCTCTGGTGACCCCGCCGCCTGCCTCGCTCCCTCCCTGCCGCACCGGGAGAAGCGGCCTTCCCATTTCTGCTGTTTTCCCAAACAACGACAGCTTGATAGTCAGTGTGTCCAGGTGCCATCATTTGGGGTGATGCGCCGCAAACCCCGTCGCGGGGCACCTGCCACTCACCTGGCACCCATGGCACCTTCACTGCAGGCCCAGGGAGGGCTCGGCCCGCTGCGGGGCCAGACTCCCAGCTTTCGCCGCAGGCTTCCGACTTCACTGGGCGCGTCCGGTGCGCACAAAGCCTCAGCACCAGACGACACACGCAACCTTCGGAAGATGGACTCTTTCCCCAAGCTCAGACATGAATACTACCCGATCCTCCGCGTGCCAGGCACTGAGCTAGATGCCCGGTGACAGTGGCCTCACGGTGTGTAAGTGGCAGAGTGGAAATGACGTGGGAGCCTACTTTAAACTGGGGGTTGGAAAAAGCCGCCCCCAGAGAGGACACCCGAAGGGTAAGCAGGAGACAGCAAGTCAGGCAAAGAAAGAGAACCGGGTGTTTAAAGGCGCTGCGGCAGGAAGGAGGCTGGTGCCTGCGGGGTGCTGACCGGCAGCCTGCGGCGCTGGAGGGTGGCGACGTAACCCCAGGGGAATTCCGCCAAGTGCACGGGTACAAATGCGGCCTGACTATAGGTCTCAAGAGGAGAATACACAAGAGTTGGGATCAGGCTTGGACGTCAGGAAAGGCTGCACATAGCGTCTGACAGATGCACGGCCTTGAGTTTTCAGCTGGGAGAGGGGCCGAGGGCCATGTCTCTGCCCCCGCTGCCCGCCACTCACCGCGCTGGTATTTACCTACACTAATGTATTTCTCACCACAGCACCGAGAGGCACTTGACAGGTGGGGACACAGGCCTGAAGAGGTCAAGTGGCTTGCCCAAGGTCACAGGGCTGGCCAGGGGGAGAGCCAAGGTTTCCTCTGGGGTCTCTGGAGTGCTAGTGCTCAGAGGCCCTTGGGTGTGGTCCCTGGGAGCAGTTAGGGGTCCTGAGCAAGTAGCTGAGCTGGGAGTTGACGCTGGGTTGTGTTCAGGGTACATACAGGTGGTGGTAATGGGGGTGCAACAGAACCCCTGGGCTGCTCCGATTGAAACATTCCCACGGGCTGTTTAGTCAGGGGCCCGACTGCCCGCCGCCAGAATCATAACTCTGAATACCAGGGTTTGGTGAAAAGAAAAAGAATTGTTTATTTACACAAAGCCCTGCCTCCCCCTCCCAGACCTGGTCAGTTTTAGGAAGGTCAGAAACACCGTTTTCCTACTTCCTAGGCACAGTTCAGCTTTACCAGTAGCTGCCAATCACTCAGTTCTGATTCGGGAGGTCCTTTCTGTGCTGTGGTGCCCTCCAGCTCTCAATGCAGGAACGCCTGGATTCTCGGCCTCCTTGTAAACTGCCTTCTTCCTGCAAACCGCATGGATCTCCTCTCCTTCTCCAAGCAGCCTGGCAAGAGCCTCTTCTCAAAGCCGCCTGGAGACCCCTGCTCCAAGCCAGATGGAGGGAGCCCACAAGAGCCAGAGAGTGAGGGCGTGAGGGCCAGAGAGAGCCTGAGAGAGAGAGCCTCCTAGAGCCAGAGCCAGCCCAAAATGTCCGCAGCTGCTTCTCTCTTCCTCCCTGCCTCCTCTCTCTCCCTGCGTCCTCTCACGCAGTGGGTGTTGCAAACCGTCCTGACCATTCACAGAACCCTACGGAGGCTCTGCCTGCTTCTTCCGTACCAGCCCACAGTCCAAGATCCCTCCCATCTTCCTGAGTCTTGGAAGTAAAGCGGATCTTTGCAACAATGTTTCCAGCCACTAGCCCAGGCATGCAAGGGCATCCTGAAAGCTGCTTCCTGCTGCCTGTCTCCCAGCCGCAAACTCCGGGGTTTTTGGACTCCCCTGTTTCTGTAACAGGGGGGCAGCACTGTGGGATGTGAACCCCCAAAATAAGTAGGTGGGAGGGGAGGGGGCAGGGTGGAAGGCGGGACTTGATAGGATGTGGAGACATGGGAGGCTTGCGTGTGCTCCAGCTGAGGCCTCTCCCTCCATTTCCGCTCTGCTGGCCTCTGGCAATGCTCCCGAGGCAGCGGCAGAGTCCGGGTTGGAATTGCCCGCACCTAGGAATCACTGAAGTAGCTCACGGGGCGGGGGTGGGGAGAATGGGAAGCGCTCATGACTGTCGGCTAACACACGATGGAATCCTGTAGCGCAGAACGAGAGGTAAATCATCTACGTGCAAATAAGGTTTTTAAAATTTTTTAGCTTATTTTTTTTAGAGAAACATCAGTTTCTTGTCATTGGTTGTTTTCTATGTTCCCTGACAGGGATTGAACCTGTGACCTTGGTGTATTGGATGATGCTCTAAACAACTGAGCCATCCGGCCAGGGCCATGGGGTAAAGCCTTAAAGAGGACAGTGATCAGTTGTGACAACGTGCATCGGAGTCCCCGCCAGCCTCGTGACTTTTCTGACGCGTGGAAAGCAGAGGCCTGTGCAGCTGGGAGGGGCCGGGCCGAGGGAGCAGGCACGGAGTGAGGACCGAACAGAGGGCGGGGCCGGCAGCAACACCAGGCTTCCTGGGCGACGGGCTGCGCCCCTCAGAGCTGGGGTTCCTGACCGAAGGCCGCTCCCCGGGAGGAGCCTTTTCTTCTTGGAAGAGAAAGTGCAGCTTTTCCCCAAAGTGCGGAGACACGAGTGGGCGCCAGAAGCCTAGCGTCACCTGTCACTGTATTTCCTTCACTGGGGAGCTCTTCGCCCTATCCCTCAACCCCACAGAGGCAGCTCTGGCTGGGATGCTGCCCTCCCCCAAGTTGGGGTGCAGGGCACCCCACGGTGGAGGCTGGGGAGTGAAATTCTGTGGCGCCTCAGCCCCGTTGTCATTTTGTCCCGTTCTGAACGTTTTCTGTCCTGGACCTTCCACTGGGCATACAACTCTACACCAGCATTTCCACCAGCAAGCGAAGCTGCCCCCCAAAGCCAGCTTCCCCCACAGAGAAGGAGTCTTTAGCAGCAAAATTCAGGTTTATTAAACAGGTGTAACAAGGATAATAAAATTTGCATTCGTCGCTGCAAGGCCAGTGTATTTCAGTACAAAGAAGATAATACTAGATAATGACAGTTAAGGCTTTGAAAGCACAGCATACGAAGCAAAACATCTTAATTAAAAAACCTTCATAAAAGCGGGGAGAAAAGTCCCATCCCACCCCCCCCTCCAAAAGGCTCTCTGCTCAGGTGTGGCACAGCGAGGGACCAGGGCATCCCCGAGGGCCTGGCCGGCTCCACCCCAGCTGAGCACTGAGGGAGCTCCCTGTGCGCAGTGAGGAGCGGTACAGGCAGGGCCCCCCGCCCCGGGTTAAGTGGCAGTTCTGGGTGCCGGTGTCAGACGGGCTGCCTTTGCATAGTCTGGGAAGATTGAGTGGCCGGGTGCCCCTCACCAGGCATGATGAAAAGGAACAGCCGCGGTGGTGCGGGGCAGGGCCTTCTGCACCTGGGGGGTCCTGGTACCCCTGTGCTGTTTGTGTCGCTTGTCACCCGTGGGCCTGGTTTCAAGCTGAGTCACTAACTCCAAAGACCTTGGCCTGGCTCGTGACCAGCTGTCCCCAGCAGTCATGGGAGTGGATGGGGCCGGGGGAGTCCAGAGACCTCCCGCAGCACCCTTGGGTGTGGTGAGGAGCCCGGCACCCCAGGGGGCAGAGGGCAGGGGCTCAGGGCTGGCTGGACAGAACCCCATCCTTTCTCGGACACTTGACTGGGTCTGTGTTCTCCCTGAGTCTGTTTTTACGCCCTGGCTGAGACCCAGAGCAGGCACCAGATACACACTCAGGGACACTGGGGTCACATGGGGTCACGTGCGTTCAGCACGGCGCCAGCCAGACGCGTCCCACAGAACGCCAGGGCCGTGCCTTGGACCCAGGCCTGCACGCACGAACTTGTCATGTAGAATTTCAGAATATGAGGATGGGGAGGGAGTCTGGCCATCAGTCCAGTCCCTTCTTCACTGACAGAGGAGGAAACCGAGACCCTGAGCATCCAGTGCTCGGGCCTTTGAGATGTGGCAGTGGCCCGCACGGGGCCTGCGAACTCTGGTGGGTTTGGCTCTCAGGTCTGCTACTCACAGGTGCCCTGATTCATGAGAAGACAGAGGAGTGGCACTTTTTTCTAGGTTCCCAGAAACCTAGAAATATCTGTACTATCCTCAGAACTTAAAGGAATGGAAAAAAAAGAAAACCAGATTCTCTTCTTAGAGTGCAGAACATAACAAAATAAATAAAAGCAAAAGTCCGTCACCGCGTCTTCCCTCCCCCTGACCGGGAGTGGTCCGAGGGGGGAGGGCCGGTGGCTGGGAATGTTCCCCTTGAGAGGCCTGAGGGCCAGGCAGGAAGCAAGTCTATCTCATCTGCCGGCCCTGCTTCAGCTCCACCGCCGTTTTCCACGCGGAGATGCAGTGGGAGAGCAGTATTTCTTCTGGGAACTGAGCTCCCATTTCGGGCAGAACGTCACTGTCTTTAGTTTCCATGTAACTCACTAGAGTGTCCCTCAGGCTGAAAAACCAAGGGACAGGAGAGAGCGCTGTGAACAGTCTGCAGCATAGCCCACAGACCCCCGTCAGCTGCCCCCTTCCCCCGCCGCCCACACAACCACGTGCCCCCGCGACCGGAAGTGCTCAGGGCGCACCCCCAGGCCGGCCACGACAAGTGGGTGGGCTGCAGGGAGCCGGCTCACACCAGCCGCGGCCTAGGTGCCGTGCGGCCACCGCAGGGCGGAGAGCTGACCTTGCCGAGGCCCCTCAGACCCCCCACGCGCCCTGGTCACACGCCCCGCTGTACAGGAACAAAGTAAACGCTTCTCGTTTCCTGGTGCCTCAGAACACACGTCGTACATTCTCTAGGGCCGGGCCCTTCTCCCCACACCGAGGACGGGCAGAGCAGAGATGCCAGTGCGTCGGGGTGTGAGCCGCAAGGCCCAGGGGCGGCGCTCGACTGGCATTTAGGAAACCAGCCAAGCGAGGCCCCTGCCTCACACCACACGCGGCGACGAGCACCACGTAAAGCCAGACGCACAGAAGA
Source organism: Furipterus horrens (assembly GCF_987537825.1). Classification (NCBI taxonomy): domain Eukaryota; kingdom Metazoa; phylum Chordata; class Mammalia; order Chiroptera; family Furipteridae; genus Furipterus; species Furipterus horrens. The sequence continues at coordinate 99,998,665 of NW_028327181.1, read as the reverse complement.
AACACGGGGGACTACTTCATAACCAAGGTCTGCGTCCCTGCAGGGACTTTACAGAAGAAACCAAGCTAGAGTCTTTTTAACACAAGAGGTCAGCCTCAACCTTTTAAGATCAAGGAAAAGATAAACAGCCCCCCCGTTCGCCCCAATAATCAAGGGACATCAAGAGGTCATTCAGAGGAGGGAATATGAATGGCTGGTAAACAGAAAAATGCCTTTGGTGTCACCAGTGAACAGGAAAATCTGAATGAAAACAAGAAAACCCGAGTAACGCCCCTTCTTTGGCCTTTCGGTTGGCAGCCGTGTAAAAGATGGACGCTACTCAGTGGTGAGCGCTCTCACCTGCACGCTGGTGTAACTATGAAACTTAAAATGAACCCCCACTGGCTGTAATGAGTGTGACCTCTGTAATTATTGAAAAGGCTTCAGGAGAGAGGACAGGTCCCCACCGCCCCGCCCGACCTCGGGTGCCCGGGCAACGGTAACCGAGGAAACCGAGCTCCGGGGAAGACGGACAATGTGCCTTGGCGGCACCCCGTGCCCAGCAGGCTCGCAAGCCCTACCTCCAGTTGGGGTTGAAATTCTGCCTGGTTTGGGGGTTCTTCAGTTTCAAGACCATCATTTCGTGGAGTTCCAGGAGGAAGGTGTCCAGGCCGCCCTGGTTCAGGAACGTGCTCAGCAGCTTAGCGCCCTGGGGGCTGAGCTCAGCTCGGTACTCGGCGCCGACCTCCCTGAGCGGCTCCTGGGCGAGGGAAGGGCAGGTGGAGTGGAGGCCCAGGAAGCGCGCGCGCCCTCGGCCCGCGGGAGGGTGGGAGACTTACCTTCCCCACGCGCAGCTGCTGCTCCGATCTGTGGGCCGCGAGGAGCTGCCAGAGTGCGACGATGTGCCGCAGCTGACACCCGTGCAAGGCCTGCGGGCGGGCGGGAGTGGGCTCCTCAGTGGCGGCAGCTGCGTCCCTGCCCTGGGCACTGCCCCCCGGCCCCCCGGCCTTGCATTCCCAGTGCGCCCCGACTTCACCTCCAGGGTCTGTTCCGTTTCTAGGCAGACCGGCTGGGGTGGGGCCGCCTAGACGGACGCACTCCCTCGGAACGGCGCCGCGAGGCCCACCTTCAGAACCTGCTCCGTCTGGTCGCCCATTCGCAGCCTGTCCTGGATGTACACGTTCACATCCATGCTCGGGTCCCCGCCAGCTGTGCTCAGGAACCCCAGAGCGACTTCTATGACGGACAGGGCCTCGCAGGCATCGCTGTAGGACTGCAGCTGCCCGCAGACGGCGCCCGTGGCCGCGCTGGCGAGGGGGACCTAGGCAGTCAGGGCGGACAGGGATCCGTGGGCGGCTGTGCGTCACAGTGGCGAGCCCGCTTACCGTCATCGCCGCCAAGGCCGCCGGCTGGGGCTCTGTGCGTCCCCAGTGTCAGCGGTGCCCCGGCCGACCCAGGTCGCTGCCTCCTCAGAGAAACCGGGTGAGGACGTGCCCACGGACAGCACACGCGCACACGGAGACACACCATGCCCCCACCACACACACGGAAGGATCAGGGGCACGCATGCCCGCCGGCCCCCGTTGGTGCGTGTGGCTGTAACCCAGCACCAGGAAACCAGCACCGTGACCTTGCAGTCTGTCACACTCAACAAGAAAGCGTGGACTCGCTGTCCTGCTCGCCCTCCAGAAGGAACGGAGGGCTCGGGGAATGGCACGACTTTGGCGCTCACAGCAAGCGCCCGGTGTGAGCTTAGCTCGGGCGGAGAGCCCTCCGCTGGACGGAGCCGGCGAGGCGGGGCCGCGTGCGCTCACCTGGGGCGTGTGGTTCCTGATGCTGGTGAAGAGGCTCTCGTAGTTCCAGTCGCGCCTGTGCACCAGCGTGGGGAGGCCCCGGGGCGCCAGCCGCGGCTTGCCCCGGAGGAAGCGGCTGATGACCTGGCGCTGGATCTTCTCCAGGTCGAATTCCTGCAGGCTCTGGCCGCCCTGCTCCACGTGGTACTGGCAGTGGGACAGGATGATCGGAATCAGGTCTCGCTCCACCTCGTAACTGATGACATGCACGTCAGCGACCTCAGAGGCATCGATGGAGTAGCTGAGAGTGTAAAGGTGGCACTCAGGGCCCAGTCAGGAGCCGGGCCCCACGTGCCGCCCCGAGTCTGAGCAGAGGCAGCCCTGCGGAGGGGCGCCAGCTGCGGGCTGGGCGCTCACCCGCTGCCCTCCTGGGAGAACATCCGCACCATGCAGACCATCTCGTTGTGCAGGTTCATCAGGTAGCTGACCAGGGCGGTGGCACAGAGGCCCGGGCCCTGGCGACACGGCAGCACGACCTCGAACTCAGCGTCCAGGTCAAGGTCGGTGCTGCAGTAACCTCTCGGCACCTTGACATCACCTTTAAATGGCAGGGCGACCCTCAGGCAGAGGTGGCCGCTCCCTGCTATCTCCTACCTGGGGGCCCATGGCGGGAGGAGCAGCACAGATGCCTCAGGCCGGCATCGCCAGGCCCAGGTGTCCCCGAGGGTCCACGTGTGCCCCCCTCCCTCTGCTTCCATGGGGACAGACCCAAGAGGATGTGACTTTCTGGCCCTGCAACTCCACCACCCCAGAGCCCTGCACCCAACGATGCACATTCAGACTCCAATGCGTGTCGCGTGGTGCCAGACAGCCGTGGGAGCCGAGGATGGGTGTTCAGGGGCGGGTCCTCCTGCAGCGCTTCGCAGTAAAGGGGAACCTGCCACTCACCGTTGGTCTCCAGGGACCTCCTCAGCTTGTTCCACGTGGACAGAAACACGGCGACTCTGCTGTGGAACAGCTGCTTCCGTCCCTCTGTGGGATACAGGCCGCCGCGCTAGGTCAGAGCGGCGTGGCCACAGGCCTGCGGCCAGAGCTGGCGCTGCCCCAGCGCGCCCACCGGCGCCACCGCTCAGCTGGAGGAGCCAGAGCGGGGCTGCAGCAAAACCTGTGCTGTGTCCTGGGGTCTCAGGCATCCTGGCTTCATGCTCAAAGCGCCCCCACCCCCGAGCTGGAGTGGTCCTTGAACCCCCGGGACACAGTGGGCCTGACCTCCGGTGACCAGAGCCCCACCTGGACTGTGACTGTCAACGAAGGCCCGGATGGACGAGTACGCAACTTCAGGAGCATTTTGGAACCGCTTCACGAGGTCCCTCTGCAGGGCCAGAATCTCGGGCAAGAACCTCACCAGCCTCAGCTCTGCTTCCTGGGAAGGGAAGACCATCCAGTGACGTCTCCCGTCTGCGGAGGAAGTGTCACTGGGCAGAGGCCCCAGGGCTGGCTCTGGAGCGTTTGTGCACTTGCGTGGCCTTCTATCAGTGGCCCCGGATACGGGGGAAAGGCTGTCCCCATGCTTCCAGCCAGTGTCCCCGGCAGCCCGCTGTGGGTCAGCACGTGTGCGCCCTGGAGACGGTGGGGAGAGCCGGTGCAGGCCCCGCTCTCACAGGCCGCAGGTCACACGCGTTTGCCCGAAGCGGGAAAGACAACGTGCCTGAGGCCACACAACGGGCCGGGTGTGGAGAAGCAGCCGAAAGCGGGGGACCCAGCATCCGGGCCGGGTGCTCGCGCTCCCCACCCTGGGTGTCGTTCTGAGGCCCGGGCCCCGAGCGTCCCCCCCAGTGGCCGAGCGCAGTCCGAGCGCGGAGCCTCCTGCTGTGTCCACCTGCTCTCTACTGAGCAGCAGGGACTCCCGATCGCCCCCCTCCTGCTCAACTGTACACGTCAGTCCGTGGAGGGGCACGACCGGCAAGTCTGCTGCAGGAAGCCGCAGTCACGGGGACCGAGCGAGGAGCCACGCGTGCTCCCAGGTCTGACCGAGACAGCCTCCAGCCCCGCCACCGCCGCTGTTCCACAAGCCTGGTGGCCCAGGAGCAGGGCAGACTGCGTGTGCGTGGGTAGGCATTCCAGGTTAAAGGCCCTCTCTCAGCCGACACGCTCAGGTGACCGACGGCCCCAGGTGCCGGGGGAGGGCGGGGTGCAGGCGCTGCTGGAGAGACGGCCATCCTGCTCCTGCTGACCCCGGCCCGTGCTGCGTTCACCTGGGACACAGGCTCCGCCCTGCCCAGACCGCTGGCTGTGCACGAGGATCTCTGTTCTGTCCCCAAGTCCTCTGAGCAGATGTCTACAGAAGTGTGTCCTCCCTCCGTCCCACCCACAATGTGTCATCTGTCCGGCCCTCAGTGTGTCCTCCACCCCGCCCTCAGCTGTCAAGATGCCCCGCCCCCAGGAAGGACCAGGCTAGCTCAGAGCCAGGCCTCAGGTCCCCGGGGAGGCGTCTCACCCGCTGCAGGAACCTCCAGAGAACAGGCACCGTCTCCTTGCCGTTTTTCTGCTCCACGACATGTTGGAAATATTCCACGGTGACCCTGGTCCGGCAGCTCCACATCTTGGAGCTGTGAACCACACTGTTCTGCGACAGGTGGGGCAAGAAGGCCACCGGGTCACCGAAGACGAGTTTGGCCACTGGGTTGGAGGCGACGCGCTCGTCCTGGCCGATGAGAGTGTTCGTTGTCAGGAGCGCCTTCTCCAGGTGCTGCGTGGGGAGGGCGACACAGGGCGCCGGTGTGAGACACTGCCGTGCGGACGGGGCCACCTGCCCCCGAGCAGGGGCGGGCTGGCCCGTGGGCTCACCTCTGTCATCGCCCACACGCTCGCTGTTTGCCGGCTCAGGCCTACGTCTGTGCCCACCCTCTCAGGAGCCCCCTTAGCTGGTGGGGTGGGGGTGGTCTATGCTGACAGTGCCCTTCTGGCGGCTCCACAGGAGGCAGCTCATCTCTCCATCTCTTGTTCCCTCAACTGCTCTGAGGTGCAATGAAGGAACCTGAGGCCTCGCACACGTGACTCCCAGAAGCCCCGCAGTCTGACCCGCCTGGGGCCATGGCACCGGCACAGGACGGTGGGTGACCTGGGCCAGGGCAGCTGGACCTGAGCTTGGCCGAAGGCTTCAGCGGCCTCCCTGGGGCCGCCTGGGGAAGCCCCTCCCACACGTTCCCAGGCGAGGGCGAGGCTGTTGTCAGCCCTCCTCACCCACCTCAAGCTCAGGTACCACAATCATCTCCAGGAGCTTTTCCCAGAAGTTTCTCTGTTCTTTGGTTGGCAAGACGGCATCAAAATTGAAAGACCCTACGAAGACAAACGTGTGGTTCCCCCAAGAACAAAACCCACCCAGGCTACACGGAGTAAACACTCAGTAACCGTTAGATGGGAACAATGTTCTCTTCCTGGGGTGGGCGCTGGAGACCTTCTAAACTGACCCGAGCACTTAAGAGCGGCCCCTGCACCACCCTCGCCTCCCGCTCTTGGGGAGACCCGCGGCTCTAATGCTGGAAGCTGCAAGGCCTGTGGTACTCGGTGACTCTGTGCCCACAACGGACCGGGCCGTGGCAGCGCCTCACCCAGCAGGGCACACACGGAGGGCAGAGCAGGCCTGCCCCGCACGAGCAGGGACGCAGCCTCCTGGGGCCCCGCCCTCCCCTCTGGGGCGCCGCGCCCACGCCCTGGGCCCCCGTCCCTGCGCCGGCTCACTCTCGCCGGGGAGGGCGAGCTGCTCCGAGAGGAGGCTGCGCAGGAAGAAGTGCACGGTGCTGGCAGTGTCGTCGGCGCTCTTGCCCAGCAACCTCTTCAGCTGCCCGATGTCCCTGCGGAGGTGCCACTGCAGAAACGTTTTCGCGTCGCCCACCGGAGGCTGGATGAGGTTACTCACAGCCTGTGGGGCCAGGGAACCACATGTCAGACACGGTCTGACCTGTGGGGTAGACGGGGCAGCGTTCGGTGCGGAGGGGGGACAGCAGCACTGAACCAGAGCCGGGCGGTGCCCGCGGAGCCTCGCGGTGGAGGCAGGGAGGCCGCGGAGCACAGCGGGGTGTGTGGTGTTGCTGAGGGGCCACCTGCCACCTGCTGTCCACCTCTCCACCCCTGGGGACGAAAGGACTCCCCGAGGCCACCGCAGTGGTGCGGGGCTGTAGGCTGTGGTCCCTGTGGTACCTGCGGGCTGTGGGCCGCTCCCCAAAACAGAGCCAGGTGCGTGAAGAGGCGGGCAAGGAGAAAGGCCACCGGGGACAGATCCCGGTCCGAAACCACAGACATATCCAGGGGGGACGGGTCTCCCAGCACGTGGCCCATCTGACTTCTGTCTGGGTTGTTTCTGGAAAGAGCAAGAGATGAGTTGAGGGCTGAAGCTCAGGGCTTCTCTGCTCTCGGGCACACGCCCGGTCCTCGGGGCCTGCAGAGCAGGTTCACGTTTTGGGTAAAAACAACACAGGACGCACTTTTCTCTGCTAAACCCAAACTGCTTTTTTAAGAGTCTTTTTCCTTCTAGAACCACCTTCCTGGGCGAACGACCTAAAGCCCACAGCCTTCTCTGAAAAGCGGCCGTGTGTCAGGACAGATGTCTGGACCTGCTCCTCAGCCCGCAGTCATGGTGGGGACGGAAGGCAGGCCGAGGACAGCAGCGGCCGGACAGTCGGCGCTTGGGTGGAGACACATGCGCTTTGGCCTCGCGTCCCAAACCAGAGCCTCGGGTCCCAGGTCTGGCCGAGCGCCTCCTGCCCCGCCCAGACAGGAGGGGCGGTGTGGCAGACCCATCCTGCTGCCGAAATACTGGCGATTCTAGGACGTTCTGAAGGCCAATGGCAACGACGGTTGGGGCTGTTTGAACGTGTGACGGCACCAGAAGAGCCAGAGAGCACGGTGACCACAGAGGCCCCGTCTACGGCAGCGTTTACACCCAGCCACGTCTGCTGAGCGGGGCTGGGATCGGGAGACCAGGGTTCTGGCTGGATCTGTGGGGAAGACCAAACACGTCTCCTCTGCTGTCTCAGGAAGAGGCGACTAAGCATTTACCAACGAGGCAGCACCTGCTCAGAGACGAAGGCCAGGGGTGTGGTTTTGTAGACGTAATGTCCCTGGGCGTTAGGCTGCCTGCTCACGTCCGCCTATTTCGGCAGCGGGCTTGCCCAGCAGTCCCCGGGGACGGTGCTGGCATTACCAAGTACCCACGGGTTGTCTGCTTTGCATTTGGGAGCCCAAGCGGCCAAGGGCAGACCCAGCACCTGCTGAGCTGTGACTGTGAGGGCTGTGGCCTTGGCGCCCAACGTGTCCCCGGCCCAAACGCAATGCAGTGATGACACTGTAAGGGATGTCAGTGTATCAGCCGGAATAGAGACAGCCCGCAGCCTGGTGGGACCGGTGGGAAAGGGTCCCTGCCTCACGTACATGACAATAGTGAATCCCGCGTGGGGTCTGTGGCCCACTCCTCCGATGCGTGCGCGGCAGTCGATACAGAAGCTCTGCTCCATGGGCATGCCGCACTAGGACACAGGAGCACACCGTCAGCACCGCACGCGCTTCCACGCCCTGGGAGCGCTCGCTACTGCTCGCGGGGTCGGGGGTCGGGGGTACAGGGCATGTATTCCACGCAAATTAGGTGGACTGTGGGCAAATTTGGACTTTCTCTCAAACAGAAGAGACCACTGAAGTTTCCTCCCCAAAGAGAACAGTGAGCGTGCGCAGCCCGCCTTCCTTCTCGGGGTCATGTGTTTCCAGCGCCTGCCGATCCGTCTCGGCTGCTTGCTTACGCCAGGAACACAGCACGCCCTCCGCTCCGCAGCGAACTGTTTGTTTCCGACCCTGTGACGACATGGCCTCCCCCTTCCCAAGCTCACTCTGCACCACAGGGTCCTGCTCGGCGGCTGTAACTCAGCCGGGAGCAGGCCACGCCCTCCCAGGTGCCCTGCCAGGACCTCCCGAGCTGGGCCCCCCTGTGCCAGTCCCGTTTCAGGGACGAGGAGGTCAGGGAACTTGGAGTGAAGGGCATGTACCTGTTTTCCCCTCCGCGCCTCTCATTTACGTTAAACAACACTCGTCCCTCCCACAGCCTGTCACTGAGCAATGGGCACAGGCGTTGCTAAGGGCCTGGCCAGATGCTTCGGGATCCGGGAGGAGGGCACCCAGGTCCTCCTGCCACAGGCTTCCGAGCTACGAGTCTCTTTTTCCCCGTCCCGGGCCCCTCTCTGGCCCATCTGTCCTCTTGGGGCCAGTGACTCAGCTTCTGACCCAGTTAGCATTTTGCCGCCACAGAAAGACACATGTCCCTGACCCCATGCTGCAGCAGCCAGCAAGGGCGTCTGGCAGTGGCTCCTAACCAGCAGCAATTTTGTCTCCCTGGGGACCGGTGACATCTTTGGATGTCACACTCGGGGGACGGGGGGGCTCCTGGCTTGTGGTGAGCTGAGGCCAGGGATGCACAGGACGGCCCCCAATCAAGAGACATGTGCAAAGTGCCAGACGGAGAGACGTCAGGCACCCTGGGCGTCATTTAGATGTTCAGCTGGAACACTAGGAACAGCTCTCAAACGTCTGTGTTCTCCTGGAAGGTCAAGGCCCTCACTATCTTCTCCTCCATGACCTGAAGGACACACATTCTGGGCCCCACAAACCCTGCTCCAAATAGCAAAACTCACCTCTCCCACACAGCACTGGTGACCGTTGGGACACGCTGTTAGGAGAAAAACAGGGCACGCATTGGCGGACGACCCTCGCTCAAAGGGACAGCTCTTCCCACGCCCCAATCACGAAGGGCGGGTCCCCAGCACATGTGGGAACGTATCTCTGAATTGATTTTATGAAGCAGAGAGGAACTAGATTCCCACCCATGCCAGGGCTCTCTGGGAGGCAGGGTGGACAGCGTGTTACATGCTGTTGTCTTGGACCATGCTACTGGCCGGGAGCGTGTTTCATGGCAGCTTGTGAAGCTAGTGTACAGGCTGGTTCACTCAGGCACAGCCGGGCCTCCGTCCGGTCCCCGCTGTTCCGTTCTGTCTCCCAGTCTCATTTCTCTAAATCGCTGCCTTTGGGCCAAGCACTGGGCTGTGCCACGACTGACCCCCCCTCCCCAGAGAGCCCTGCCCAGGAACGCTGGGTGGGACCCTCCGCAGGCCGCGTGCTGGCACCCACAGTGGGACAAGGCAGCACCCGCCACGGGGCCGCTCCCAGCCAGCAGTTCCCGTGGCATTGGGAGGCTCACCAGAACTGAAGCCCGCGACCGTCTCAGACACTGACACTTACTGTACCAGCGGACGCCTTCCAGACCCTCCCAATGTCTGGCTTGAGCCACCAAGTCCTCAGGCATTGTGGGAAGAAACGCCCTCTGAAAAACCGAGACAGCGGAGCTCGCTTTAGATAAGGAGGCAGGACAGGAGGTCTCGAGAAAGGATGAGAACTTCTGATTTCTGCCCTTAAACCTCAAAAGCTGCCTGTGAAGATGATGTCACTATGCGAGGACAAGCAGAAGCGAGACTCTCACCGTCACCGGGGACTCACAGACCGGGGGGGCAAGGGACAGAGAGAGGACAGGGACTCAAGGGAACCACGAGCTCAACCACCCCCGCACAGGCTGGGCATCTGCGTGGCAGCCCCGCAGTCTTACCGCCATGGTGGCTGGGGAGAAGGCCAAGTTCTTCAGGGGTCCCAAGACTCTGCCCCGTCCACAGAGGAAGACAACTGCAGCGTGAACAGCCATCTCTGTCACTATGCCCTCCAGGCAGCTGCCGGGATCCGCCCGCAGCAATGGCACAGTGTTGGTCACAAGCGCTGTTGCAAAATCCCTCACTTCAGGGGGCAGGGTCCTGCTCATCTCTTCGATGGCCTTGTTCACAGCCTCGCGTTGCTGGCAGGACAACACATTTCAATGTTAAACCACGTAAAGGAGGACATCCCGGGAACACAAGCGTCCACCCTGAAGTCAGTCACATGTCTCGATGCCAAGTGCCTATCCAACCCCGCGGCCAGCAGGGCTCCATCCTGGCCCTCTGTGGGGTCGGCAGAGAGAAGGCAAGGTTCCTGGGGCACAGGCCCGCGCTCCCCTTGGGTGTTCTATTGTGGTCACAAGCACCTTACATCCTTGTCATTAATTGTAACTTAACTCTAAAAGCTTTGGGTAAGGGAGGAAGTAGGCCCTCCTCGTGAGAAGGGTGAAACCCTGCACCCTGGGTGAAAAATTAGGGGCCTAATTTGTGTGTGCCTTTCTTTTCCCTCCATTCAGAAAATGCCCCCAAACACCGAGACGCTGGTACTCACCCGGGGCGTGGGGTGCACGATGCTGTTGGGGGACCCGTAAAGAGTGGCTACCTCCCGGAACAGGGCCAGCAGCAGGTAGGCCCTCCGGTGCGTCTCAGAGCTCCCGCAGGCCTGAGAAAAGGACGCCAACGGGGGCTGGACCATGTGGGCCCCGTGTGACTCAGCCCCTGAACCAGGACAGGGTGCAGGGCACCTTCCCAAGACCCTGGACACCTGGACCCTGCACCTCAAGGACCATCGCAGGCGACAGCCCCGAGACAGTGAGGTTCGTAAAACGTTCCGCTGAAGTGGGGGTGTCTGTGTCAGCAGCCTCGTGACAGAGGAACACAGACCCCTGTCCCTCCCCTGCCCTGGAAGCCCCCCGAGCACAGGTGCGATCCGAGCTCAGCGGGAAGCAAGACCAGACGCTTTAAACATTAGATTCTAAACAGCCCGCATCTTTCTTAAAACGAACGCACATGGGACCGCGTGTGCCGTCAGCGGGGTTTCAGGGCAGGAGCGGCTACCAGCGGACCCCAGAGGGTCCTCTGGCACCGAGGGCTGTGGCAGCTCAGCAAGCCCAAGCAAACCTGACCGCCCAGCTTGGCGGTGGCTGCTGTCTCTGCTCGGCCAGGTGCGTCCGTGGAGGCCACGGGCCCGTGACTCCCCACATGGCCGTCCTCCTCTGGGGCACCTCCCCCTGCATCACTGGACAGAACCACGGGAAGAGGCACGTTCGTGGGGCGCCCACTGTACCTGCAGAGCAGTCGTGATGGCCCGCGGCCCGCACTGCAGCATGGCCTTGCCCACAGCGTCACGGACAGCCTTGTACTCGTGCCCGTGCACCAGGAAGTGGTCGACGTGGCCCGGGTGATCCCTCTGCAACCCGGGAACACAGGGTTAGCCACGGCGGGGAAGGGGGGGAACGCTCGGCAAAGCACCGTCTGCCCAAGTAAGGAAGCAGGTCATCAGTGGAGGTCCAAGGCCAGGGACTGTGCTGGCCCACGGCAGGACAGTGCGTGGTGTGCAGGACACTCCCCCGGGCTCCCTGCAGCCCTGGAGGGCGAGGCGCTGTGACCAGGCAGGGCCACCTCTCTCCACTCCCAGCGGCCCCGGAGGCCAGGCGGCTTCACTGTGTCAGCCTGAATGCCAAAGGAAGCCGAGGTTTCTCGTGCCATTTGGATGACAGGGACAAGGAGAACAAGCTCGTTTCTGAGCACTGAGAACCTTGAAGCCCAGCGACGCAGCCCTCCCCAAGCCTGGCTCTGCTGGGCTCCGACAGCCGGGGACAGAAAGGCCTCATCCTGCTTTGCTGAGCAAAGCCAGAGTCGTCCTTTTGCTTTACCTGCATCCAGCGCTATCAGCAGTCATGCCTACAAAAACTGCAGCGAGGGAACAGAGAGAAGCCCGTGTGCACACACGCGCCCCTCCCCGTGGCAGGCCGTGAGGCACATCACCAGCTGCGCGGGGTCGCCCAGGGCACTGGGACGAGGGCCTGGAGCAGACGCAGGCCTTGCCCTGAGCAGCTGGGAGGAGGCCAGGGAGGGTGCCCAGAGGGGATAGCACCGGCTGCGGGACTGGCCCTCACCTGCTGTGCGATGATGTCCTTGGGGAACACCCACTGGGCCGGGTGGCCGGACCGGGAGAGACTCTGCACACACTCCATGCCCCGCAGGCTCGTCAGCTTCCGCACCAGGTACACCTGGTACCAGTCGTTCCCGGCCTGCGTGCAGAAGTGCTCCACCAGCCGCAGGTACTGCTGCCTCTCCGGGGCCACCACTGCGGAGCCAAGGAGAACGCGGTCACGGCGGGGCTGGGGGATCATCACCGACAGTCTCGGGTGCGAGGCCAGTACGTCGGGTGCACAGAGAAAACACCAACTGAGGAGGAGGGGCCCACCTTCCCCAATTTCTGAGTAACGGGGCAGAGGAAGGACTTGCCCGAGCCTTCCCGCAGCTCAGCGAGGACCTCGGCGGCCCTGTCGAGGCACAGGCGGAGCCTGGCCACCTCCTGCAGGCACTCGACCGAGGCCTCGGGGACAGGGTTGCTGCGGCCCAGCAGACACGCCCGGAGGAAATGCACGTCCTCCCGCAGGCAGGCCACGTCGTCCCTCGCGGAGCAGATGCCTCTCTTCTCAAGGAGCGCATCCTAGGGAGCCAGATGGAGGAGGACGTCATCTTTCCTCCTGTGCAAGCCCCAGCCCCCGAAGTCCCCGTGTGGCCGTGGGGCATAAAGGAAGGAGAAAGGACGCTGTAGGTCGCAGCGCACATTTTTGAAGCATAGAAAACGATTGTTCCTTCTCACTTCAGGGGCAAGAGAGAGGGATTGAGGGTGCTGAGAAAAACTGCGTGACCTGACTTTTCTCGTGTGCAGCTGAAGGTGTTTGCAAGGAGCGAGAGCCTGCGCGAGTGACCACAGAAGGCGGTCAGGGTGCCACCCACGCCAGGCAGAGCCCACGTCAGTGCTGGGCGCCTCTGGGCTGTGGGCTTTCCCTCCGCACGTCTGTGCCGAGGGAGACACTTACTAAGGGCAAATGCAGTGTTTCTGAAACTTTTTTCTCGCTGCGTGGAACACAGCGTCTGTTAATTTTATAGACTAACGTGATATTGTGACTTTTCAGAAGCACTTCCCACGGCACGGGGGGGGGGGGGGAGCACGCACCTCCATACAGCTGCTAAAAAGCAGGTACACCTCCGCCTTGTCCTCGGCCAGGAAGGTTTTTTTTTCTAACTGGGACAAGTACTCCTGGATGTAATCTTTGACTTCGTGGAAGCTACCGAAAGAGAAATAGTGAACCTGGTTACCTCGGGTCTAGATCCATTCCCCTCCCCCCCAAAAGGGGCTGCCTACTTCTCTCTCGCCATCTTCCACACACACGCACACACACACACACACGCACACACGTAGCACGCAACACGATCCTAACAAAAGTGTTTTAGCACAATAATGAAGGAACAGAAAACGCCTCGTCTCTGACCAGCTGTCCGCAGGACTCCTCTGCCGTGTTAGAAGTGACCAGGAGCCCCGAAGGGCTCTGGTCAACGTGGGTCATATCTACCGACACCGAGAGCACTCGGAACCACCCTCTGCCTTCAACTAACAAGAATGAGCCCGTTACATGTTAAAGGGAAGAACACTTCAAAGTAAACTAGTCTTCATCATCAGAAACGTACTCGCAAGCAGAGTGGCTTCGCTGTCCCTGCCCCCGCCCTGCCCAGCGGCTGCGGCGGCCGGACCCCTACCCCACTGCGCCGCCGCCGCAGGCGCGGGGAGCACCCGCTCTTCCCCGCGCTTATCTGGGTACCGGGGGCCGCCCACGGGCCTTTCAGGGGACTGGGTCCTCCTCTCCGACCACGGGTCGTTGTGAAAGGCTCGTGGCCGCGCGCAGCCGGAACCAGGCCCCCCCCCCCCCCCCCCCCCCCGTCAGGCGCGTCACCTGCACGCCCCGCCCCCGCCATCAGGCGCGTCACCTGCCCCCACCCCCGCCCCCGCCATCAGGCGTCACCTGCGCCCCTCCCCCCACCTCATCAGCGGCGTCACCCCCCCCCCCCCCCCCCCCCCCCCCCCGCCGTCAGGCGTCACATGCACCCTGTGCTGTCAGGGCGACAAGTCCCGTGCCGGCCTCGCCCGCCGGCGGAATGTTTCCTGACGAGCACGTGACTGTCGCCTGCCGCACTGGCGGCGCGGCCCCGCCCCGCTGATGCACCGGAACCTGCCGTTCTTGCCGTCGCCGCGGCCGCGCGTCAGCGCAGTCCGGGTCCCTGGGGAGCCGGCGGGCGGGCGCAGGGGAGACAGGCTCGCAGGACTCTCGTCGGTGCTGCGGGGCTTACATTCCCTCCCCAGCGACAGAGACCGCGTTTGCTGGCCCTGCCGGCCGGGGAGAGGCGGGGCCGGGGCCCGGGAGCCGCCACCGTCGCCCCGGCGGCGCCCGCGACAGCGCGCCAGGTTCCCGGCCAGGCTCCGAGGCCGCCCCGCGACTCTCCCCGCGGCCAGGGCGGTACAGCCGCGGCCTCAGGGGCTGGGAGCGGCGGGCTTCGCGGCTCTACAGCCTCCCCGGAACCCTCCTCAGGGACGCTGACACTTTCGAAGCGACGCGGGCCTGGGGCGACGGAGGGCGGCTCCTGGGACAGCGGGGTCCCAGCAGGAGGAAGGCAGCCAGTCACCCCTGTTATCTCAGAAGCAGCCGTGGGCCCTCGGGCCCCCCAAGAACCCCCGCCCCGCACACTGAGAACTGCGTCGGTGCCAGCGCAGCTGTCCCGCCGTGTGTGGTGCCGGCCGCGCTCAGTGGCCCGGGACATGGCCGGGCAGTGTGACTGGTCTCCCTCCGCGTGTCCAGGCCAGAGTGGGGGGCACGGGGCTGCGCAGAGCTGATGTCTGCACCCCCACGGAGTGGCCCCAGCGCAGCCCAGTTAGCCCTTCATGCTCCCCGAGCACTCGAACCACCGAAGCGAAGGAACGACGAAGCCGGCGCGTCTCCCGGCCTCGGCAGGCCCAGGGAGGGGCCCCCGTCTCCCGGCTTTCGCCCTAACACCAGCGCACGACGGCCAGCCCCGGACTCCGCAGGCTCGGCCGCTCCGTGTCAGGCCGTGTGCCGGCGAGCACACCTCGGCTCACGAGCGCGGAGCCCACGCAGCCGTCGGCTGACGGGAGTCACGGGACGCGCAGGGCGCTGCTCGGCCCCCGCGGTCGGCTCTCCCGCACACGCCGCGCCAGTAAGACGCGCCCTGTAACAGCGCGTTCGGAGGGCGGCATCTCTGAAAGCCCCGCAGGAGCCCGCTTCCCCCACGGGACGCGCGGAAAGGAGACGGATGCGCTTGTGCGCGGGACGCCGCGGCCCGCGGGGCAGGGGTCAGTCAGACCTCCAGCCTCCGCCTGCTCTCGGCCCTCCGTCATTAACGGCTGCTCCGTCGGGGCCCGCCTTGCAGCGCCTTGACCCGGCCACCACCCCACAGGAGGCCGCCGACCAGGACACAGGCCGTGTGTGCCAGTCCCCCGAGAGCGCCTCCTGAACACAGGCCACCTTCTGAGAATGTTCTAGAAGATCATGTGACCCCACGTGGGCTCCTGTACCCACTCACAGACGCACCGTAGGAGCTTCGGAGCTGTCGCAGCTTAGAGGGTGTCCGGGCCGGCGTCGGTGACGGAGGGCCCTGCCGCCTCCCTCGGCACCACACACCGGGGCAGACACGGACCGCGGCTCCGGGTCCCCTTCCGCGCCATCCACCCTCCCCTCCCGCACAGCACGTCGCGTCTGTGCCGGACGCATCTGCCTGTGCGCGGGAACGGTCCCCGCAGCCTGGGACACACAAATAGGTGGGCGGTCTGTCCCTCGAAAGGCCTCCCCCGACGGGGAACCAGCGGCTCGGCCCGCGAAGGAAAGGCGGGCGGCCGGGCTGGAAGCCAGCACGCTGACCTGTACTTCAGGAGCAGCTTCAGGACCACGGAGCGGACGACCGGCGTCTTGTCCACAACGTCGTCGAATGGAGACAGAGCCTTTGTGTGTTCCTGGCGCGCTTAAACCAGAAAGAGACAGCTTAGCTTGCTGTCCCAGGCAGACATGGGGGGGGGGGGGGAGGCCCACGGGGGGAGAGCCACGTACTCTGAGGCGCGCTCCTTAACAGCCTCTTCTGCACAAAGAGCAGGGACAGCAGCATCTCCACCACGTCCTTGTGCGGGGGACAGTTGTCTTTGAAGCACACGGTGGACACCAGGTCCACGAAGAAGCTGGTGCACAGGTGTCGGAAGCAGGCGTGCTTCTCGATGGCGTCCCTGGGGAACGGCCAGAAACCACGTCAAAAGGTTGGGTGGAAAGGCTCTGCTGTCCTCCCTGCACACGCTCTGGGATGCGATGGCATTTTGTTCAAAAACATATTGTATTTATTTTTGTTTTAGAGAGGGGGAGGGGGGAAAAAGAGAGGGACACAACTGGCTGCCTGCCTCTCGTGCGCCCCGGAACTGGGGACCTGGCCCGTAACCCAGGCCTGTGCCCTGACTGGGAATCGAACCAGCGACCCTTTGGTTCGCAGGCCAGCGCTCAGCCCACTGAGCCACACCAGCCAGGGGAGCATTCTGATTTTTAAAACAAAAAGATGTGAGTCTCTCCTTATATTGGTTAGAGCTGGTCTGGAACCCACACCAGGCAGTGTGGAATCGTCTCTCTAGGGACACTGCGAATACTCGGACCAGCCGGCCACATTCCTCACACCCTGGGAGCGTGTCAAGGAGCCCACGGCAGGCCCGCCCAGGGCTCCCTCCTTCAAGGCCTCTGGAGGGAGCGGAGGGGAGGGAGCCAGCCCTTCTGAGCATGCTGGAGCCAGCTAAGCCCACAGGGCTCCTGCTAGTGTCAATCACCTGCCCCGAGAAGCACTTTTCCAGCCCACAGCGGGCTTAACCTCAGTCCTAGAACATGAGTGGCAGTGACACACCAAGAGGATAAGCCACCTCCATTATTGGGGTCTCTTGTGGTGGCTTTACACTCCTTATGATTTTCCGGTTTATTTCTGCTGACTTTGCTGTCTCCCAAACCCAGCCATACGTATATCGGGGAAGAATAATCTTGAGTACATTGTTTCTTGTGGGACAGTCCCCTTCAGTCAGGATTTTGAAGGTTAATAGTTATATTTCCAAATAATGCTATTAGCAAAAAAGGAGGAAGAAGCTTTCTTAACACGTTGCATACCGGGATATTTAAATGCCTTTTAGGAATGACGAGAATTCTCACCACTTGTACACGATGTGTTAAGAGAACAAGTGTTTTACCTCTTCTCTCGGGAAACCTCTGGAGAGAAGTAGCGCGGCAACTCGGTTAAACAGAGGGGGCAGCTCATCTGCCCAACGGTGAGCCAGGATCTGACGCAGCTCATGCAGAACACGTGGTCACAGGGCAGGCAGACAGGCTCGTGGGCGTCTCCCAGGCAGACGGGGCACGCCCTGATCCCGAACCTAGGGTCCGAGGGCAGTGGTCAGTGCTGGCGCAGAGAAGCCGGCTCGGGGGCACTAGAAATATCAAAGTTCAGACTCCCTCAGGGGCCCCGGACCACAGCGCTCACCGGCACAAGATGTTGCTGACCCGGTCCTTACATTCCCAGAGGGTCTTCACCACGGCCTCGAATGGCCGCAGGGTCTTGATGTCAGAGTTCTCTTGCAGACGCTGGTGTGGAAGGAAAGGCAGCAACCAGGAAGAGCGTTAGCAGCAACACAGGGCGAGGAAGGTCAGCCAGGCCAGGTGTGTCAAACACCAGGGCAAAAAATACAGCCTCTCCCTGCAGCCGGCGCGCCTGCCCTCCGGACTGGGGGCCACCTGCGGGGCGGGGCCTGTGTGCGCTCGGCAGCTCTTTCCTGTTGAATGTTTTTGTAATAGTGATGCTTTCGGGAGAAGGACCATGTTCTCAACCTCCAGTTTTCCCCTCTTCCTCTGTTTATAAGGTCTAACCCCTTGTCTCACTGTGAGAGATTTCAAACTTTAAGTGACAACATAAAGGCCGCCTGTGTATCTGCCACCAAGCTGTAAGAAATTTACCAGCTTGGGAACATTTGAGTTAGATCCCTTTTTGAAGAAACAAAATGTTATACAGTTCCAACCCAAGTGTACCCCTCTCCTCCCCAGAGAGGCTGAACAAAGATACTGTTACTGTTTTGAGTGGTTTTAAGCTTTGTGTCACTTGTATCCAAGCTTCTGCAATAAGCTTCCTTCCTTGCTACACGGAGGGAACTGCTATAGTGCCATCTGATGAGCGGATCAGTCACCTGATTGCTCGTTATTGCCCTTTTACAAGGTCCCCAATTTTTTGCAAGTGGTGGCAGGGCTGGGCTGGGGCCCCAGGGGCCTGGGCGGAGCCGCCTCCTTCCGCTGTCCCAGAGATTGCGCTGCACATTCTCTGCGTGAGTTGTTTTGGTAAAATGATCCGCTCTGACTTATCACCCAGGACAGGTCACACAACTGAACCAACCAGTGGCTGTGAGAGCCAGTGGCCTGCGTAATGGGACAGTTCTTGTTTTTAGATAAAACTGCCCGAGGGAAAGGCATGCACCAGCCTGCACAGAAAGGTCTTGCACAGGCAGGACCCTGCTTGCCCAGAGAACCTGAGCGCTCACCTTGTCGAGGGTGTAAACGTACTCAGTCACCAGCTCACGCAGCTCAGGAACGTGCTGCTCGATCCCCAGGAGCACGTGCTCCACGAAGAGTGACACAGAGACAATGCGGTTCCAGTGGGTTCTGTCAAGAGAAGGCACCGCCCGCTTAGCTCTGACCGCAGACTCTGAGATAGCATGGGGGCGGGGGGGCCGGGTGGGAAGGCGGGCAGATGAGCCCCATGTCGGGGGCAGGCAGAGGGAGGCCCGTGGGAGCCCTGTGCTGTGCTCGCCCAACCTCCCGACTCTGCGTGGATACACCCGACGGCACACTCTTGCCCACGAGCCAGCACAGGAGCAGTCCGCCAGGACAGCGGCCCCCGCTGCTGGCCACCCCCCCCCCCCCCCCGGCCCGGGGTCCTCTCCAGCTGCTCCGGCCCACGGCCTTCCTGCTGTGGGACCGCAGAGCCTGCCTGTCTTTCTGCCACCGCCACTGCCCCCCCCCCCCCCGACCTCTGCCGCGTCTCTCCGCCTCTCGCACCAGTGTGGGGCCCGGCGGGGGGGGGGGCCTCTTTCCTCTGACATGCCCGGGGACTCAGCAGGCCACCGGGGGTACGAGCGGAAGGGACCCCGAGCACCAGTTCTGGGGACACACCTGACTTCCCTGATGTGGTCTCCGGCCACGCTCGGGTGGCCCTGCAGGTAGCTGTCGGAGCAGAGGAGCTCCAGCGGCATCGACAGGTTCTTCACGCTCTGCAGCCACTCCTGAGGGCCGGGCTTCAGCAGGTCCCGCAGCAGCAGCTCGGCACAGGCCAGCGCCGCAGACGCGTCCAGGGTCTGGGAGGCAGAGAGCAGACCCGAGGCTCAGCGCGCCCCCGGCCCCGCGGGCGGCTCTAAGTCCCAAGCCCGGAGGCCCCGCCTGCGCCGCCTGGCCCAGGCCCACAGCCTCATCCTTTTCTTTCTTCGTTAAAAAAAGTCCCCACTCGTGTATGTTTACCGGTGTGAGAAAGAGAGGAAGGGAGAGACACATCTACGCGAGAGACACCGACCCACGGCCTCCTGTAGGCGCCCGGACCGGGACGGCCCTCCGCCCCTCCCCCGCGCCACCGCGCCGGCTGCGGTCACCGCCTTGGAATCCAGCAGGGACTCGCTTGCTGTGTCAACACCCGAGTCGCGCCGGCGTATGGGCCCCGTGCTGGAGCCTCCCGTCTGGAGCACGGCCCGCCAGCTTTCCCTCCCTGGTGGCCCCGGGAGCCGCCCTCACCCGCTGAAGGAAGGCGAAGCGCGGGCGGGGAGCACCATCTGTCCCCAAGAGGGGCCATACCATCTCGGGCCCAGCCAGGTCGCGGCTCCGCGCGGCTTCCATTAGGCTCTCTAGGACCGGCGGGTGGAGCGTCAGGATCCTGGAGAAGTTCTGGAGCCGGACCTTGAAGCGCTGGTAGGCCAGGTGCACCCAGGGCAGGGCCAGCTCCCCGTGAGGGCTCCCCGCGCTCAGCTGCCGGACGCACGACCGCAGCGCTCTCCGGAGGAACTGAGGTGACAGCCAGGCACTCAGTGTCCGGGCATGTGGCGCGCGCACGCACGCCAATGCGCACACACGCACGCACGCCGCTGCACGCACAGGCCGCTGCGCGCGCGCGCACGCACGCCGCTGCACGTCCACACGCCTCTGTGCACGCGCACGCGCGCACGCACGCTGCTCCCCAGCGAGGGAGGACTAAAGTCGGGAATCACAGCGGCGCTGCCCCTGGTCTACTTCCTGGAGCCGCCC
Organism: Furipterus horrens; assembly: GCF_987537825.1. Lineage (NCBI taxonomy): Eukaryota > Metazoa > Chordata > Mammalia > Chiroptera > Furipteridae > Furipterus > Furipterus horrens. The sequence goes on along the minus strand of NW_028327181.1, from coordinate 99,978,781 downwards.
CTTCCGGTGCCTTCCTGTCCGTGCCCACCCTTTCGACCCACGTGGGGGCCCCAGGGTGTTCCTTTTTCCCCTTCGCTGCACCCTCTGCCCCCTCGGTAAGTGTGACCGAGGCGCGCTGTTTGTAATGGCTGCGCAGGAGCCGGGCCAGTGGCCGTCCTCTCGCTTGTCCACCCCTTAGTTTTGGACACTTAAATGGGTGTCTGAGCGCCTACTTCCATGAACAAAGCTAAAGAGAACACTCCTGCGGCCAAGATGCTGGAGCGCGTCTGCCCCGCCCGGCGGCGCTCCGGAGCCCCGCGCTGGGTCACGCCGCGGGGCGGGGCGGGGTCTCGCCTTCCGTGGGACCCGGCGCTGCCACAGGGCCCGGGAGGATGGCGCCTGCGCTGGCGCGGGGTTCGTGCGTTTACTGCGGCGTCTCGTCCACGTGACTGACGTTCTCTGGGCGCCCGCGGAGCCCCGTTCGCAGCTGCTTTATAGCGGTCACCCGGTCTTAAAAATAGGCGCGTTTCCTTCTTGACCCCTAAGAACCCTTTATCGATCCCTGGTCACGCTGGGTCTAGAGTCCCCTCAGGTCGGTCCCTTCCCTTTCTGAGGTGCTGAGGTTTGAGGACGCACCGCTCTCCCCACGGAAGTGCCCGCTGATTACTACCCCGTGGTGGCCGCTTAGTACTGACCCCGTTCCCTTCGAGAGAAGCTGAGCGTCCGGGAAGAAGGCGTCCCAGGGGAGCGGGGGCCTTCGTCGGGCTACCGGGCAGCGCCGTGTTTCGGGGCCTCGGTGGGGGGCCGGGGACCCACGCCACGCTCCGTCCCGCACCACGCCCGCACCGGCCCACGTGCCCCCGCGGCCCCCTCACCTCCAGCTCGTCCCCCGAGGACAGCGTCATGGTCAGGAGCAGGAAGTCCCGCAGGTAGCAGTGAAGCAGCTGCCGCCGCTCCTCCCTACGGAGCCGGGCGAGGAAGCAGCCCAGAGGCGTCTGCCGGAAGACCTCCAGCAGCTTCCCGGACGCCCCTGCGGGGGAGACCACAGGGCGGCGCGGCGTGAGGGCGCAGACCCCTGCCCGGGCTCGGGGCCTGGGGCCAGCGGGCGGCACGGCTCCGAGGTCGTTCCTAGGCGCTTCAGAAGCGTTCCTGGCGAACAGCAGACGCAGAGGCAGGGTGCGGGCTGAGCCCTGGTCACAGGCAGCCTCAGTCACCCCGGGGGACGAGACGGAGCAAGCCAAGCCTCAGGGGCCCAGGGCACTCGCTGCTCCAGCCAGGAGCCCCTGCCCTCTGGGCTCCGGTGCGGCCTCAGGGCCCAGGCGGACACACCCTCTCCGCCGAGGGGGGCTGCTTCAGGTTTGCTCAGAGGACGTGTCAGGACACTGATCAGAAAAATAAGTTCATCTCCAAGTACCCTGACCCGGAATTTAAATGTCTCTTCATTTTTTAAATCCCCACCTGGGGACATGCTCATTGATTTTAGAGACGGGGAGACAGAAGCACTGACGTGAGAAACACCAATGGTTGCCCCTCGTATGCACCCCAGTCAGTGACCGAGGCCGCAAGCCAGGCCTGTGCCCTGACCAGGAATCGAACTGGCGACCTTTTTGTTCACATAACAGTACAACACTCCACCCAACGGAGCCACCCGGCCAGGGCTGACCTGTATTTTTTAAAGGCAGTACTGGAAGTCAAATTTGGAAAGATTACTTCATTAAGGGGACTTTCCACAGAGCGCTGTGAGAGCTCTGGTTTTCCCGGACGGCTGACGGCCGGGCCACTCAGCGGGGACAACAGCGCAGCGAGGCGCCACGGGGCCTGGGAGGGACCGGGGCAGGCAGCGTAGACAAAGGCACTCTGCTCTCGTCACGGGCAGTTGTTGAGAAAGGACCGGCTGAGGACACCGCCCGAGTCCCAGGCCCCCGCTGTCTGGGAGCCTTGGATGGGAACGCCCGCCTGCGGCAGGGCCCTGGGCTCAGCCCCACACCCCCAGGCGCACCTTCGGGTTCTGAGATGTATTGCGCTTGGACCCACAGCTCGTCCACGTAGTCCCGGATCCTCCAGCTGAATGGGACAGAGTTGCAGACGTCGCTGGAGAGCTTCATGTGGCTCAGCACCAGGATGGGGGACATCTCACTCCTGAACCTGCGGTCGGGCAAGAGAGGACGGAATGTGGCTGGTGAGGTGTCGCTTGAGACGCAGGACGGGGGCCCCCGAAGGCCGGTCTCCCCAGTCCTCCAGACCAAGCCACGGAGGCTGCGAGGCTGGCCCTCTGGTTCCTGTGGTCAAGGAACTCCGAGATGGCCTGATGTCATCTGCTTTGCAGACCAAGGTGGGCGGGGGCGTCAGGTTCACTGGCTCAGGCTGCATGGAGCCCAGACGCTGCTGAGCCCTGCGCAGACAGGACACGGCCGTCGGAGGGGTCTGCCTCCCAACCAAGTTTTGTCTTCCCAAGGTGTGCACTGGTGACCCCGAATTCCACTTACTCCACATGCTTAGTTAACCTGACGCCCAGAATCAAAGCCCCCTGAAACCCAAACGGGAAGCTTCGGGGAAGCCAGCTGAGCCTGCCTAGTGCAAGAGCCAGCCCGGGGACCGGCTGTGCAGACCAGGCAGCACATCCACCAAGAGCTGGGTGGCGCGGCCTCCCTGGGAAGGCTGAGGTGACGTGGTGCAAGGGCTTGGGGACAAGCTCAGTTCAGATCTCTCAGAACCTCCCTCAGCTCCCAGAGTGTGACCTCTGTGTGCCATCAGACACAGGGAGGCACACTCAGGCCACGCGGCTACATGAGGGCTGTTCCCGCAGCACAGAAAGAGAATCTGCCCCTCACCTGGTATCATTCGCCACAAGAGGAATGTTCAGAAGCTTCAGGTCACTGAAAATAAACATCCAAAGTTCTCTGGCCCAGGATGGGGTGTCAGGCGCAGCCAGGAGCTCCAGGTTGCCATCTCGGTCAATGACGGACACCATGCTGGCCAGCAGAGGGGTCACGGCACCCTGGACCCGCTTCCAGAGGGTATGCCTGCAGCGAGGGACAGGCAGCCCCAGCGGTGGGTCAGAGCGACCCCAGTGACCCAGGTCCATGTTCGAGCCTGGTGGCTCAGCACAGGGACTTAGGGACTGACCTGTCATTACGTCGCTCGTTAGCTACACGGCCCCGCTGTCATCATTATGTGTAAACGTAATAAAAAGAATTTGCTGAAAATTTCTTGTGGTAAAATGAGACCTGCTGGCTTATTAATATTGGGGAGGAAAATGCAGGCTCTAGTTTCAAAAGAAAGAAATACCTCGTGGAGCTTCTAGGTGTGCAGCACAGAGGAACCCAGAGAGCCCAGGGCCGTCTACTAAGGGAGTAACGCGTCACACGACCAAGGACGTCACGTGGTTCAAGGGGGAAAATGCCCAACTAGAAAGAGGCTGGAAGGCTACAGAAATGAGAGCCCCAGCAGCAGGGAGGTGGGGACGACGCACCTGGCGGTGGCAGATGCTGGGCTGTAGGCGTGGGAGAACCTGAGCATCAAGACTACCAGGGTTGGACAGTTCATTCCCAAGAGGGCAAAGGACTTCTGTCTTCATGGAGGGTAAAGAGTTTGTCCCCAAGGCTGTGTCTGAGGACCAGTGGGCTCCAGAGGGCTACCTGATGCCCGACACCTGACACAGGTGAGCTCCAGGCATGCAGTCAGAACTGCCCTCGACCAGAGAGGGGTGAAGGGTCAGTCCCAATGCGACGGTGAAAGCTGGGGAGCCTGGCCCTCTGAACCCCCGGCAAACGGGGAAGTTGAGGAACCAAGGTGGTGTGTGATGGGGACACAGAAAACTGAGGCTTTCAGAAGTATTCATGTAAACTGAGGTATTTAATAAAGGTCTTAGGTGTAACCAAGGGAAATGAAACTCCTTCTAGGTTCATGTCCTATCAAATTCCTTCCTTAGAAAGTCTAATCAGGAAAGAAACGAGAGATAATCAGAGAAAAAAAAAGATTCGGAGAAACTCCCGCAGCAACAAAGCCGCATCAAAGGGCTACCACGCGTCACCCCTCGCCGTGCCCTGGCCGCCCCCGCCAATGCACCCGCAGCTGGGCCCAGCAGCCAGGACAGCCGGGCCCAGAGTGGCTTATGGCTGAGCAGATCCCCATTCACAGAGGGAAATGAGGAACAGAGGGATGAATTCGGTCTGAGGCAACCTGCCGACAGGGGCGGGCCGCCCCTTCCCTGGGAGCCGGACCAGCCCCTCCTCTTGGGCCACATAGTGGGCCTGGGATCGTCCCAAGAAAAGGGTTTCACAGAAAAGGGCCACAGGCAATAAATGGGTTTTCCAGGTTCTTGCTTCTGTAGTTAGCAAGTAACTTAGAGCAGGAGGTCTGGGAAAGTAATTTCTCTTCCCCCCTACACATCCCCCTCTTTCTCTAATAACCTGAAATAGCGCCTGCTTCTACGGTCTGTGGCAGGCTGGGAAACGGTTACATCCTCCAAGGACAGGTGCAGACTCGCACACAAGTAGAGAGAAGTCAGCCAACCCCCACATAACCATCACCCAGACCACCTTGTTCTTTTTTGGGGAAAAAGAGAAAGATCGCTTTGAACTGCTCAGAGCGAGAAGCGTGCAGGTGCCCTGCCGCCCCCCGGGCTCCGCCGCGCCTGCTGACGCTGCTCAGGTACCTGAACGTGCCTGCCTCCTGGAGGGCGTCGGGGTTGGAGGCCGCCTTCTCCACCCACTCCTTCCTGTCGAAGGTGCGGCTCTCCTCCTGCTGCTTTAGGAGGTCGCAGACCCGCTGCTTGGCCACCCGTGAGAAGGCAGCTGCAACACAGCAGAGGGGACGCGCGCTGGCTGCCTGCTGTGACCCTGCGCTGGGCCCCCACTGGGAGGCGAGCTGAGGGGCGGGGTCCCGGGGACCTCACCTTTGTGCGCGTCGTCCTCGTCCTCGTTCAGGAGGCCGAGCAGAACCTCCACGCGCCTCATGCTGCGCGGGCTGCGCTCGCTCGGGTCCCGGAGCAGGCTCACCGCGCTCTGTATGCAGCTGCACAGCAGGCGGCCGGTGTCCAGGGCCCGCGTCTGTCACGGACGCAAGCGAGCTTCTGTTAGCCCCCCACGCGCGGGCGAGGCCCAGCTGCAGCCAGGTCCCCGGGGCGGCGTGAGGGGTGCGTCCTGGGCAGAGCCCCTGTGCTGTCCACGCGCCCGGTTCGCTCTCGGGACCACGGCGAGGTGGCCGTGTGGGCTCTGGACTGGGCCGGGGGTTGAGGAGCAGCGCGAACCTGGCCCGGAGACGGCAGGCAGAGCCCCCGTCAGACCCCGTCCCCGTGATTCGCCTGCACTTGCGTGGAGGAAAGAGAAGCATCTGCTCCTTGGGCTCCCAGGGGCGAGTACGGAGCTCCTGAGGGCGCCGGCAGCCACCAGGAGGCCCACGGACGAGACCTAGACTTACGCGGCTGCTCCGGAGCCCAGGGGTCTCGGCTCCCCTTGCCTCGGCCGCGGCCCCCGGCTCATCCGTCTCCACTTCCATCGCCTCCTCACGGCCGTCTGCGGCCCTGCATCCCACCTCCGCTGCAATAGAAGTGACACCACTGTCGAGCGACAGCCCCGGAAATGGCCAGGCCCTGGCTCCCGGCTGCAGCGGGGTCTCTAAGGAGACCGAGGGCACTTCCATCCCGGCTCTGAGGGCCGATATAGGGACAGAGGGGACATGTGCTGCAGGCACCCACTTCTGCAGCCTCTGCACCCCCTGACCTGCTGCTTCCAGCAGAAACCCCACCCCCTGCGTGGCCTTGGGAAGCAGCAGCGGGCCTCGGGGGTCACCCGAGCTGCTGCTGGGTGCAGGGGCGGGGCCGCGTGACACGCACGAGAGCCCGGCCCTCACGGCACGCCACAGCGCTCCTGACACCGCCCGCTGCCATGCCTGCCGCCCGCGTCCCCAAACGCTTTTCCCCGAGACATACACTCCGGTGCGTCGTCCGGATCAAACAGCTGGCTGATGGTCACGTCCTGCAGCTGCGTCACATCGGAGACCATGTCGGTGGATCTCCGGAGGTCGTCGATGTGTACCGACTGCCACAGCCCTGTGAGGAGCAAAGCCACTGAATCTCCGCTCGTCCTTTCCAGGTCATTCATCTGGCAGAGTGCCACACGTCCCAGTGCTCAGCACACTGCCGCCGCACCTCCCATGATAGACGCAGACACCCCCGGCCTGTGCTGCACCTCAGCAACTTGGATGTGACAACCCCTGTCACCCTAAAATAAGTGACTGGGAAAGGCGGCCCGCACCAGGGCTGTAGGTCCATCATGCACTTGGAATTCCACTTGCTGCGTCGTGGTCCCTGCAGGGCTGGGAGCACCGCAGGGTCCCCCACCAGCCACGGAATTACTCAAGTGGACCCTATGCGCCCGAGACCGCAACACCAGCTTTCTTACTGCTAAGTACTTGGTGAGCTATTCCTGGCGCAGGGAAAGAGAGGGAAATCGACTTAAGATAGCTCCCCCCACCCAAACCGGGCACAAAGGAGCAGTGCGTCTATCACGGGTGGGTGGGGAGCACCTTCTCTGGGTGTCACAGAAGGGGAGGAACCAGACAGACCCCTTAAGTGTTCATCTACAAGTTAATAAAGGACATGCTACGTGTTTTTGCAGGAATCAGTGGTAACAAATATAATTGCCTCTGAAAGGAACGTTGCTGAGATTAACATTAATATTCTAATTTCAGATTTGGACGCCTTCGGACCAGTTAGAAAGAGCTGGAGCGTTGGTCACACAGCCACAGTCACCAGCATCACTTCCTACCCCCGTGGGATCCCACGTAGGATGTCCCACTCTCCATCCGCGACAGCTTTGTGATGAAATAGACGAAGATGCAGTGCTGACATCCTTGCAGCTTGTTGATTTCGTTTATAGCAGAATACCTGTGAGTAAACCATACAAGCAAAACCACAGCGAGTCACAGCAAAAGCAAAGCCAACCGGCCTCCCCGTGGCGGTGACATGCGGGAGGGCATCCTGGGCGCGGTCCACCTCGCGGCTCCCTTTGCTCGGTCTGACGCAAGTCTCACGCTCTCCTGGTGGTCTGTCCTCGGAGCAAGCCGGTCCTCCCTATGAGGCCCGCTTCCTCCCCTGTCCTGTGTCCCGAGGCTTCGACAAGGCTTTTCTTATCGATCAGAAACCCTAATCTGGCATCCCCACTGGGCTTCCCGAACCCACCCACGGGCTAGTCCCACAGAAGTGTCCATTTCAGGGGACAGGGTGCGGGGACAGATGACTGTGCTGCAAACCATGGCTTCCAGCGTGTTAAAGGGTCCAGAGATCACTTTACGTGACAGGGGACACAGCTCTGAAAGTGTCTTGTCTCCCCTACAGACACTATAAACGAAGTCAAATTGTATAATTAAAAAATCTGCAAACCCAGTTGCCAAGGATATTCTCTTCTATCCTGCTAACATTCTATTCCATTCACTTCTTGCATTTCACTGTTTTTGTATTGTTATTGGGTGGGGGGGGGGGGGTGGAGACGGAGAGGGAAGGAATCATCGATGTGGGGTTGCCTCTCACATGCCCCCACTGGGGACCCAGCCTGCAGCCAGGCCTATGCCCTGACTGGGAGTCGAACCAGAGACCCTTTGGTTCTCAGGCTGTCGCTCAGTCCACTGAGCCACACCAGCCAGGGCTGTCTTTTCTGTCTCTTCTCATTCTTCAGAGTCTCTAGTCCACAGTTGGGAAAATGAAAAGGGAGACTCGGTGTGACTTTTATTTCTGTTATCATCCTGTGCTGTTTTCAGGGAAGGAAGTCTTTAGAACTCTCCAATAAAATTTAGGTTTCCTACGTGATTTCCGAAAAGAACAAGAGCAGCTTACTTGGCACAGGCGATGAGCTGAGCGCTGTGCACGCCACCATCGAAGTCCGTCTGGATGATGAGGATCTTGTGCGGAGCGGCGCGGGCCAGGCCCTTTCTGAGAAGAGGGACACCAGGGCAGTGAGCTCTCCACCCTCCCAGCCGGGGGACGGAGCCCCCAGGGCGATGAGCTCTGTGCGGGCGGGCTGCTCCCCTCCCAGGTGAGTGGGTGGCTCAGCGGGGAATCAACCCCCGTACACGCGTCCTCACAAGCCCCGTGCATGGGGCTTCAGAGAAGGGAGTCTCGCGCTCACTGACCAGAGCCGGTGACCACTCCGTGGTCACTGCGGCCCTGCAGCCCGGGCTGCGGGGGAGGTGGAGGGAGGGGCCTCACCGGAGTTCTCTGAGGAATGAGTGCTCGGTGTCGAACTGCTGCAGCGACAGGAGCGTGGGTCTCAGAGCCGGGCCCGTGACCTCCGACTCTAGCACCTGGCAGTCGTGACCGGTCAGCAGCCTGGAGAAGGTGGTGATCTGCAAAGGCAGGGGGGACAAGCTGCCTGCACGCCTCCGGGTTTGGCTGCCGGAACCAAGAGGCTGCTCCGCGCGCTGCAGCCGGCGCACAGCCAGACGAGGTCCGACCCGGGGCCTCTGAGAGCGAGGCTGCGTCGAGGGGAACAGCTCGGTCAGAAGGCACTGGAGCCCAGACACCTGGTCCCGGAGACGGGGCCTACCCCCCGACTCGGGGGCCTCTTCCTGCGTTGGTCCCTGCGGGAAATTCTGACAGGGCGCGACGCAACGGCCATTCCTGCCCGGCAACCTGCTTCTTGCTTTCAGGTGTGATGGCCCGATGCCGCACGGCCCTTTCCGCCCCCAGCGGCTCCGTGCCACGGCGCCACACCGCTCGGTGCATGCCGGCCCCGCAGAGCCCGAGGGCCTGTACCTGACCACACACAGACACGTCCACCTGGACGTGAGTGGGAGGCGCAGGGCAAGCCCGCCTCCCAAGCTTGCTGCCCGTTCCTGGATTCTCTGTGGTGATTCACCAAACCTCTGGCCATCCCAGGAAGGGCTCGGGGTCACCCAGGCGCCTCCATCCCCCGCAGCCTCACACGATCGGTCACCCACCAGTCTGTCATTGCCTCTGGGTGCTCACCGTGGCCTCCCCACGCTGGTGCAGCTTTTCCATGATGGTCCATCACCAGAACCCCATCTCAACACATTTCTCCCTCACCCCGCCCCTGCCCCGGACAGGAGACTCCCCGCGGCTCCGGGCTGCTGACGAGGCCCTGCACGGAGTCTCTGCGACAGCCCCGCGGCCCCTCTCAGCACTCACAGCCTGGGGAGGCCCCAGCAGCGACCCACCCAGTCTCCTGCACAGACCTGTCGTCGCACACCTGTGCCCAAGTGAGGTCCTCTGCCTACAGTCCTTTCCCAACCGGGCCAACTCTTAAAGAAGGTGCCACCTGGCCCTGCAGCCTGCCTGCGCCGGCCGTCAGCGGGGGGCGCGTTACGGAGACAGTGACGGCACAGGCTCACGAGCCCGTCTGCACCCCCACCGACGCTGGGGGCCGAGCAAGGGCCGGAGCTGTGCCTGGCGCAGGTCTTGAGCGCGGCGCTGCCTTGGCCAGAGCAAAGGCTGGACGCGGTGCCGGGGCCCGCGCACGGCTCTGCCCAGAAGCAGGCGCGCAAACAGGCGCCCGGGGCGTCTGAAACTAGCTGGGCCTCTGCGCACTGGCCAGGAGGAGGAAGCAGAAGTCTCGACCTAACCCCCTGTGAATCCTAGACCCTGAAGGGGAAGGACCCTTATGTTTCAGACCCCAGGGACCACGGGCTCCGCGGTGGGGAGGGTGGGGCCCTCACCTCGGTGAAGACCGCGTGGCGCTCTGGGCGCGACGTGCGCAGGTGGGCCTGAAGGAAATCTGCGAAGGAGTTGTGCTGCTGCCTGTGGTGGTACGCCTGGGCCAGGGACTCCGCAGCGAACATGTCCAGGGAGGAGGCGCGGAGCCGGACCACAGCGTCGGGCGTGGCGCAGTCCAGCAGCACCAGCCTGGCGTCCTCCAGCACCTCGTGGTGATGCGCGGGAGCCGCGTCCCCGTGACCCCGCCGCTCTAGGACCTGAAGCACCACAGAGGCACAAGTGTCTGAGTGGTAGCCGACGAAGACGTCCGAAGGGCTATACCTGTGTGTGGCTCCCAGCGACGTAGGTCTGATGTGGACAAACCTGTCCACCCAGCCCTTGAGTTCCTCCACGATGTCCCTCTGCCATTTCTCCAGAACTGTGTGGATGTCCAAATAATGCTTCTCCAGCCGGTTGATGAGGGGGATGGGGAAGTGCTTGTAGACGACATCTTTCTCCTCGATGACCAGCAGGCGGAAGCCGGGATGCACCCGACATTTGACCCGGTGGGTGCCCAGGCCGAGGTCCACGTACTTCTGGCCCCCGAGGTAGACGTAGTACTGGTTGAGGGCATCGTACAGGCTCTCGTAGAGGTTCTGCAGGTTCAGCAGCACCACCGTCTTGCCGGTCTCCATGCAGATCTTGACGCGGTTGATGTTCCTGCAGATCTGGGCGTACTCCTGGTCCCTGGGGAAGCTGGAGCCGAAGATGATCTCTGGCTGCCGGTCCTCGCTGAAGAGTGTCTGCTGCAGGATCTGCAGGGCCACGTAGTTCCTGGTCAGCACGAGCAAGTAGCGGGACTCGGAGTCCTCCAGGTCCCCGCCCCGCGCCTGCGCAGGGTCCCCGTACACATTCTGTTCGATCAGCTGCATGGTGCTGACCTCCGTGCAGAGCCCGGCCTCGGGTAGGCTGGCTCTGAAAATGCCCAGGGCGTGGATGTCGTCTTTGCCACTGAAGTTCCGAAGGATGGCCTGGGTGATGTCCTGCGGGGACGGCTTCCCATTGGAAGCTTTTGCGCTGGCAAAGACCATTTTGATGAGGCTGTAGTAGTCACGGAGCCCGAAGAACTCCTTGTCCTGGCTCTTGCATACGGTTTCATAGGCCTTGGCGAAGGCCGCGAAGTACGGCCTGATCCTTTCCTGCACTAGGGGGTCCGAGGAGCAGATCCCCTGTGCGCTCTCTAAGAGCTCCTTCTTGCTGGGGCTGCCGCGGGACACAAAGATGCCCCGGTTCATCTTGGCGGGGTCCAGGGCCCAGTTGGAAATGCCGATGAAGCCCACCTTCTTGTGGGGGGCAGGGTCGTCTTCGATGCAGCCGTCTTCCAGCAGCGGGTGCAGGGCTTTGAGGGGCATCTTGGGCGAGTCCTCGGCCAGCCCAACCTCGTCCAGAACCACCACGGACACGTACCGCTGCAGGTCCTTGTCCTGCTGGAAGCGGGCGCACTGCCTGAAGGTGCCGATGATGCCCTGGGGCGTGGAGTGCGGGCTGCACTGGAACGACACCAGGTGCACCTGCTTGAAGCCCTGGAAGAGGTCCGAGTGGGAGGCCTGGCCTTGCATGGCATCCGCCACGATGCTCTTGGCGAGAGACTTGGAGCTGCCGGGCTTGCCCACCAGGAAGAGAGGGATCCTGAGCTCAATGCAGACAACCATCATGAAGACGTTCTCCTTCAGCGCCGCATTCTTGGCCACAGTCTTCCGCAGCGATACCCCATCCAGGAAGAGGTCCTGCGTCTGCGTGATTGCGTCCAGCACAGCCTGGCTGTTACTGTACGGCTGCGGGAGGAAGCGGCAGATGGCTTTGCGGTAGGGCTCCTGCTTCTCCAGGGAGGCGTGGTAGCACACGCCAATGGCCAGCACCAGCGCCCAGATAACGGGGTCCCTCCCGCAGCCGCCGTCCTCGCCGGCGTCCTGCCGGGGCAGCAGCACCTCATTGTGCTCATGGAACCAACGGAAGACGGCCATGCAGCGCTCCACGTCCCGGAGGCTGACGAAGCCACACTCGTCCCTCCGCCCCCTCATGAAGCGCTGGGAGACGGAGAGCACGTCCGTGATCACACGCACGCCGTCCGCCCCGACCGTGGCGGTGTCCACCAGCCGCTGCACGATCTGCTGGATGTACAGCCTCTCCGTGGCGTCGCTCAGCTGCCCGAAGTCCCACACCAGTGGAGTCAGGCTGGGCGGCAGGGCATGGACGCGGTACACAAGCTGCCTCAGTGGGATGGAGCCCAGCCTGTCGGCCGTCTCCTCAGCCCGCACACGGTAGCCCAGGCCGGCGGCCTCCAGGCGGGCGATCATCTCCGGGGAGTGCTTCCGGTAAGGGTTGCAGGCCGCGATGATGCGCAAGCCCACGTCCTCCGCCAGCCACCGGCCGCCCACTGTGTGGTCACACAGCACCTCCTTGACGCAGCTGACCGCTTCGGTCGTGTTGGCTTCGTCGAGGAACAGGACGGTGTCCAGCTGATGCTCCCGCTTGTTGACCACGGCGAGGCTTTCCGCCTCCCGGACTCTGGCATAGATCATGTCTGCCGTTGTCCCTCCGTGGACCTTGACCAGCTTCATGGTCTCGGCGTCGGCGCAGCCCCGTCGCAGGCCGCTGAGGAACCTGATGAGCCTGGTCTTCCCGCAGCCAGTCTCCCCCATAATGACGACGGGGATCCCGCACCGGAAGCGCATCTCGATGGCGAGGATCTTGAGCATGTTGTCCGTCGTGAGCTCATAGGTTGGGTCGGGGTCAACGGGCCACTGGACGCCCAAGGCCAGGCAGAGCCGCTCAAGCTTCTCGTGTCTGGGCAGCTGATCAAAGTCCACATTGAAGGGCACCCTCTGAAGCAGCAGCCCCCGGTACAGGTCTGCTGTCATGACGTCCTTCTTTATCACCATGTTGCTCACAGGATCAATGGCATCCACCATGCCCCCCGGGTTGGGCTGCAGATGGAAGCCTATGAACGTCATGGACGTGTGGTCGTCGTTGAAGAACACGTAGGGGTGGGGCTCCAACTCCCACCTCTTCCGCAGGGAGAAAGGGGCTATGTCCTCTTCCCTGACTCCATCCATGGCGACCATGTGCTTCCCTGGGCTTTGGTCGGAGGTGTTCAGCGTGGGCGTGGCGAAATCTCGCGCCATGAAAATCATGAAGGTGACCACGAACTTCTTGAATCCCCGCAGTGTGTCCCCGACGATTCTGGGGTTGCAGAAGAGAGAGGCCTCACAGTCCCTGAGCTGGTAGTTGAGGAACCGTGCGAAGTTCCAGAGCTCGGACCAGGACGGGTTGACCACCCCGCAGTAGAGGAGGAGGTACTGGATGCACTCCTCAGGGGTCCCCTCGGCCTGGCCGCCTCGGTACTGGAACGCGTCCAGGTCTTGGTTCTGATGGAACCGTCTCAGATATTGGAAAGGTCTTTGGAAAGTTTCGCTGCAGAACTCCACCTGGTCCATTCCTGGCTCCCAGCTGCTCCCCTCAGAACGGAGCTCCATGCCTATCACTTCTTTGGGAGGCCTGCAGGTGACTCTGGGGAAGATGTCAAGGAAGCTGAACTGGGGGGCCCGTGTCCTCTGGAGAGGAGAGAGGAATACAATGGTTATGGCTAAATTTCCTAAGCGAAGGCTTTTGTGTTTGAACCCTCCGTGTGGTCTGTATGGGAAAGAACTTCGTGCAAAACCGCTTTTCAGAGAGCAATTTCTGGAGCCTCCTTTCTGCATAGGGGTGCTTCGTTTGCCTGCTAGGGTTTGTGGGAACCCCTGAAACCAAAGCTCTGCTATGCCCATGTGTGTGTGTGTGTGTGTGAGAGAGAGAGAGAGAGAGAGAGACCATAAAACTCCCTTTTGCTAAGAAATGTGAAAAGTCTCCTTCCTATATCCCAGCTGCGTCAGGAAAGATGGTACCTCCCAGCAGATGAGTCTCCTGCACCCAGAGGCACAGCTGGCTTTGGCCTTGAACCTGACCTTGACTTCAGGCACAGAGCATCACCATGAGTCAAAACAAATTTAAGATGTTGCTAATTGATGAAATTAGCATTTACATAAATAAGTTTAAAGACTGATTTTTCTTTGCTAAGCCTGTCCTCAGCTGCTTCGCTAAGGCAGACACGGTGGGGGGAGGGGGTGACCAACGGGCATGAGGGGCCCCACCCACCGTGACAAGACAGGGCCCTGGGCTGCGCACCCGTTTTGAAGGCCTCTTAGGCAGAGCCGAATGCCCCTCCAGGATTTCAATGACGTACAGATGGCACGGGTTGCGAAGCCACATTTTCCCGTTGCTATCCATTAGGTACTGCAGAACGAGGAGTTTGAACAGGAGCACCAAGACGCCAGCCCGCACCTAAAGGCAGAATCACCACGCCACGGGTGTCAGTATTCACATGAAGGGCCAGTTCCCCCAACCCTGGGGACCTTCTTATTCAGTCTCGTCGTATCAAAGAAGGGCATATCAATACACAATTAAGAAATTCTCAGTGCTGGGGAGGAGGCAGGCAGGACGTCGGAGCCGCGTCTTTCCCGCCACAGCCCCCCTGGCTGGAGCCCCGGCCACTCACAGAGGAGGTCACGTCGAAGTGGAAAATCATGGGTCTGGTCTGGTACTGGGCGCCCAGGAAAGGCAGCAGGGAGCCCAGGACCTGGTGCTCGTCCACCTGAGGATCGATCAGTCGGATAATTTTCAGAGGCACGTTTTTCCTGCTAAACTGCCCCTGCAGAGTTTCGTGCAGCCTCTTCACGTAGAGAGACTTTCCTGTAACGTTGAAACATGGGAATTAGTGCCCGGGCTGTGAACCACGTGTGAGAGTCCACAAGGAATCAGCACAAGTCCCATCTCTTCGTGCAAAATTCAGAACCAGTGCAACATAGCACGGGGTCAGGGAACCGTCACATTTCCTCACTGTCACCCGCTCACGGTGCACGTGGCTCCCCTGGGAGTGTGCGGGGGACGGGCGGGGAGAGGAGGCAGGGGCGTGAGGGCGAGAGTCACTAGGGCGGAAATGGTGATGGACACCAGGCGTCTGTTCCTTCTCCAGACAGAGACAATCCCCCTGCCTGCTCTCATGAACCACATCAACCTCCAAGTGGCCAATGGAGTTTAAAAAAACAGGCAACTTCAGAAAAGGTGGGCTGGTGAGGGAAGGTGGGTTGGCTCCCAGGAATCACCTGAACTGGGACCAGGTGAGAGTGCCGTTCCATTCTGGGCTCTGATTTGCAACTTCAGATAGGCCACGCCTCCCTGACTCAGTTTCCCAGTTGTGGGAAAGCTCCCTTCATCTGAGCAACCTCCCACCCCGAGAGACAGGGAACAGCCCTCGGGGGTCCCCAGACACGGGGGGCCCACCCACCCCAGCAGCTGTCATTACCAACACCCGCTCTCTCCGAGGCCACGATCCCAACACACATCCGGTCCCTGAACACAGCGGCGGCTGACGGGGTCCGCTCTGGGACTTGGTAATGCTGTGCCAGGTAGGCCTGGACGGCCTCAAGGGGCACCTGTGGGGTGACGGGGACTCGGTGCTGGCTGAAGGCTGAGGGCAGGTAGCAGTCCTCTCGCTCTGAGTCACAGACCAGGACGAGCTGGTAGTCCTCGCGGTGAGGTCGCACACATAGGTTCAGGAGGAGCGCCTCCACCCGGCAGGCCACCTCGTAGCCCAGCCGGTCTGCGTACAGCAGGCTGTACACGCGGCGTCCCGGGGCATCGGGGCTCAGGCAGCGGCGTAGGAGCAGGGCCACCTCCTCGAACGTGGTCCCCGGGGTGCACAGCAGCACCTCGTCGTAGGTGGGCAGTGGCTGCTCCGGGCTGCGCATGTAGATGGCCAGGGCAGCCAGCAGCACCTCCGAGGGGCTGCAGATGATGAGGTTGGGCTGGCCGGCCTGCAGGCCTCGCGGGAGCTCCCGCGTGATGGGGGGCCTGCCCTTCGCCGCCAGGTGAGCCAGGCAGCGGCCCAGGCCCTCGAGGTCCAGGCAGTGAGGCAGGAGGGCACGCGTGCCCTGCAAGGACTGTTGCATCACGACCTTGAGCTTGTCTGCCAAGCTGCATGCGGCCCTGAGCCGGCGCAGCAGCTCCTTGGTCACAGCGCGCTGCTGGAGTCTGGTGGCCGTGCCATTGGGCCCCTGGCAGGCCTCCGAGACGTCCTGAGGGCTGCAGTTGGGCTTGAGGAAGGAGAGCATGGTGAGGGCGGCGTCGCTGGGCGGCTGCCCCAGGAGCTGTGTGCTCAGGTAGACCAGCTGCTCGGCTGTGTAGTAGTTGAGGTAGAAGTGCTCTGCGCGCATCTGAGCCACGAACGCCTCCCACTGGCCCAAAAAGTGCTCCATCTGCCGGCAGACGGCCTCCAGCAGCGGGGCCAGCGGCCCGCGGCCCGACAGTGTGTGCGGCAGCCCCGGGCCGAATTCCACCTGCACGGAGCCGTCCGCCTGGGAGCAGCAGCACACCTCGGCCCTCCAGTCCCGGAACAGCAAGTTCCCGGCGGAGTGAAGGTCGATGAAGGACCGCACGAGCCGCTGCACGCCGTGGAACACCTGTGGCCAAGGGAAGCAGGAGGCAGGTGTCACAGAGCAGGTCACGGAGAGAAGACGGACAGACAGACCTCGGGTCTGCAGGACTGGAGCTCCAGAAGGGGCCTGCCACCCTCCGTTATGTAATCTCTGCCTTAGGAGAGCCAGAGATTGTAAAGATTCAGGACATCATGTGAGCACTACAAACGAACTTCTAAAGAAAAGCCTCGTAACCAAGTGGAGAGACCGTCCCAACGTGTTTCTCAACACGGCTGTTTTCGGTGTCGATGAAGGCTGGCCGCCTACCTTCATCCCTAAGTCGTTTTGGGTTCTTGCAGATTTGCAGAGCAAGGGGGGCAGTTTAAGTGTCCTTCTAAGACCTGCACCCGGGGTCCTCTCCTCTCAGGGACACCGCACTGTTCAGAGGTTAAGAAGGAAGCCCTACCCAGGGCCCGTCACACCGGAGACGACCCTTTGGGTCATGAGTTGGAATGACCCGCGTTCTGCAGATCCATGAGCTTCAGCACGGAGCAACTCCTAGCAGCAGAACCCACACACAGTCCCTCCTCGCCACCCCCGCCGGCCCGACCACGGCTCACCTCCGAGAAGACCTCCACTTCGGCGCTGTTCTGGTCCTTCCTGCCGGACATGAGCATCAGCTTGTTCAGAAGCTCCTTCAGCTCCTCCAAGGAGTAGTCTCGTTCCTCCTTGATGTCCCCGTGGCTCTCAAAGAGGAGCAAACGGAGGACTGTGTCTGGGGAAACCTGTGGAACGGAACACGTTCCGGGGGTGTTTCTGCAAGGAGAACCCCCCGCGGCGTGCAGCCTGCTGGGTGCAGGCACCTCACCTGCTGGCCGTGGGCGGGCGCCTGGATCACATAGACGCCTCTGCTGTTGATGGCGGTGGCCAGAGACAATGATGACAGCTCCACAGACCCATGACTCTCCTTCACCGTTCTCAGCCACTCCAAGTTCCTGGCAGAGTCGTGCTGTTGGGACAGGAGAGTGGCCAAGGTTCACATCCCGCCCTCTCCCTGCGGCCCTCGAGGGCAATCGCCGCCTCCCGCCTGCAGGCTGGGCGCAGTGCCCCCGGCACAGGAGGCTTCCTTGCCCCCCGTTCATGACCCTCGTGCTTTGGGCCACATCTCTCAGGACACCTGTGGCATGCTGTTACTGTCTCCCTATGTCCCCACCTGGACTTACGGATGCCTGGACAGGGTGGACAGAGGCAACGTACTGCCGGCCCCCAGCTGGAGAGCGGAAGGCTGGACACAAAGGACTATGGGCTTTTTGTTCCCAATGTCCCTGTGGGGCCCTAAGTCCAACCAGAAGAATTAAGGAGAAACTACAGCAAAAGCCTGTTTGGACGTGAACTTGGAGCAGAGAAAGGGAAAGCCACTCTCTGCTCACTACTGCACCCCGAGGGGATCCAGCCGTCCCAGGGTGGTGTCTGCTCACGAGGGACGTCGTCCGGGGGGTCCACTCGGACCCAGGGGAGACGGCTCACAGAAACGGAAGTGTTGATTTTTTCTGATAAAAAATTAATTTATCCCAATCGTGGGAAATGTGGAAAATACCGAGGTATACAGACGTCATGGTTACCACCATCGGGGAAACCCTTCAGTTTCCTGACAGCCTCTTGGTCACGCGCTTTGCACAGTGGCTTCGGTCTGCCTCCCACGCAATTTTGTGTCCCACTTCATAGCACGCACAGAGAGGAGGCTCTTCCACAGGGGAAGGAAAGCTCTTTGGAAGCAGCGTCGGCAGGAACGCCTGCCCCGTGGTGCGCAATGGCGGGCGCGCTCACACCACCAGTCCCGCCGAGCAACGCGGTCCCAAACCCTGTCTGCTCTGGAGCCGGAAAGGAGACTGACCAGTTTATGGGGCAGGTGCCGGTCGTTTTCCAGAGCCTTCCACAGCTCCTTCAGGTGGTCCATGAACTCGTGGAAATCTGCGTCCGCGTCCAGCTTGTGCAGCAGGCACGTATAGCCCTGCACGGCGTCGTGGAAGCAGGCCACGCGGTCCACGTCGATGTCGTTCTCCCCCGCGGAGATGGAGGCCAGGTCCACGAACACCTTCAGCTCATGGAGGTCTGGGGGCGGGAAGAGACCGGGGAGCACAGGGCTGCTCGTGACGTCACGAGACTCGGGCCAGGGCCGTGTCCACAGGAAGCTACCGGTGGGTGCGCAGCGGTGTTTTAGGGGTTTTATCTGCACTCCGCTTTCGGTAAGAAGCCGGCACCTCTCCTTTTGCCTCTTACTTGATCCCACTAACCAACACCTGCCCTTGCTGACAGCGGGGTCCAGGCTCCTGGCTCCGCTGGATCTACGTGGGGTCGCCACCTGACGTTCGCCAGCACAGGCTGCACGGGTGCACGCCGGGACCGCAGAACCGGCTCGCACCGGTCCTGTCCCGGGGCCAACACTTCCCTACTCACAGGTGTGACCCTTCACGGCTGCCCCACAGAACCACGACGAGGGCCCTTTTAGTTCAAAGGGTCCACCATCCAGGAAGACCCGAGGCTGGAAGTCCCCAGAACCCCACCTGAGCCCTAGACGGGGAGACAGACTAGAGCCCCGCCTCCCGTCTCTTTGCCAGCAAGTTTGCAATGAGAACTCGTCCTTTTCCCCAACCAGGGCCACAGTGTCGGCCCCTGTGCGTGCCGGGCAGTGAGCCGCCACCAGCGACAACACTATACTGACGGCTCCTGTGGAAGACGAGGAGTGATCTCTGGGCTACTCACTAACCAACGGAGGTGCGTCCACGTGGACCACAGCCCACAGTGGCAGGCGCAGGGGCTGGCAGGCCCTCCCCCACCCCTCCCCACCTCTGCCTCCGCCTCCTCTCGCCAGTAAGTTTCACCGAAGGCACCGCGACTACAGAGCTGAAAACGAGGCTGCCACGGTGCCGGCTGGAGAGGAACACGCAAAACCAACAAGGACGTTGTCATCACATCACTGCGTGGCCAAGAGCTCACCCTGGCCTCCCGTGAAAACCAACCAGCGGGAAAAGCCCCAGCGAGCAAGATTTTACAGAAAGCAGCCCAGGCTGTCCCCAGCAAGGAGCGCGTTTCTGCGCCGAAGCACAAGCGATGCTGTCCCGATGTACCACCTGCCACCACGCCCACGGCCCACGGCCCACGGCATGCAGCCCATCAGCGGAGGACCCACAGCCCCGGCACGGCCGTACCTCCGAGGGCCTCGCGGACCCAGCCGACGAACTCCTTCCCCTGGGCCAGCTCCTGCAGGCAGTGCAGCCGGGACTCGTCAACGTCCTGCAGCAGCCTGCTGGCGGCCACGACCCGCGTGTCCATCTGGCCCAGCGACCCATGACGCAGGTTCTCAACATGGTTCGTCTGTAAGCAAGATAAGGCTCCGCTGTGGGCTGGACCTGCTCGCCCGGGACCCCACAGTCCACAGAGGCATGCGAGGCTCTCCTGCCAGAACGGGACGCTACGCGCCGTGCGGCTGCCCCCCTCGGTTACCAGCAACCCTGCCTCCTCTGTAGACATGCTGCTAAGTGGCTTGCCTGAGAGCCCGCCCCCCATGTATTCTTTTCCTGATCTGTAGTTGAGAGATGAGGCCCACCACCGGGGACCGCTCGGGAACCTGCCGCTGGAGCGCAAGCTCGCATGTGTGATTCCAGATCTTGTGCAGAGTTTAACCGTCATCAGACCTGCGTTTGCTCTTATCCAGGTCACAGTGCACCTTACAGATGCTCGTCCTAAAAGAACAGACTTCTAACATGCACAGAAAGGACTTCTCACATGTCATTCCTGGCTGGCGTGGAGGGAGAGGCCACAAAGCATCCAACGCCCCTTTCCTGTGTTCCTGACCCTCGTGCCAACAAGCAGTCACACTATGCGCAGACAGAGGTGAAAAGCAAGCCCCTGGCCCAATCAGCATCGAGTAAAACGCAAACGTGAAACTCCTGCAGGAAGCGACAAACCATCTGCTCCAGCTGTAAAAGCCAGGCAGCCCCTGGCTTCCCGGGGAGTCTGAGCGAAGACCCTGCCCCCACCCCACAATCCCTGGTGAATAACTCACAAGTGTCAACACAACGCGAAGGACGTTGAAGTCACCGGTGAGGCCCAAATTCTCCTTGACCTGCCAGATGACCCGTGCCGCCTCGGCGGCCCGCTGCAGTTGGTGGTACTCCCTAATCTGCCCGACGCGCTCCGGGACCCAGCACTTTGCGTCCCTGGGGTCCAGAGTGCACATGGTGTTGAGGTCGGAGGTGAGGACGCTGTACTGATTCACGAACACCTTGAAGATAGCGTCCACTTCCGCCAAGGTGACCTCTCCTGACTTCAGGTCCTCATACAGCTCACAGAACTTGCCAAAGCAAGGCACATACAGACATTCATATGCGTCTTCCACGCCCACCACCAGCGCTTCCTGCTCCTCCTGCAGCAGGCGCAGTGCCCCGGCGGCCTCTGTCCAGAAGGTCGTGAAGATGTGACTGTCCTTGAGCGAGTCTAGCTTTTGGGCCATTTCTCGGATGTGGGGGCTCAGGCAGTAATGTGTCACCATCTTCAGGTCCGAGGAGGTGGGTGACGAGCTCACCGTCACGGCTTCATTTAAGCTCTTACTGCTGAGGTCTTCCGAGTGTCTCTCCGCAGTCTCTCCGAAGTCCACTTTGAAGCCATAAGAGAAAGACACAAGTGAGGCCTGCGGCCCCGCACGGCTCCAGCCCAGCTCCAAGCACGCGGTCTCCCCTGCTCCCGCGGGGAATCGGACAGCGTGCTTGCTGGTGTTCTTCTCCGTAAGAATCCAGATGCTCCCCCCCCCGACCTTGTCCATCAACTTTCACAAGGAAGACACATCCCTGCTCCCAGCCCCTCCCCACATCCCGCTGTGATGCCAGAGGGAGTTTCTTAAAAAGTCATAAAAGGCCCTGGCGGGTGTGGCTCAGTGGACTGAGCACCAGCCTGCGAACCAAATGGTCACCGGTTCGATTCCCAGTCAGGGCACAGGCTTGGGCTGCAGGCCAGGTCCCCAGTTGGGGGCGCGCAAGAGGCAACCGATCAATGTTTCTCTCCCTCTCTTTCTCCCTCCCTCCCCCTCTAAAAATAAACAAAATAAAAATCTCCTAAGAGTAAGTCATAAATGGACAGGGCGGAGAAGAGCAGAGAAGGAGGTCAGAGCGATGGGCCCGAGGCTGGAGACCTGGAGCGGGGAAGCCGGGGGGCAGCAGGGGCCAGCTGCAGGGGTGGCGGCGACACCACAGGAGGGGCTCGTCACCCACACCCTCCTCCACGGCAGCGGAGCTGACCTGCCAGTGGGGACAGCACAGCGGGATTCCAAACCAGAGGCCGCAGGTGCGTGGAGAGCAAGAGGATTTCTGGACGTGTGAGCCACTGGATTTCCAGAGTAAGAAACAAGGGGACAGAGACGCACGCGGCAGAAGGTGGGAGGCAGGAGCGGGGAGGGACGTGGGGCCAGATCCCAGTCTGAGAGCCCGCGGCCGGCCCCTCCCTCCTGACCCCCAGGCGCCGCCCGAGAGGCAGGACCTCCCTCAAGACACAGGCCATTCAAGGCCAAGTACCCCTCTGAGTTTTCAGTCAGCTTGTGAGGCGGCCACTCAATATAAAAGAAAAAACAAGAATTTCCAGACAGAGGGGGAGAGTCTTTAAGGCGAGAAGTAGGTACAAAAACCAACAGATAAAAGCGACTAAGAGGAAACATGAAAAAAAGGAGAAACCTCTGAACCGGGAAGACGCTGTGGTAACGTGACCACTCAGGGGCTCATCCAGCAACAAACGGTTCCTGCGAATTCAAGGCTCGCGGGGGCTGAAATGAAAGCCCTGGAGGGTCCGAAGTTCAAGCGGAGCACACGGCTCAGGAAGCAGAAGGAAACCGGAGACGGGACCAGCAGAGAAGTCACCGAATTAACGACCGTTCCAGGAGGTCCAACCTCCAACTAATGGCAGCCCGGCAAGAGAGAAAATAACCACAGAAACAATTCAAGAGCATTTTCCGGACCTCAAGGGCTTGGACTTCAAGGTCAGAAAGACCCACTTAATTATGCCCAAGACAATGGATAGAAAATGGACCCAAATTTCAGAACACTGGGGACAAAAAGATCTCAAGAGCTTCTGAAGAAAGCACCCCACATGGAGGATCAGCAACGGGAACTACGTCTGACTTCTCAATGGTGACGCTGCAGAGAGAACGGACCCACGTGTCCAAAATCCCGACGGGAAAGGACATCCAGTCTGTCATTCGGAGCGAGACAAGCTATCAGCCCAGTGTGCCAGGGGCCATTCTCAGACTCACAGGACAGGGACGTGAGGCTCCTCTGCCCCCATTCTTGGGGACATCATGGGGGATAACGTCCAACTAAAACCCAGGAGCGAGAGAGGCAGTCACAGGACCCAGGACCCAGACCCACGCAAGGGGTGAGACCCAGGATGTTCCCAGGATGGGGGAGACCCTGAAAGATCAAGCTGAAGGAGTTGCGAGGAAATTCTAACAGTGAAGGGGTCTGGGATGGGGTTAAACATATAAAACTGAAAACAAAGCACAGAACAAGAATGTTCATTCTAGAAAAAACCAAGGTCACGCAGGAAGGTCATATAGTCGCGGCCTCTTGCACAGCTCGGCCACCTACGCCGGCATGGTCACTCAAGGCCGAAGGGCGGCTGGCCGATAACGGAAATCAAGTGGAGGGAGTCGGAAAGGTCCTGTGTGGGGGGCAGAGACAGGAGAATGAAGAGAACTAAGCCCTAAGCTTCCATCTGGAGAATCAAGGAGCAAACCTGAGCATGCTATTTATTTTAGTTATTTTTAAAGATTTTATTTACTTATTTTTAGAGAGAGGGGAAGGGAAGGAGAAAGAGAGGGAGAGAAACATCGATGTGTGGTTGCTTCTCGTGCGCTCCCAACTGGTGACCTGACCTGTGCCCTGACTGGGAATCGAACACCCGACCCTTTGGTTCGCAGGCCGGTGCTCCGTCCACTGAGCCACGCCAGCCTGGGCAAGCGTATTATTCAGGGGCCTGGGGCAAACACGAGAGCGAGCTTTGTAGAGAATTAACCCTTCACAAGAAGCCCCCTCCAAGGCCAGGACTGCCAGGGCGAGACGCTTTTACCCAGTTTTCCTCTGACCCCTCCATTCTGTTCACTAAAATTGCCATGAAGCTCACCTCTGACCAGGTGCCTCACCCCCGCACACAGCTTCAGGAGACTGTCAACGTATCTCCTCTCTTCCTGCAGGAAGAGCAGCTCTTCCCACCTGCAGTCCAGCACTTGCTTCATATCCTGGTGCTTCTCCTGCGGCAGAAGACTCTCCTTCTCTGGAAGAAACAGTGGCCCCGTGGAACACACACCCCTTTCCCACGGCGGGCCCACCCTGCAGGCTCTGGGCTGCGGTCAGCACTACGGGCCCAGGCCCGCGAGCACTGGCGTGGGCACGACTCTGCCACTTCCCCGCTCTCTTTTCTGGGGGCTAGAAAGCACGTGACACCAAATGTAACACACGATTCTGCACGAGATCTGTTTGTTGCGTGTAGCGCTGCTGAGCCGGCGGGTCAGCCTGAGGGGCGTCTGGACGCCCGAAGCAACCGTCCACCACGGCTGACTTCCCAGCCTTATCCTGGCAGCTATGTGGCGAAATGCTCGTGTTTACGGGAAATACACCTGTAAGTATCCGGGACTGAGGGGCCATCGGTTTGGCAACTTGTTCTCAAATGCCTGAGAGCTTTAAAAAAAAGTTCTTTTTGATACATTTTCAATTTTTTATAATTTGGTGATTGTTTTAAAAAATTATAAACTCATCGATCTTTTTTTAAAAAACCATTCCATCAATTTAGTGGCAAGAAGCAGCCCTCCAGGTGGAGATGATAACGCCGCCGCCCACCGCCCACCGCCCACCGCAGCGCCCGCTCAGCGTGCGCTTACTCAGGTTCCAGATGTCGAGAAACTGGCTCTGGTGGCTCCTGATCAGCTCCAGCTGTCCCACCAACACCCTCCTGCTCAGGAGGTCACCAGCCACTTTCGTGAATACGGAGGCAGCAGTAGCCATCAGCTTCTTGCCTTCCTCGGTGATGTGTTCTAGCAGTTTCCTGTTGGATCCTGCCCAGGTACAGAACAGAGTGAAAACCAGTGGGCCCCCGCTTCCTTCCCGCCTCCCCTCTGCCAAGCTGGGGACACCTGGGACCTCCTCACTGTGCTGCCCTGGCCCAGACGGTGCAGGCGGGGGCCAGGCCGGGGCTCCAGGCAGGGCCTCCTGACCAGGCTTCCCCTCCCTTGGGAGCTGCAGGCCTCACTCACACTCATTCTTCAAGCGAGTCCCTAAGGAAGAAGCCGATTCCTCCAATGGCCGCAATCGGCCAGAGAACTGCGTTTCTTGGGTTTTTAAGCCCTGCGCCCCCGCCAGTATTCTTCAACAACACGTAGCCTCCTCTCAACCCCACCGGCCCATCTCGAGAATCCCCGCGGCAGAATAACCCAGACCATGGCGCTGTCACACCCAGTGAGGGACCCAGACAGGTTCCCAGGGCACCTGCATGGCCTACGGGAGCAGACACGCCAGCCCATCCTACTCTGCACATCATGGCAATCTTGCAAAATTCTGAATGTGAATTTCAGGATCAATTTAGATAGCAGGATTTTAAAGTATACGTTTTATAACTACTAGGAGATTTCTCTCCAAGTGCTTATCTGGGTCGTACAGTATTAGGAGAGGACCAAATTTATCTGTGCCACTAAAAAAAAAATCAATACAGTAGCTCTATTCATAATTGCAAAACTTTGGAAGCAGCCAAGACGTCCTTCAGTCGGGGATGGACAGACCTGGCCCATCCAGACAGCAGAATATTAGTCAGTGATTGAAATAAAAAAAAAAGCATGAGCTATCAAAACTTAAATGCATCTTGCTCAGCGAGAGGGGCCAGTCTGAAAAACCTACCTACTGTAGTGATTCCAAATATCAAAGAAAACTGCGGGGGGCGGGTGGGGTGGGTGCAGGACGGACGGGCAGAGCCCCGGGCATCTCAGGGCAGGGCACTCGCTCTGGGCCGCGGTGCCACAGCAGCGCACGTCTGCACACATCTGTCCAACCACAGACACACAGCGCCAGGGGCGACCCTGGGTGAACTCCGACCCTAGACGCTAACGAGGGCTCCACGTGGGTTCACGGGTCAGAAGCAGGCACCCCCCAAAGCAAGACGACGACGGGAAACCCTGCGTGCTGAGGCGGGGCGGGGCTCGGTGTGGGCCCCTGGGCTTTACGGCCAACTTCTCTACAAACCTGCAACTGCTTAAAGCACGCGGTGTGTTACTCTAAAAACACACACTCTTTTCCCGTGAGCAGCTTTCACTGTACACAGAAGCCCCCTCAAGAGCCCTGACACAGAAGCGGCTTGTTTTCGTTTGTTTGTTTGTTTGTTTGGCTGTTCCAGTAATTTGATTAAACTGAGGCTCCGAATCTACTATGTGCGATTTTCAGATCCAAATCCACTGCTTTTCCACTAAACCTGAGTCTAACCAGTGACCTGCAACCTGAACGTAACGTTCTAGGGCCGCAGGTATGCCCCCTCCTTTATCACAAAACACCTGGGGCACGGAGGGGGGCGGGGCCAGGGTGGGGGGCAGAATCAGACCCCCTCAGTTTTTTGTCCCTGCTGTGAACACGAGCCGGCTCCTGTCCTTGGACCTCAGAACGACAGAGGGCAGTTTCCGAGCTGGGCATACTCGGGTCTGCATCACAGCTCTGAACACTCAGGATCTTGGAGACCCTGGGTAATTCACCTGAGTTTCCTCATCTGAAAAACGGGGACCTGCAGGGGGACTTTCTGAACAGCTTCCAGGACACTGCAGCTGCACACCAGGGACGCGAGGGACAGCGGCCTTCGGCATTAGTTCTCATTCACATACAAGACACCCGGCCCTCGCCGGTCCCTCCATCCAAGCTCCTTCCTGGCCAAGCCTCGGCCCATCCAAGCATCAGGTCGCGGGTCTGCCCCCACTGGAGGTCAGGAGGGCACCACGTGGGCACCCCCGTCCACGCACCGTACAACTGGAAGAGAAGCTTGATGTCAGGCCCCGTGAGTAGGTGCTTCAAAACCTCAGGCAGGTCATCCACGGCGACCCCGTGCCTCCTTGGCCAGGACTTGGTGATCACGGCAGACACGAGGGTGCCGAACCGCCGCAGGTTGCGGTGAGGGAGCCCCTCGAGGACACTGGTCTGCGACTGTGGAAGAGGGAGGAGGAGGAGGAGGGGATTTAGGAGGGTTATTTTTATTTTTATTTTTTTATTTGTTTGTTTTTAAATAACCGATGTAAGTCACCCAAGAGCGTTTCAGCAACCTTTTGTGACTAGTTTTACAACGCTTCAAAAACAGCACAACACTTAACCTTGCCGAGGGCATTTTGTGGCTGGGAGCGAGGACCAGAGATGTGGGGACGCGTCCCTTGCTCTGGGTCACCGCCAGGTCCTACAATGCCTCCTGGACTCTCAGGTCCCCAAGCACAGTGTGAGGGAGTCAGCGGTGACCCCCTCCAAGGCCGTGACGAAGAGCGCCTGCCTGAGCCCCCTTTCTGCACCCCCGACCATGGACAAAAGTTCTCCTCCTTTAGGTTCAAAGATTTCACAAACTGTTTCAGTGATCAGTAAAAACAATGAAAGAAACAGAGGTAGCTAACAATAGATACTTTCCGATATTTAAAAGGATAAAAGAAAGGCTCATCCAGCCACGTATAAAAAGGATTAAACTCTGTGACCAAGCAGGATTTACCCCAGGGGTGAAAGGTTGGTTTAACACAAGAACTCAGTTACTGTCACCCATCAAATTGACAGAAAAAAATCACATGACCATCTCAGTAGACGCAGAAAGTGCGTTTGACAGAACCCTACAGCCCCCGTGACAGAGACGCTCGGCACGCTGGGCGGGGGACGGCCCGCAGAGGAGGGCACCTATGCAAAGCCCTCGGCCCACTTCACCGTCAACGGAGAGAGACAAGACGGGGATGTGCCCCCCTTCTCTGTTGTGCTGGAGACTCTAGAGAACACGCACACAGGCAGAGTGCAGACCTCACACGTGCGCACGCACACGCACACCAAAACCAGGAGGCTGCTCCTAAGAGGCAGCGTGGGGCGGAGTCTCTTCCGACGTGGCAGGAAAAACCCTGCGTGAATGGATCAGATCAGATTTTTTTTTCTTCCAGAAGCGTCTCGTCAGCCTTGGCATCGTTTCCTGTGCTCGTGCCGAGCAGCGGCAGCAGATGACACACACCAGGAGCCGTGACGTCACAGGGACCTCTATGAGCAGCCTATGACGCCGCGGGATTCGCGGTCACGTGTGGGTAGTCCTGACGGGCCTCCCCTAAGCGCTGGGAGGGGATGCCCGTGCCCATTCTGGGGGTCGGAGCATGACCTTAGAATGTGGAGGCGCTCACTCGCCCTCCTGCCGACCCCAGAAGGCAGCTGCAACCTCGAATGTGCCCCGGCGGGCGCACGTGCTCACCTGGCTGGCCAAGGTGACGGCCTCAATGACGCAGTTCTCAAAGCACTTGGACACACTGTCCTCTGCGTCAGCGTCCTCCCAGTCCATGTTGCAGAAGGCCAAGATCTGCGATTGGGGCCTCTCCTGCGGGGCCGCAAGGGGAGCGGTTAGGGCGCCGGGCGCAGCACCCGACGCAATGGGACAGACACACCCCCGACTCTTGCCTTTCCGCTATTTTACCCGGTCCCCGTTGTTTGAGGCGTCTTCCTGCCCCCCACTAAGCGCATCCTGGCTGCCCCCTGAAGGGGAGAGCCGCAGGGCCGCGACCCAGCAGAAGCAGCGAAGCTGGGAGAACGAACGTGGTGCTGCCTTGCCCGCGTCTCCCTGCATTCCCACTGACCAGCCACATGCGAAGCTCCCACGTCTCGTGAAAACGTCACCCCCGATGTCCCCAGGGTCACAGGCCTGGACTGAAGCACAGAGCAGCCTGTGCCTTCCCCACTCGTCACCGGTGACAGGCGCCTGCCCTGTCACCACCAGGCCACATGGAGGCCCCGTGCGGGCCAGAGGCTCCCCCGGTGGCAGCGCCCTGTCCCCTCCTTCCTCTCACGCGCTGGCTGGCTGCACCCGCCGCTGGCACGCGGTCCCTTTCACTCGCCCAGCGCACAGGGCGGCCGCCCACCCAGCAAGAGCCCCTCACCCCTGCCGCTTGTTCCCGACCGTCTGCTTCTCTCACCCGCTGCCGCCCCGGAGAAGGACACCCCCGGCCCCGGGTACCTGGGTGAGCCTGCCCTCCATGTCGCGCAGCAGGGACTCCTTCCAGCCGTGCTCCGCAGCGAAGCCGATTTCCACCAGCCGCCTCCAGACCTGCAAAAGCCACATGTGAGGGACAGCCGCGTGGGAAGGAAATGCCACAGCGAGAAAGGCAGCCGTGGAAATGCAGCGGAGCCAGGGCACCTGCCGTGGCCCCCAGAAGCACAGGCCCGGCTGGGCAGGTCAACACTCCGGCCCTTCACTGGGTCACTGCTTTTTACTTGGAAAGAGTTCCCCTCCAGTGTTTCATTTTGGAAAAACGTCCAACTTGTAAGCAGGACACGAAGCCCCTGCACCTCCACCGACTCCCGGCTGTCAACCGTGAGCTCGGCTTCCTCTCCCCGCCGCCCGTCCCTCTCCAAGGGTCTTCCCTGCTGAGCCACCCCCAGAGGTTGAGCCACCGATGCCATGTCCCTCGACCCCTACGCAATCAGGCAGGTGTCCCTGCCATGCGGCCCACCTGCCCCAAAGCACAGTGAGCACCACCCCAGGACGGCGTGCGTGGGCATGATGCCGCCCTCTAGGGGGGGTCCCTGTCCCCATCCCTGCCACTGTTCACTCTGTCCTGCCTCTTTGGGTCCAGGACCCGACCTGGGGACACACACTGCATTTAGTGACCATGACTTGTCCTCAATAACACTCTCCCTGGCCTTCTTTATTCCTTCGACCCTGCTGACAGTTTGAGAATTTCAGGCCAACTGTTCCGGAACCTGTTTCTCAATCAGACTTGGCTCCAAATTCCCCCGCAATTTGATTCAGACTAAATGCTTTCTCGGACGGTTGAGCCACACTGAAAAGATGCCTCCCGTGGGCTAGGCAGGGTCAAAGTCAGCCCCTCCCCGTGATGCTTGTGCGACCTCAGAGCCTGACGCCGGGACACCTGGGGGTCAGGTGCGCCCCTGGCGAACGAGTCCTTGGCCAGATTTCCATTTCTCCTAACTAACGTGCTCTTCTCTGCTTTGTAACCAAGTGCGATCTGTAACCTACGTCTCTGCGGCTGTCCTGCAACCACCACCGTGCGCTGCGTGATCCCTGCCCGTTCCACCCGGCACCCCACACCCTCCCCTCCGGCGGCGGGCAGTCCGTTCTCAGTCTCGGAGTCCGTTTTTATTTTGTTTGTTTTGTTCATTAGATTCCACTTGTAAGTGAGATCACATGCTGCTTGTCTTTCGCTGCTGACTGATCTCACTCAGCGTAACGCCCTCCAAGTCCATCCATGTTGTCAAAAAACATGAGATTTCCTTCTTTCTTACAGCCAAGGAGAATTCCATTGTGTGAATGTCCAGAGTTGTTTTATCCGCTCATCTACTGATGGGCACTCGGGCTGCTTCCAGATCCCAGCGATTGTAAAACGGCTGCAGGGAACCGAATCATACGTTCACTGACACCTGAGCTCCTTCCAATCCCGGGTTCTCGTGTCTCCCCTCGTCCACACCCCCTCCCCACGGTGAGGGGAACCCCCACTTCTGGCAGCCCCAAGCCCGCCATTAATTGCCAGGCCTTGTGCACTCACGGCTGCCAACTAAACTTCCAGCAGATTCCAGGCTGATGTGCGTCTGCTCTGCTCTACCGGCGAGTGTCAGAGTCTGGGCTCGCTTCACCAAAGGTCACAAGCTGAAGTGGGAACTCTCTTCCCAGTGCACGTATTCGAGTCTGTTCCAGGTCGGAGCCCTGCACCGGCAGATGCTGTCTGTCCTGGTGGGGAGCAGGCACTGGCCTGCAGGCCTGGTTCTGTCCGGACGCCAGGACGCGCCTGGAGATCTGTGGTGAGCTGCGTATTCAGGTTACAGCGTCCCCAGTGGACACAGGAAGGAGAGACCTCGGGGTGGTCTGTAAAGCGAGGGACAACCCGGTGCCTGCCGTGGCTGCATGGCTGCGCCACGGGTCTCACTGCAGCCACACAGCTCGCGCCCTCCGCGGTCGCGCTGGCGGCCGGCGGGAGGATGGCACAACCCTGAGTGATCGCGGCCTGCGTCTGCCGGCTCTGCCAGGGGCGCGTCCTGCGCGGCCCTCAGCCTCTGGTTCTCCAGGGAACGAGGGAAACAGGCCTCGCTCTATAGAAGCGAGAAGTGTCGGTGACTCCGCAGGCCCGAACCCAGTCCACAAAGCCAGCGGGACCCTGCCCACAGGGACAAGACTGACAGAAAGCTGCCACCAAGGGTCAAGATCATTATGTGGGCTGCGCGGTCCCCCGAACCCTGGAAGCTCAAGAGGTCTAACCTAGGTAACGTCTCGGATACAGGAGGAAACCGGAGCCGCTTAAAACCCAACGGAGCACAGAAGCTTCGCCAGCAGGTACCCTGTCCAGCCACCGCCTGGGACTCAGGTCCCGCCAGCTCACGCACGAGGCGCGACGGCCGGCCCCGGCCCTCCGCGCCCCTCCTCAGCACGCGCGTGGGGCTGGTTGCTCTCTCTCTCTCCCGCTCACATGCCACTCTGCCTGCTGCCCCTTCAGGCAGTTCCTGTCGTCTGTGTCCAGCGTCATAAACTCCATTCACAGCCTCGGGACTGAATCGGACCCTAGATGCCGCCAGCACCCGGAGCACCTTCCTGACGGGTCTGCCTGACCACCGGGCCCCCAGCAGGCAGCGTGAGCAGCACCCAGGCCCGGGCCCGTGGCGCCTGCTGCCCAGCAGAGCTCCCGGCGTGTGGGCCGCGGCCGCGGATGCAGCCACGGCGTTGCATCGCTGTGCGGACACGTTCCGCGTGCCACAGGCTCCCCGTGCCGCTGGCGCACCTGCATCTCCTGCTTGTATGTGAACATGACAGAGAAGGCAGATGGGTTCTGGAACATTCTCCCCGTGAAGATTTCCCGAAGCCACGCTCTCGTAGTGGTGAGGGTGCTCTGGACGGCCTTCTTCACTGAGTTCTTCGCAGTTTCCCTTCCCTGCCCCGTTGCTGAGTCCTGTCACCAAAGGGGAGAGAGAGAGAGACGTGAGCATCCAGCGCAGGGCCCCCCACTGCGGGGCCGACACCTTTCCTGCCTCCCCAGCGCTCACCGCAGACCCTTGGCAAGTAGCTACCTTTCAGTTACACAGATTCGTTTCCACGCCGGCCTTGCCTGCAGCCCATGTTTTTACAGCACTTTCTTTTCCCCAGAACTTCTGGGTTCACTGCAAGTGGGTGGCGTGGGAACAGGCTGAGAGCACGGGTGGCCGGCATTCGTGCTGACAGTGACCGACCAGGGAGGCCGGGCTGCCCGAACGACGTGCCTGTGGGCTCCGACTGAGGACAAGCTGCATGCGGTCTCCAGCCGGGGACGGGAAACGGAGGGGACATGCCCCAGTGCACAGAGCTTCCGGCGGCTCAGAGACTCCCAGCTGGTGGGACTCGGACCTGCCCCTCAGGGCCACACACAGCCCATCTGTGACCAGAGGTGAACCCAAGCCCCCCCCACCATGGCACCTGACTCGGGGAGGCTTCCGCCTACTCCCCGAAGTCCCCGGTCCCGGGAACCCGGGCCTGCAGTGACTCCCCCTCCCTCTGCTCCCCCACGAAGCACGTGCTGCTTGTGCCCACAGACGCCCCTCCTGACGTCCTGGGAGGGGCCCTCGTGGTGCTGCATTGTGCTCTCTCTCTTCTACAAAGACCCCCACGCTGTGTGAGCGCCAGGACCCACAACTGGGTAGGCTGACGCCACGCCCTCCCTGCAAAGACAATTGCCGGGGGCCACCTAGTGCCCTGTGTCCCGGGCCGGGGTGCTGCACCGTGACCGGTCCCGGTCAGTCTCAGCTGACTGACTGCAAGCATGGGGACAATAGTCCGCAGACGGACAGACGAACATGGCAGAGAACCACGGAGGTGGCAAGCCGGAAAGGTAAGAGGTGTTTCTGAAGGTACCCAGCCTGGGCAGGGGTGGGGGGGCTCTGCCCTGACAGGGGACAGCCCAGGCCAGGTGGGAGGGCTGGAGTGAGCACAGGTGTGACGGAAGCACAGCACACAGGCAACAGCTCTCAGCTGGACACTGGGCATGCTGGGCCTTGCTTCAAGTCCTCAAAGAGCACAGCAGTTTCTGGAACAATCCAGAAGCTTCAGCAGGCAGGCATGCCCTCCATGCTGGGACCTTGCCTAGAGCTGGGCTTTCCCTCCAGTCACCCTTGGCCCCCCGCAGGCCCTCCAGAAGGGCAGGGGGCCCATACCCCTCATTCTGCACAGGCTCCTGTCTCTCCACGGGAACAAAGCCCACTCCCAGGCCCTGCCCTGGGCTCCCAGGGCACCATATTGACACCCAGCCTCCCACAATCCCCCTGCACCTCTCAAGTGCCCACGGACGGCCCCTCGATGAGTCCCTGCTGCCATGACGCGGACAGGCAAGAAAGGGGCAGCGCTGAGCCTGAAAACCTACATGGGAAGCTGCACCTTCCCTCCCTGTTCTCCTCCGTCTAGACCTTCGATCCAGTAACCCTCCATATCGGCACCACCCAAAACCTTTCACGAGACCCACTGTGACTCTGGCTGGGTCTCAGTTTTACCAAGTGTTTTGTTTCTAGAGCCCAGATGGAGTGTTTGGACCCCATTACGGAGGATGCTCATCTGAGATCCCAGCCAACGTCTGAGACAGTTATTCCTGCCAGACGCTGCGTCCCCAGCCCCACCCTGTAACTGGCCGATTTCTTGCACACGGCCTGTCTGAAGCTGTCACCTGCCTGAGACTGTTTCAGTTTGCACCTGCCTCAGAAAAAAGCCATCATCTTACCCATCACATCATTTAAAAACACGTCTCTGGCATTTTAAAGGAAAAAAACCCCTAAAAGACAAAGAAGTAAAAGCACGCAAAATTACCTCACAGCACTCAGACCCAGGTTCTGACGTGGGACCCGGGTAAGGAGCAAAGGCTGTGAACAGGGGCGTCTCACTCCACCTCCGCACCGCGGCTCGTGGCTCAAGAGTCTGACGGCCCCCCGACAATGAAAAGACGCAAACCACAGGCAGGGGTCACGCCAGGAGGAGCCTCAGAGACGTAACGTGCGTGAATGAAGTCAGGCGCAAAAAGCAGAACGCTCCAGGACAAGCCGGCTGACCCACCGTGGCAGGAAGCAGAGGCACGGTCGCGGTTGGGAGCAGTGGGGAGGGGCAGAGCGCAGGGTCACTGCGTGCGAAGGCACCGAGGTGTGCCCGTGGCGTGTGCGGCCTTTGCTACTGTGTTTACGTTCAAGTGACACGAAAAGGCACAAGTGGGAAAGGCCACCCATGGAAGTGCAGAAGGGTGTTACCTGCCACCCTGGCCACCTGCTCTGCTCTGTAATTGCTCAGCTCCCTGATATTCTGCACTTTGACGCCCCACTACCTGCAGTGGAAGACCAGAGGGGACAGGGCACACGCAGGGCCCCCACAAGATCCTCGATGCACAGGACAGAGCCAGCATGGA
Source organism: Furipterus horrens (assembly GCF_987537825.1). NCBI lineage: Eukaryota > Metazoa > Chordata > Mammalia > Chiroptera > Furipteridae > Furipterus > Furipterus horrens. The sequence goes on along the minus strand of NW_028327181.1, from coordinate 99,944,994 downwards.
CCAGGCACCCACAGTCTCGATGTCAGAGCCGGCCACCCGTGTCGCCCCCGCCATGCCAGAACCAGCCGACCTCCTTTTAGAACTGAGGCTGCTTGGGATTCCGTGCCTGTCTCGGGCGCGACGTGACAGAGGTGCGTTCTGCTTACCACTAGAGGCTTCAGCGTGATAACGGAGCGGACAATCTCGGCAGCCAAGGCGGGCATCTCATGGTGCGCGTGGTCTTTGATGAGTCTGCAGACAGTCTCGTGGAGCGTCAGGCACACGGTCAGGTAGGACTGGATCGAGGGCCCCTTGGGAATGCTGCCCCGCGAGGAGGAAGAGACACCAGTGAAGCGGTCTGCAGGAGCCGAGAGGACAGCCCCGTTCTCGGGGCGCCTCCCCTTCAACACACCGCCGGGCACGGCATGGACATCAGCCCATATGGGACGACATCAGTACATGTCAGTCCATCGTGAACTTGTGACCGAGGTGAAAAAAAAAAAACACGACAGTCCTTCAGGCTGCCTCCCTGGTTTGAACTTCTTAACGAAAACAAGTTAAACGATCCCAAGGGTACCCTTCCTTGAAAAACGCAGGCGTGTATTACATTACTGAGGACTGGGTGACACGTGAATCTGAAAACAGTTCTGGAAGGTACCGAGAGAGGGAGGGAGGGAGGCAGGAATGCTGGGGGCCATGCGCTGCACACAGTAGGGCGGCACTCCCGGAGGGGTCGGTGGGTGCGCACGGAGAAGCAGACCCGAGGGAAACAAACCGAAACCTCCGCAGTGCAGTGACTGCTGCCCCTCAAAACCAGGGGCATGACATCGCCAGCAAACACGGGACACCGCCACCCAGGAAGGGACAACTGTACGCCAGAGATACCACTCTGCTTTGCTACTCACTTGTCCTGAAACATGTCCAGGAGGTGCAGCAGCATTCTGAAAGTGTTCTCAAAATCCTGGGGTGGCGAAGAGAAGGAAAACGGGGGTGGCGTGAGCCTAGCACCCAGCCTTCGCTAAGGCAGACCCGAGAGCCCAGCAGGAAGCCAAGCAATTTGCTCTCTTCCTTCTGCAAACAAGCCTTAGGTGCTCAAGTACCAATCTGATATCTTCCAGAAATAAAACTCAGGGTTGAAGATTATACTGTTGTTCCCACCCCAGAACCAGGCCAGCTCCCAGGTGACCGCCCCCTGCCTCCGCAGCAATCCGAAAGGAAGGGCTAGAGAGTTCTGCTGACCCAGAAGCAGGGACCCCGCCCAGCCCTCTGGGTCTCAGTGCCCCACCCGGCCAGGTTTCCAGAAAAGAACTGCAGGCTCCCACTTCACTTCTTGGGGCGCTGTAACTAAGCAAGAGCCCAAGCGCTTTCTGCAGGCGACAGACCTCCAGGTCTCTGTTGCAGATTTCCTTCAGTCCCTGAAGCCGGTAGAGGGTCCCTAGCAGACAGTCCAGGACGCCGGCCGGAAAGCGACTCAGATGGTCGGAGAATTCTTGCAGGTAGGAAACCAGGCTGCTCAGAGGCAGCACACTGAACCAGGACCGGAACAGGTGCGCGTCCACGTCCAGCAGGTGTTTCTTCCTCCCCATCAGCGTCAGTAACTGTTTCCTGGGTGAGGAAAAGGGCGGTGGCCTCTGTCACAGACTCAGTGACGTCTAACTGTGCTAGAGGCGAGGCAGAAAGCTCAGATTTTTAAAACAATTGAAATGCGAAGTATCGTGACTCAAAGGACAAGTAAACAGTGACGTAAGAATTCACCAACATGGATGGACCTGGAGGACACTGTGCCGAGACACAGCCGGACACAGAAGGACAATCCTGTGTGACCCTCCTCCGTGGAGGACCTGCTGTGGTCACACCCACAGGGACAGAGAGCAGAGGGCGCACCAGAGGCCGGGGGAGGGGTCGGGAGGGAGTGTTTCATGGGGACAGAGGTCATTGGGGACGAGGACAAAGTTCTGGAGAGGACAGTGGTGACAGCCATGTGGCAATGTGACTGTGCTGAATGCCACTGAGCCCTGCACTAAGATGGCTACACTGGTAAATGGTAGGCTCTGCACATTTTACCACAATAAAAAGATCTTCCAGGACTCAGCATTTCTCCAGCTCTATTCAGATATAACTGACAGATAACACTGTCGCTTTGAGGGTCATGCGTCGATCGGACACACGTGTGTATGGCCCCTGGCTGCTCCTCCGCCCCGTCTCCGGCATGTGGTGGCAGCATCGGAGACCTGCTCCCTGAGCAGCTTCCCAACCTAGAGCGCTGGCAACTCCAGTCGCCAGGCTGCGCCTCAGTGCCCAGGACCCGCCTGAGAGCTGGCCGCTTGTGTCCCCTGACCCACGCCGCCTCCAACCCCAGCCCCGAGCCCCTGGCAGCCAGATGCTACCCTGTCCCTAGGAGTGTGACTTTTGTTCCACAGAGAAGTGCGGTCAGAGAGGGTCCGTCTCTCTGAGGCCTCTCCCTCAGCAGGACGCCGTCCCGGGGTGTCCTCGGGGTAGCGAGTGGAAGGCCCGCCTTCTTTCTTGAGGCTGAATAACCATTCATTGTACATACACGTCCTTTGATTCCCTCCGCCCGTGAGCACTGAGGCTGTTTTCCTCTCTTGGCTACAGTGAATACCTTTACAATACATATAACTACACACATAATCGTGACTGGGCTTCCATTTCAAAAGGTTCCTTCCCAGAGCAGTGAAGCAGCAGTAACTTGTTTTAGCTGTTTTACCCCCTCAAACCCGTAGGCTAGATGCCAGCGGATCCGGGGAGCGGGGTGTCCCAGGGACGGTCGCTGACAATGGGCCCCGCACACAAGGGACGAGCTTGGAAATGAGCGCTGGTCTTCACCTTTTTGTACTTAATTCGCATTTATGTTTTCTTTGTTTTTCTTTGAATTTGTGCACTTATCCTGGACTTACCACTTCCTCTGTGGCTTATCCTTTCTGGGTCTTCTCTAAAAGGCCAGCACTTCACTACCTGGAGATTTTCAGTGGGCCTTATTTGTATTTTTCTTTATACCTCGTATGTTTAACGTTTTTCAGAGAAGCCATTTTACGAGAAGCGACGCGCTCCTCACGTCCCGCGGAAGCCCAGAGACTTCCGTATAGGGGCGGAGGAGCCACAACTTACTCATCTGCTCTCTTTTCCCGAAACTCCAAGAAGGGGATTCCCTCGAGGGCCGCCCACGTGTCCTCAGGCTGAATCTTGGGGTCCACGCGAGGCGCTCGCTCCGCACAGCGGTGGAGCACAGGCAGGATGCCCACCCAGAGGTCAACACTTTGGTCTATGCTCATATGGCACAGGCTCATCAGGTACCCTTGCCACCTGGAAAAGGACCAGAGACCCCGTTGTGCGTGGGGGGCAGCCTGCACGCTCCGACGTCCATCCAGGGCGGGGCCCGCTCCCCGCACACGCCGACAGGAGCCCCCTGGACGGCTGAGCCCTGAGGCCCAGACCAGGGAGAAACAGGGCCGCGTGGGATAGGGCGCCCTCAGCATCACCCCAGCACCGGGCACTGCCTGGGCCCTCGCGGAAGCCCGCACAGCCAAGCCCTGAGGGCGTCATTTCCAGTGTCCTTGACCACAGACGGACCGAGGCTCAGGCAGCCCAGCAGGCACGCGAACCCAGGCGGCCTGGCAGCAGTGAATGTAAGCCTTTCCCTAGCAAACATCGATGCCATCATATTCGGAACCCTGTGCAGACACCGTGTGTTCCCAACCGTCCTGCCTCTTGGCGAAAACAGACGGCGTCCAGCTGGGGCTGTCATCTCAGAAACCCCAGGGGCAGACGTCCCAAGTAGACCCACTGCTCGGGGCAGGCCACCAGAGACCGTCCCCAAGTTCAATTCAGACAGCCGCGAACACACTGCAGGAAGATGCTGGGGTCACCAGGGGCGCTGAGGAGGCGCCCACCCCATAAAACACGCGCGCCTCCAGGTTAGCCATGACCTTCACACCTCAGACGCTCCCGGGCCAGCAGAGCCCTGAACTGAACACGCGGTGGCAGAGGCCGCGGGGCGGGCACCCACGATGTTTGTGCAAATGTCCAGGGGCACGATGGGACACACGTGAAACCAGTACACACGCCAGGAAAAAGGCTGGAGCAGCCGTTTTCAACCGGAGCTTCACACGGATTTTTCAAATACGCAGCCCCTGACTCTTGGGTCAGGGCACTGCCCTCTTTCCCTTTAAGACTTTTAAATCTAGAAAATGACAACCCCACCACAGCAACAGCCGCCCGGTGTGCATGGATCGAAATTACACCGATCTCGGGGGGCAGACTGGCACAAAGCGTATTTTCGGGGCGCTGCGGAATTTTAGCCATTAGCTTACGTGCGCCGTGGGGTGGAAAAGGCTGGACCTCGCTGGGCGGCAGGAGCGCGTGTGGGCGCGGCAGCAGGGAGTGGGGACGCGTTTCCTGCCCGCGTCTCTGCACCCACCCTGTGACCAGTGCTGCCGCTCCCCGCCGGCGCCGGCTGCGGAATCTATTCTCTCTCGCGCTCTCACGCACACACTACCTCCGAGACGTTTCAAAGATGTGCCGCAGGTCGGCGTGAAATTCCTCAGGGGGGCGGGCATCCCAGCAGAGGAGGTCGCAGAGCAAGGACAGGTCGTGCGCGGCCGCGGGAAGCTCCAGTTCTCGGACCAAGCGCAGGACGACGAGGCCCATCCTCAGCCTGCTCCGCACCGGGAAGTCTGCGGGCAAGGGGCTCCCACTTCTGTCCAGTAACGGCGCCGTTTTGTTTTTCAACAGCTCCCACAGGTCTTCCTTCACCTGCCGCAGGAGAAAAGGGAGACACGGAACCGGGGCCCCATCACTGCCCTGAGTTCCACATCACCAGGGCAGAGGTCCACTTCCCCGACGGGCAGGGACAGCTCCGGGAAGGGGGTCACCCCACTGCCCTGCCCCCTCCCTAAACCGCGAGCACCACCCCCTAGGCCTAGCTGCCCTGTACATTTGGGAACCACCCAAAGACCTTGGCCTGGTGAAGAGGCTTTCAAGTGGAAGCCCAGCTGCTTATGAGGGTTCAACGCCCATCTCAGATGTGGCCAGGTGAGCAGGTGGGGCCAGCGGTGGGGTGGAGCCAGTGAGGGGGCGGGACCAGCAGTGGGGGTGGGGCCTGGTGAGGGGCGGGACCAGCAGTGGGGGTGGGGCCTGGTGAGGGGCGGGACCAGCAGTGGGGGTGGGGCCTGGTGAGGGGCGGGACCAGCAGTGGGGGTGGGGCCTGGTGAGGGGCGGGACCAGCAGTGGGGGTGGGGCCTGGTGAGGGGCGGGACCAGCAGTGGGGTGGGGCCTGGTGAGGGGCGGGACCAGCAGTGGGGTGGGGCCTGGTGAGGGGCGGGACCAGCAGTGGGGGTGGGGCCTTGTGAGGGGCGGGACCAGCAGTGAGGGTGGGGCCTGGTGAGGGGCGGGACCAGCAGTAGGGGTGGGACCAGGTAAGGGGGTGGAACCAATGGTGGGAAGAGAAAGAAAATGGGAAAGACAAAGAATTCCGAAGAGGCGGCACTTGGAGGAAAGGGGTGGAAAGGCCACCTGCCCCAATCTGTACCTGCCCACTGAGTCTAGGGGTCAACTGGCCACTAGGTGGTGAGGCGATGCTGGCTGCCCAGAAGGTAGAAAAGGCAGTGGCTGCAACCCACCCCGGGAAACCTTATACCTGCTTCTCCTCGTACTGCAGGGAGCTCCAGGGCCGCTCCTGTGCTTCATAGATCATGGGCACGCGGACGACGGAATAAAACTGGTGGAACTGGGTGAAAAAGCTGCTGAGATTGGTGGCACTCCAGGTCTGCAGGATGCTGAAGAGGCTGTCCATCATGATGGCGGCGGCGATCTTCTTCCCTCTCACCAGGTCCTTCCTTGTCTGGTCCGTGAAAAAACTCATGATTTGCTTCAACTTCCCAGGCATCCTCATGCAAGCAATGTCGTCATACTGATGCCAGTCTAGGAGGGAGAGGAAGGACGTCACACCCACCCGACCCGCACACTCCACCCTGGAAGGCCGCTCTCGGCCGGCAGGAATGCATGGATGCGCCCGAGGAAGGGAAGGAAGGAGGGCGGCCAGAGGCCTGTGGTCAGCGGCGGCAGGCGCCTGTTGGCAGTCAGCGCACAGGGCGCACGGCTGGGTGCAGGACTGGTGTGCAGACACCGCACGGGCGTGGGGTGACCCTGAGGCCACACGATGTCGCTCCTAGGCTACTTAGTGCCGGTGCCACGGCCTCCAGCTGGCAGCCGTGATGCCACCCGTAAAGGACACCCCAGGTAGCGCGGTGGACCGAGCCCTCCGCCCGGGGCCGACACAGACACGCTCATGCTCGGACACACGCACACACGCAACTGCATGAAGTGAGTGTAAAATAGAGCAAAGAAAAACAAGAAAAGGAGATTTTAAAAAAGATATAAACAAGAAAAGACAGCGTGGAGAATAACGCAATTGCAAGAACGCGGCCGAGTGGGGCCGTGGGCGGTGCTCTCCCCGGCCGCTCAGTCGCGGTGCCGCTCGGCGCCCGGCCCCTGGCTCCCTGCAGCTTCGCGTCTGTCCCTGCCTTCCTTACACGCCCCGCCCGCCCCTTGTCGGCTCTCATACGAGCGGGCAGTGGAGACGCACTTCCAAAGGCAGGTTTACGGCACCCGCCGGTGCGGGTGCGGCCCGTGCTGAGCACAGGACCCGCGGGAGCCGAGGGCGCTTCTGCTCTCCGGAGAGGGACGCCCAGCCCGGGGCGCGGCCCCTGCGGTACGCGTGCTGCGGTCGGCGTACGCCCTGCACACACACATGCACGCACGCACGCCCTGCACACACGCACGCACGCACGCACACACGCACGCACGCACGCACACACACCCTGCACACACGCGCATGCACGCGCGCACGGCGGTCGTCGTCGGCACACAGTCACCCACCTCCCGTGTCCAGCAGCTTAGACTTCACGTGCAGGCAGCGGTTCACGTGCATGTTTTCCTTCTGAGGTTCGTAGATAAACTCATAGTCCACATGTTTGTCTCTTTCAACCACGTACTTGTACGGGATGGGTTTGTTCACATGCTTCTTGGAAATGACGGTGCTGCCTTCGACGAGGTACCCATGAGGCTCGAGGTGTCTGGGAACAAGGAGCACAGCCCCGGTCACGGGAAAGCCCTCCCGGACGCTCCCGTTCTCTCCCGCACAGCACGGAGTGCAGAACGGGAGCCACAGGTGGACGCGACCACGGCAGGACGGCGAAGAGCTGTCCGAAATGCACGTCTTCCAGAACTCTAAGGGTGTCACCCACTTCCCTACAAAGAACTGTTGTCTATTTCAAAGGCGGGGCGTCTAGCACCCGCCCCCCTGAAGGGCTGCTCCGGGCCCTCGGACACACTCACTTGGTACAGTGCATCTCGCACACGTCGCGGCGCCATCCTGGCTCCCCAAGCTCGGCTCCCCCGCGGACAAACACTCTGTGGCGGTTGGGATCGAAGCTGAAGTCTTTGGAAATGATGACGTGGAATAACACAGTGACGCCTTCCCCGGGACTGAGGGAGCTGCAGGAAAGCCACCAGGAAATGGCAATTAGACCTGGATCTGTCTACTCACCCGTGTGTGCGCACAAACACGCACACATGTCCACGAAGTCACAAACTGCACGCAAGGCACACAAGTGAACACACGTGCAAACATACACACGTGATAGTGTGCACACATGCTCGCACACGCACACACGATCCTTGTTTCTTCAACATGCATTAACATGCACCCAGCAAAAATCAAATGCATCGATACTGGGACATACTGCCCACCGCGCGGGTCCTCTCGACCCTCCGTCTACAGGGATTTGCGTAGGGCGGGGGACGATCTCTGCCCTCTGGAAGTGCTGGGGCCGTGGCGGGAGGGGCAGGCTAGCACTCTGAAGTGTGGCAGCCTCTCTCCTGGATTCTGTGAGGCCCTTGTTGCCCTGGGATCCCAGGGACTATGTGACTGGGACTGAGGGACCCTCCCCTCCTCGCCAGGAATCCCCTCCGAGGGGTGGGGTGGGGTGGGGCAGGCCGCCCTCACATCCCCTGCACGCTGTGCGTACCCTACCTCTCCGTCATTTTACGTGTATCGGCTTTCTGGTCCTTCTGCTCCTTCTCCTTCTTTGTGGCAACCACGTCCTTCCCATTCGCCCGTTCCGGCTTCTTTGGGTCTCCTGGCTTGGCTGTCTCTCCAGAAACAGGGGTGTTGCCCACAGTTTTAGCTTCCTGGGACAAGGACCCAAACCCTAGGCTCTAACACCAGCCTCCTAGGTTGCCCCTCACAGTCTGGGGCCCCCACCATAGCCTCTGAGGACCCCTGGCCCAACACTCCCCCCTCTCCGCTCCTGGGGCCCGGCTCTTCCTCGGTGCCCTTGCATGTGCCACTCCCATGGCCCCACATGGCCCACGGCCTGCTTCTCACCCACCCACGTATCCATTGCAGCACCCCTCCTCGGAGAGGCCTCACACAGCCGGGCCCCCTCGGCACCACCTCATGCCCCCAGACCTTGCCCCCTGCCCCAGGGCACGTGTCTCTCCCCTCTAGAGTGTGAGCTCTGAAGGAGGAGAGGGGCCCGTTCATGGCTCCACCCCAGCACCTCACGTGTACGTGGTGAACTGGATGAAGGAGGAGCTATAGGAGGAACCGACTGTGGGACAGACCGCAGGTGCGTGGACACCCTCCCACAGGACGGGACACTACCTGGTGCTGCTCTCGGGAAGCAGAGACACCTGCAGGTGGCTGTTTCGATTTCTGAGTCTTACTTTGAACTTCCTTCTTAGCCTCCTGCCCTGGATTCACTCGCTTGACTGTGACTTCAATAGCCTGGAAGAAATAAAGACCCCAAGCCCTGACTGGTTGGTGTGGGTTGGGCATCGCCTCGCCAAGTAAAAGGTTGCCGGTTCAATTCCCGATCAGGACACAGGACTGCGTTGCTGGTTTGGTCCCAGGTCAGGGTGCATATGAGAGGGAACCAATCCATGTTTCCCTCGCACGTCGATGTTTCTCTCCCTTTCTCCCTCCCTTCCCCCTCTCTAAAAAAAAATAAATACAATCTTTAAAAAGAAAAAGAAATAAAGACCCCCAAACATCAGGGCTAAGGTGACAAAATGAACAGGGAGACCGTGACTCGGTGTCGGGAGGGTCTGCAGCTGGGGTGGAGGGTCAGCCGCTCCCGCAGCCCCATTCCCAGTAGCAAGTCCTGGAGGACAGACTCCCTTCCCAGACAGGCAGGGGACGTCAGAACCACAGAGCGCAGCAAGGCGCCAGGACACGGCAGGCCAGCCCTGGTCATTACGACTCACCCCAGAGGCGGTGGCCGGCGGCTCTTTCCTGGGCTCGGAGTGGATCCCGTCTGTTTCAAGCATCAGGGGCTCCGGGGCAGCGGCGGTGGGGCTGGCCCCAACCTGCTCCTTCCCTTCTGGGCGGGCACCTCCGCCAGTCTGGTCCTGGGTAGCCACACTGCCCGGAGACTCGCCTCCCGTGGCTGCCTCCGCTCCGCCTGCAGCCTGGCCCTGCAGAGAACTTCCGGGCCCGCCTGGCGTCGCGCCCGTGCCCACGGGCTGGCTCAGCTGGCTGGGAGGCCCCGCCGGCTGGGCAGAGTTTTGGGGCAGGGCTGTGCACTGGAACCCGGGATCTGTCAGCGAATCCAGACTGCAGGGCGTGGAGGAGGACGGGGACAGGGATCCCAGCCCTGTGGACAAGGAGGCGCTCTGGTTCTTTTTCTTCTTCCTGCTCTTCCTCTTGTTCTAGACAGAAAAGGAGACACCAGTTTTACTCCTCAGGTGTATTCGATTCTCACCCAGGTTTTCCTCCAATTTCCTTTCAGCGGCTCAAGAACGTCAAGCTTAGCTCAGCCAACCCCGCCACCTGCGGGGCCAGCCATCCCCGTCCTGGAAAGATGAAGTTCTGACACAGCAGGAACAGGGTGGTGGGCAGAGCTGAGGGACAGGCAGCTGACAACCCGACACGGACTTTCAGCCCACGAGGATGGTGCTCGGACGGCCCAGAGCATGTGTGGGCTCCCGTGTTACTCCCTTACATCATATTACAGAACAGAACTGAAACAGAGGAGAGGACGAGACTGGAGGCACGGGCGGGACAGCTCCGTCCCGCACCCCCGCAGGCACACGGGGCCTCGGCCGCGAGACCTGCTCAGAGGCGACAGGTCCCAACTCTGGAATTGGAAACAGCACTTGGGAGAGGCAGGCCTGGCGAGGCCTCCCAAGGACCCCGCGGGGACAGCACTCTGGAGTGAGATTTGATCAGCTCGTTCAGTGCGGGTGACCTGTAACCCCGCTGAAGGCCAGTATGGACTCTGACCTCGCCATCGCCACCCTCTTTGGGTGGCGTCACCAGGGATGGGGGCCTGGCAGGGCGTGGGCTGCGTCCGCGCATGGGGCGGGGAGGCCTCGCTCTTGTCCGCTCCTGGATTTCCTGACCGAACCTCCTGCCGCTCTGCCCACAGCGATGAGCGCGGCGTGCGGCCACCTGGGCACGCCCAGAGGACGACTCCCTGGCCTGAGGACGGGCACCCACGGCCACTGTGCTGGAAGGACAGAGGCGTGAGGACAGTCGTTAAGGCAGCGGCACCCCCACGCCTGCACGGCTCTCTAACGGCCTAATGTGCGGGTGGGGACCCAGCTCGTTGCCAGGGAGGCGCCGCCAGGCCAACAGCAGGACCGGAAGCCCGGCCCCAGGCGCCCCAGCGCTGACCCGGCTGCTCAGGGGGGCCGGCACCAGCACGCTGTTCACACTGGTCGAGACCACTGCTTGGACCGGCAGGAGGCTGTGTGCGGGCGCCCCGGGGCCTACAGCCCGTCCCAGAACCTCCTCTTCAGTGCCAGGCTGCCGGAAATCAAGTCGCATCAGAGCAAAACTGACCGACAAAGGGCTCTGGAACTCTGTGCCAGGAACAAGGACAGGAGATTAAGACGTGTCCCCCATGAGGCCAGTCATTCAGAGGGGGAGACAGACCGAAACAGGAGGTTTTAGTGTATGGGAAGTGCTGCTGCTGAAGGCACGGCGTAGGGCGGGGGGTCAGAAGTAGCTCATAGCCTGGACGGCCTCGTGGAGGAGATGGCGCAGGCTGACTCTGAAAGACACTAACTCTGGAGAACGCAGCAGACTCCCCGGTCCTGTGCCGCACGAGGACGCAGGCTGCCCCATGGCTCCCTAGCTCACCCAGAAGAAAAGCCCAAGCAGGGTCCAAAGACCCCATGCGACTCAGAGCCTGGTCACAGCCTGGAGCCCGTCCCATCCTCGTCCTGCCCCAACACTAAGTTTGTATTTTATTTCCTGCCTTTATGGTGATGCTTTGTCATTCTGAGGGTCTTGCAGACCCTGGAGGCATAACCTGGGCTGGCTATTTCCTAGAGACAGCAGACAGCAAGCCAGGGAGCCAGCTTCCATATACAAACCAACCCACCCAGACCCCACACCCGCTCCCCTCCTCGGCGCCTCGCACCGTCCGGGCCACTGTCCACCTGCCCCTCTGCCCGCGACCAGAGCCCACCGCAATGACTGGAGGCAGCCAATCCTAAACCTGCACACGGCTGCACACACTGCACACAGCTGTACCCAGCACACGGCTACACATGCAGCACGTGACGCACACAGCTGTACACAGCAGCACATGGCTACACACACAGCACACCTGCACACGGCTGTATAGGCTACACACACCTGTGCACACAGCGAGTGATCCCAGCTCAGACTTGGGGACTATCTATCTAGCACCTGGATCAAGCCTTGCCTGCAGCCATCGACCCAAGAACAAATTCCCTGAATCACATTAATTAATCTGGGCTGGGTTCTCAGTTATTTGCAAGCAAATGGTTTCTAACAGTTAAAATAATCAAACCTCATATGAGGTTGTTTCCAACGTGTACAGAAGCCCAACCAGGTCAGGGTAATCGACGCTCTAATAGCTTTCATCAAATCAGATGTCAGGCCACAGAATCCTCGGGGGCGGCTGTGTAAAGACTGCTGTAAGTACAGGAGGGGCCCTCGCAGGGCCAGTGACCAGCTCCTGGAAGGCACCTGTGGGGGGCAGGGTGACCTCCACACAGAGCGCACGAGGCAGCGGACCCCAGAGCGCCTGCACCAGCAGCAGCGGACGGTGGATTTCATGCCGGAGCGGCAGCCACCAACCCAAACCCACTTGCTAGTGAAAGCAACACCCCCACCGCCCGAGAGGCCGTCCCTCAGAAGCAAACGTCCTTCCGTGGCGTGTGTGGGCTGGTTTCATTTCTGGCATTATCGGGGCGCGCTGCAGTAACCCCGATGCTGCAGAACACGAGCCGACTCAGCATTTGCACCTCCAGAGCCCAGAGGCTCCGCTTGGTGGCAGGCACCGCCCCGCGGGGGTTCAGAGCCCGGGCCAGAACCTCAGGCGCTGGTGGCAGTGGCGCTCCCAGGGGGCCTGGGCCCCCGGCCTCTGCCGTGAAGGCACCACCTCTCAAAAGAGGTACTGTCACCAGAGATGAAGGGAAGGACGGAAGAATGGGGGCGAGGGGCACACACCACAGAAGCTGAAGTTTCACGTTAGCAGCCTGTCCTCAGTCACAAGTGCAGGGAGGGGCGAGGAGCCCGCAGCCGCCTCCGTGGGGCGCTGGAGTGGCATGCAAGGGCAGGGCCCGCAGGGGACAGCTGGTCCCCCTGCTCATGCAAACTACCTGCTCAGGGTCTGCAGAGGGCACGGTGGCCGCCTCTTTCCTTCTTTTGCTGGGAGGGTCATCGGCAGCCTCCAGCTCACCAGCGGAGCAGGCCGCTGCGTCCACACAAGCCTCGGACGCAGCCCCCTGTGGAAATAGGACCCCCTTCATTCAGATGCAGCATTCAGAGCCCCCCTCCCCTGCAGAATCCTCAGGGACCCCTAACGCAGGCCCCGCCAGCTCCCAGCCCCGCCATCCAGGCCAGCGGCAGAGGGTCCCGTGTCAAGGGGACGCCAGGAAGGGCTTCTGCAGGCAGGCAGGTGGGCAGAGCAAACCCGTGTACGGAAGTGCTCCGCGCCAGCATGCCCGTGCCAGCTCCTGAGAGCCCGTCTCCCTCCTGGGCTACTGCTCCCCACAAAGATGTGGCGTGGAGACGCTGGTGGGAGGGCCAGGCCGCCAGGCACCAAAGGCAGAGCCGGGCTGGGACTGTTGGGGGCTCGGGCAGCACAGGGCAGGGGCCCCCTCCGTGGACGGTGCACTCAGGCGGCACAGAGCAGGCACCGGCCAGGCGGCTCCCATCTCCGGCTCCCATCTCCGCCTCCCACCAGCCTCCTCCTTTTCTTAAGGAAGGCATGAGGCCCAGAGGGCTTGGTCATGTGTCCCAGGCCATGGGGGGGGCAGGGCAGGGCAGGCGGGGGGGGGGGGTGCTGGCAACCAGGGCAGCTGGGCCTAGAACGGAGGAGGCCCAGCGTAGCTGCCCCCAACATTAACTAAGAAGCACATTAACTAAGAAGCGAGGCCTTAGGCATGTGGGTTGGCCTCAGCCTCCCCAAGGGAACCAGGCATGTGGGACATCCGATCCCACCTTCCGGCACTGCCTCTAGGAGGAGGGGCAACAGGAAAGGCCAAGAGCCTCAGGACCCTGTCCTGGGGAAGGCAGACAATTGCTGATCCCGGCTGGCTGCTTCCCCTCTCCTGGGGGCAGGAAGCCGAGACAGGAAGGAAGCATGGGGACCCCTGGGCAGCTTCCACCCAACTCCCCGGCTGTGGGAAGCCACCCTGGGGAGAGCAAATCCCCAGCCGCTGGGGAGGGTGCAAGAACCAGCAAAGGCTCCCAGTGTGTCAACACCAAAGAGCCCGTTAACCGCCACACCCTGCGCACACCCCCGGATTCTGGACAAAGGGGACAAAGGACATCGCGCTCAGCTGGGGAGCTCCACCTCCCGGCCAGTTCCTAGTGCTTCGGCCTTCCCAGTCACAGCTTCGCAGCTGGGTCACACCCACATCCTGGCCAGGGATCACGGAGGGTCTGCTAAGGACCGGGCACGGTCACAACCCCCTCCCCCCCCCCAGTGAATCCCCAGAGACAAGCCCACAGCCTGCCTCTGCGCCCCGCACCTGGCTTCCCTCCTTCTGCACATCTAGGCCTTTCTAAAAATTCCTTTCTGGGACAACACCCAGTTTTCTTATACGGAGCTGGCAATTCACAGACACAAAGTCAACCGTGGTACAGGGCACTCCACGGTGGCACTCGGGGCCGTCGCAGGCGTGCGGCTACACTCTGCGGGGCTCGGACATTTTCCTCACCCCAGAAGGAAACCCGTCCCCACCAAGCCGTGGCGGTGTCCTCTCTGCCAGCCGCTGGGGGAGCGCCGGGCATGCCTGCGGCTTCCTCCCAGAGCCCAGTTATCTGCGGGACCCCGCTTTCCAGCCCAGGCTCCCGCCGCCCTGGCTCTTTGTCCCGCCAGAACCTGTCCACCCAGCGGCAGCAGCTTCCTCATCCGTCCTTGAGGCTCCCAGGCAGTTCCCGCTCTGCACCCTCATGGGGATCCAAGCAGAGCGCACAAACCAACCCTGGGCAGGTCCAAAGAGACAGACACAGCTCCCGGGGAGCGAGCTTCACGCTGCCCCCCGGGTGCCAGGCCCAGCGCCGGGGGCCCTGCAGACCCAGAGGCCCAGAGGCTGAGCCTGCAGCCCGGGCACTCGCTCAGCGCCTGGGAAGCTGGGGCAACGTCTCAGCACCCCAGTCAAGTTGACCTCAGTTTCGCTCCTGCCTTTCGGGGTTGTCTGGAGGGTCGGGCCCCCCAAGTCCCCTCTCTGCCACTAGCAGGCGTGTTTCAGGAACGCTTTCCAGAACCTCATCTCATCCGACTGCACGATGTCCTCGCCGCGTCCGTCCTTGGAAAAACTAGCGGTTGCAGGCTCCAGAGCGTGCCCCCACCAAGATGATGCCCCTGCGGGGACCGTGGCAGAGCCAACACCCTTGCTGAGGTCATTTTATCACGAAACCAGAGCCGTGGGAGAGCGGGTCGAAGGGCACCTGCCCGCTGGGTGGTCCCACGAGGGCACCTCCGGCCGAGGGGCGCCTCGCGTGTCGCTGACCGCCGACTGCTGCCTCTGAACCGAGGCTTTAACGTGAGGGTGGAACGCGACACCGCGCCGCTCTGTTCCGGGCACCCGACGCACGTTCGCCGGCCGCTCGTATCTGCTGCGCGGCGACCAGGATCTGTCGCCGGTCCGTGTCTGTCTCGGGTCGGCTGCCACTTTCTGCTTCATGTCTAAGAGCATTTGACACAGGGCGCGACTCGCTCTTTGCTGAGCATATTTGTACGTAAGGCCAGATACTGGCCGTGTTTCTTCCCTTCCCGAAAGGGTCTGCCCTTCATTTGTGCTGATGGTGTCTGTGAGGGGTTTTTAGTTCTTTTGAGACTTTTATGGCAGTCAAGGCACCAACGCATCCTTTGTGTTTTTTCCTTTCCCTCCAGAGACCGGACAGCCAGCCGTGCTCACTGATTCCCTCCATCTGCGGCTGCGCACACCAGGTCCCACCTCAGCTGGCCCGCACTGGGATGCCCGCCCCCCCTCGGGATCCCGTTCTCATGACGGTGGCTTTGTGACAGTTTGGTTTGATCGAGTGCAGCCTTGTCCCCCTCACGGCTCTTCTTCGTCACTATTGTCTTGACCGTGCTCGCCCGTTTCTTCCTCCAAAAGAGCCTTGAAGTTACTTGGTCCAAAAGCACTAAACACCCCACCTGGTCCCAACTCATTTCCGTTTACCCAGACTTCCCACGTCCCACAGGCCGTGACGCTGCACCGGCCTCCGGCTCCAGGTGCGTTCCTCTCCCAGGGGAAGACACACACAGGCTCGCGCACACACCCCACAGACACACCTCTGCTCACGTGTACACACCACTCACATGTGCACACAAATACACATCCCCAACATAATCACACATACACTTATACAAACATGCACCCCCAATGCACACACCTCACGCACACCACACACCAAACACACACACATGCACATCACCAGTGCACACACCTCATGCACACCACATACACACACATGCACACCCAGTACACACACAGTGGACCCCTCACTGCAGCTGCAGCCCGTCCCACCCCAGCCCGGCCACTGGGGGGACCATCTGAGGACCAGGCAGGAAACCAGCCCAAACCCGGACACTTGAGAGAGAGACAGTGGTCCTCCCTCCCCAAGTCCTGCAGGAAGTCTGCCCTCCGGCCAGACAGTGCACTCAGGGCGTCCCGCATCCTCTCTGAGCCTGTTCTGGTACCTGCCCTGCAAGCCTGGCCTTGGGCCCCACCTGGCCCCTTACCCGGCAGCCACGCGGACCTGACACCTGCCGGGAGACACAGCTCCCCTGGGATTTTCGAGCGCCCTCTCTGTCCTCGGAGCTCGGAGGCATCTCAGGCAGCACCATCCACGCAAAGAGGGCCAGACACCCCCAGGGCAGAAGGGAGTCCAGGCCCGTCCAGCCACAGCTGCTGGGAGACCTGGGAGACCGTGTGCCGGGTCCGTGCTGGGTCCGTGGGAGGAAACAGCAGGGGGAGGCCCCAGAGGGACAGAACCCCAGAGACGGAGCGATGAAGCCGGCTCAGGGAAAGGAGGGCAGCTCGCCATCGCCCAGGGCTGGGCAGCCGCGGGCAGTGCTGGGGGTGGGGCCGTGACCACGTCCCTGAGAGGATGCGTGGGGACACACGTGGGGAACTTTGGTCAGCCGCTGAGGAGACCGCAGCAGGAACCAGCAGCTGGGCAGGGCCGGGGGGGGCCCCTGCCGGGGCAGCACTTACTCTTTGGACGGTCCATTCGCCCTGGGAGCAGGACTGGTCCGGACTCCCCTGCCAGTCGCCGGAGCCCAGGGCGGTGAAGGGGCCACCTTCCTCCTTCAGCTCCTGCCCGCGCTCCAGCTCGCCCTCGGGCGCCAATGTCACCGTGGGGCCACCTTCCTCCTTCAGCTCCTGCCCGCGCTCCAGCTCGCCCTCGGGCACCGATGTCACCGTGGGGCCACCTTCCTCCTTCAGCTCCTGCCCGCGCTCCAGCTCGCCCTCGGGCGCCGATGTCACCGTGGGGCCACCTGCCTCCTTCAGCTCCTGCCCACGCTCCAGCTCGCCCTCGGGCACCGATGTCACCGTGGGGCCACCTGTCTCCTTCAGCTCCTGCCTGCGCTCCAGCTCGCCCTCCACCGTGGAGTTGTTCCCAGACTCTGCAAAGGCTGTGGAGGGAAGCGGAATGTGTCACTCCCTGGGATGTTATTTGGAGCTGGTTATTTGAAGAAAGGACAGGCCCAGGAGAGGCTGGGAAAGCTGACCAGCAGAGGTTGCCCTTTTGTGAGGGACATTTACATCTGTGAGGGAAATCTCCATTTGTAAGGGGTCTCCCTACCAGCCCTGGAAAGGGGAGGGTGGCCTCTTCCTTGGGGTCGGAACAAAAGGTAACAACTTTCAGCTGCAGAACAACCTTGCCCTGGAGACTCTCTAGGCTCCCGGAAGGGGCTCCTCACCCCCACCATCTGCTTTTCTCTCTCACTGAAGGGGGTGGCATCTGCCATTTGGGAGAATTACTCGGTTCCCTGGCCTCTTCCAGGTGTGCGGGAGGCATGTGTGTTAGTAAATGTTGTTCCGGTTCTTCAACTCTGATCTTACATCAAGTTACTTATCAGATCAGCCCGAGAACCTAGAAGAATGGGGAAAACACTTCCCGCCCACGCAGTGGAGGCCGTGGGTCAACAACCCGAGCAAGCCTGGACCCCTCCCCCGGCTTCCGGACAGGTCGACCGGCTCTGTCTCCAGCCCCCCTCGCCCGCACCAAACCCCACCCCCGACTCCTGCCGGTGATGGGGGACTCATGTTGGAAAACTTTAGTTCCAGGTAACAGCTAAGAAGCTTAGTAATGAATGCACTGTATGTAAAAAGCTCTTGTTTTAGGAACGGGAGGTGTGACCCACCCTGACTCCAGGCCAGAAGCAGTCCCACCTTGTGCTGCAGGAGGACCGCAGGCCATCATGACATTATCTAAGCCTTTGTGCTCCAGGGTGAGGTGACCACGGCCCAGGGCACAGAGGAAGGAATGCTGCAGCTTTTATCCGATTAACCTCTTCCCTGAATTCCAAACCCCTTCCCTACACTTTTCTCCTCCTTATAAAAAGGCTCGTCTATAATGGAATTGAAGCCAGTCTGTTAGGTTCAAACCCACTGTCTTCTCAGATCTCTGACCACCTGAATAAAGCGCCATATAGATCCAACCCGCCTGCTTATTGGGCCTGGTGGGTGACGGCAGGGACACCGGCTTTTCCGGCTTCACAGGGTCTCAAGGAAACGTGGAAAATGCAGGAACTTTAAAAAATGCATCACCTGGAACGAGGGGTCTCCACTCACCCCCTTTCCACACTGTTATCAGTGTGTCCCCCCCCTCCCCAGACCCAGGGATCGGACAGGTCCCCCCCCTCCCGCCCAGCTTCCAGGACCCCCAACCCCCAGGGTGAAAGAAGGAGCCCCCCGTCCCCAGCAACTCCAGCCAAGTCCCCAGCATCTTGGTTTCACTTTCATTTCCTGCAAATACAGGCACAGCCAGGGTGTGAGGAAGCAGAGGAGGCCACAGACAGGAAGTCATGTGTTCCTGGGGTGACTCGCAGGCACCCCTGGCCCTTAGGGATGCTGTGCGTGATGCTCAGGGTCCAGGGGGCCAACCAGGCACCCCTGCTGACTAAGAGGACCGGTCAGTGCCTGCCACACCCCACAGTAGGGGAGAGACCACGCCCAGTCACCCAGCCCAGGTGGGCAGCACCCCGTCCTTCCTGCTTCCGTGGGGGCTTCCTCCCAAGCACGGGCTCTGGACCCACGGGCCTGGGTTTCAGCCGTGTGACGAGCTGTGTGACTCTGGGTGAGTCACTTCCACTCTCTGTGCTGTGCTCTTGGCATCTGTAAAATGGGGGTTTATGATGGCTCCTCCCTCAATGCTTAGCACAGCTTGGGGCACGTCACGGTTAGCAGCCAGGGTCTGGTTTCACTTTGTTCCGTCTCTGGAGCCAGAAAGGCCCTTCCCTCCCAAGGTCCCCACCTGGATAGATGTTCTCCTTACAGGGGAGGGGGGAGCGGTAGAGGGGGAGTCCTGGCAGGACACCAGGAGCTCAGCCAGGCCATGATTCCGTATCTGGACAGCAAGCAATCAATGACAGCAGCAGACAGTCCCCGACCCCCAAAGGCTCGCGGCTCAGGAGCCCCCAGGTTTGACTGTTAGCCGGAGCCCTCCCAAAGGGCCAGCAGCCGAAGAACATCCACCACGTAAAGCCCCCTCCCCGCCCCCTGCCACTCACACCCAAGCACAGCACCTGTTCTCGAGCACTTTGCACAAAGCAGCAGAAACGGTGCGATGGAGGAACGGGCACCCCCCCAGCGCCCAGCAGGGTGCATCCTGGGAGATGACCAGGAGCAGCGAGGAGGGAGGCCCGGCACTGCCAGCATTTACTCACTGCACACACGCACGTGCACAAAGCAGCGTGGACTTTCTCTGAGTCATTCAGCAATTATTTATCAAGCACCTACTATGTGCTGAGCACCTACTGTATGCAGAGCACGTACTGTGTGCCAGTCACTGTGCAAGGGACCTGGGCTGAAACAGCGAACAAGAGAGCAAAGGCCTCCTCTGAAGCCACAAGACAAATAAATAGATCAAGTGAGACTGGGGTGCAGGGGGCAGTCTTCAAGGGGGGGTCAAGGACGGCCTGGAGGGGAGTAAGCAGCCGAGCAAAGGCTGGAGGGCGAGGAGGGGGGAGCCTGCTACTGCCCTCTGAGGACAAGAGTGTCCCAGGAAGGACAGGAGGCCGTTGGGCTGGGGGAGGGGCTGCAGGAGAGGAGGTCAGAGGGTCATTTGCGTTGGCCTTGCAGCTTTCACTCTGAGCAGCACCCAGGGGAAAGGACCCCCAGCTAGGCTCTGCCCCTGCAGCCAGCGGGGTCTCCTGGGGACAGGATGTGGGGTGTGAGGAAGGGGAGCGGTGGGGGTCATGCAGGGTGGGGGCAGGGCTGAGCCCCCCCACTGGAGGGAAGAGCTGCCCTGATCAGGGCAGGTGGAAAGCCTGAGGTGCAGGTATGGGGGAGACAGGAGCTGGGCTTCAGGAACAATGGGAAGCCCAGGGGCCTGCCAGACACCAAGGCGGGCGGGCCGCGGGGGCTGGACCAAAGGGCTGACCTGGGACCTGTCAGGGCCTGCGCAGTTTGTGAAGTCACAGGGCAGGCGGAGGTCCCCACGAGAGCAGGTGGAGGTCCCCACGAGAGCAAGTGGAGTGGGGAGCAACAGCCAGCCGAGGGAGGAGAAAGCATCCTCATGCCAACCGGTGCCCGCTGCCACCCTCACCAGAGAGCAGCCTGTGCCGGCTGTGAGGACCCCTCGCCCACCCTGGGGCTGGGGGTCCCATCCTATGCACCATCCTCTGAAACACCCCATCCACTGAGCTCAGCCCACACTGCCCACTGCCAAGAGGGAAGAGAACCTCAAATTCCCTCCAAGAAATAAAACAGAAATTTCTAGAAGAGAGACAGCTGCCTCCAGCAAAGGACCCAACAGAACTGTGCTGAGGAAGCGCATCTAGAACGTGTCCTTTAGCCCCAGGAGACCTCACTCTGCGGCCCGGGCTGCCTGGTGGCCTCGGCTTCCCATTCCAGGGCAGGAGGCGGGACTGAACTGGCTGCCCACCCACTGTCCCCGTCGGCACCCCCTCAGGCCTCACCCGGTGCGGGGACCGCAGGGGCCAGCGGCTTGCCACACTGGCTGCAGAACTTGGGAGCCTCCTCCCTAGAGACGTGCCGGCAGGAAGGGCACTCCATAGCTCCGGGCTGGGCTTCTGAGGCGGCTGCAGAGCTGGAAGCCAAACTCCCGAGGAAGCCGCGCCTTTATTCAGAGCCAGCTGTCACGTGACCACCGTCCTGCTTCAGTTTCATTTTCTGGAAAGTGACAGTACAGAAGGTCCTGGCTCCATCGAAACCCAGCACAAACCCCTTCCGGGCAGTTCACAGTTCACAGTTCACAGCTCGGCCTCCTACCAGGTCCTGCCCTCCCAGTCCCTCCTGTGCCCCCAGCCCCACTCCCACCTTTCAGCACCCATCCCTTTCTGCAGCCTGGCCTCTGCCACCCAGCCCACCCTCCAGGCCTCCTGAGCTCTCCGTCTCTCAGTAAGTCCAAAATCGTGCCCACCCAACTGAGACTGAGGCCTGGGGCGGGGGGAAGGGGGAGGCAGAAACACAGCTTGCCCAAAGCCCCGAAAACACACATGCATCCTGGCCCAGGAGCTCACGGGGACCAAAGCCCCTGGCTCTTGGGCCGGGGGACCAGGTGAGATGCAGGACAGGCAGGCGGGCTGCGTCAGAGCCACAGCCCCAACAACCTGCAGCGGCGGTGCAGGGCTACACCCCACCCCACCACCACCCCATCAGGGTGCCTCCTGACGGGCAGGCGCTGCCCGCTTTGGAGCCCCTACTCCTGCCTTGACCATCTGGCCCCTCAGAGCAGCAGCAAACCAAGGGCGGGGTCCTGCTTGTCCAGGCATCCGGGGAGAGCGCAGGCAGGGGCAGCTGTCGGAGCGCAGAAGCGCACTGGCCCGCCTGCCGCCCTGTTCTCCCGGCTTCAGAGCCAGGACTCCGCCAGAGCAGCGGCCAAGCCGGCTCCTGCACCAGCTGGGGGTGCCCAGAGGACCCTCAGGCTGGGTCCTCCCTGTGGCCAGTCTCAGCACCCCCTCACAGGCCTGTGGCAGGGCCGCCTGTCTGCTACAGAGGGCTGCGTCTCCAGCAGCTGCTGACCTCCTGGCGGAAGGGCAGGGCCGGACCCAGGACTCTGGGTGTGCACAGTGCCCTGGCTTCCCCCACCGCGGCCAGGCCCACCTCCCCCTCGCTCTTCCCCACGGCGGTCTGGGCACCCTCTCACTCAGAGACTTGCAATGACCCCCCGGCGTCTCCCTTCCCTTAGTTGTCTTCCTTGTCCCCACTGCTCTGCTTCCCCGCCGGGTCCTCTGGCAGAAATGCACTTTCCTGTTCACGCAGCTTCCAGACTTCTCCTCTCCCTTTATTTCCAACCCCTGAAGCCATGCCAGAGCTCAAAGCCCATGTCCCAACTACCATGGAGGAGGGGCCCGGGCTGGTGGGGCCCAGGCTGGAGGGAACCCAGGCTGCTGGCCCCTACCATCCTGACCCACCCTCATTCTGCACTGGCCGAGCTCTCAAGGCCACCACTACACGGGTGCCAGCCGGGCTATGAGCCCCCAGCCAGGGGCAGCCCTGGACGGTGGGCGCACCGTGCGCCCTGGGTGATGCCGGCAGTAATGTCATTCTCCTAGGAGTCGCTGTGAAATAAAGACTTGGGCTCATGTGGGAAACACCACTTTTCCGTTATTCCAATTAGTGAAAGGCAGGATTCGGGGAGGAGGCGCAGGCGCAGCCCCCAGGGCTGGCCGTCCCACCGAGGCCCCTTCCGGGGACCTAAACGCAGGCGTCCGAGCAAGCCCGGGGGTCTCCCGCGCTCGCGGCTGGGCCCCTGGGAGTGTCGCCAGGGCTCCCAACATGCGCAATGCCCGCAGGCGGGGCTTAACCGGGGACCGGCGGCGAAACCGAAACCGGCGCCGCAGGAAGAGGCGTCCAGGCGGGGACCGCGGCCGGACGCGACATCTGGCCGCAGGCACCACTCCCCGCTGGCCTCTGCCCGGCCGCCGCGACCCAGACCCCCTGCGGGCCCCGCGGCACCGCGCCCCCGCCCCATCGGGCACCCTCGCACCCACGGGACCCGAACCCCTTACCCACGGGGCCCAGCGGACCGGAACACAGGGGACCCGGCTTCCCGCCCGCAGCCCCGCGCCCGGAGCCCGCGCGCACCTGGGGCGCCGCCCCGCGCCCGCGTCACTCCCGCCCGCACGGTTTCGTTTCCTGGGTCCGGGTCCGCCCCTCCTCCCGCCTCAGCCGGCGCTGCGGGGGTCCGCGCGGGTGTGGCCGGAGTTCCCCCGCCGGATGGCGCCCCCAGTGAAGCCGTGCTCGTGCGCGCGGGCGCCGGCAGCACAGACGCAGGCCGGCCCCGCCCTCCCCGGGGCGTCCCGGAGCCCTTGGTGGCCGGGGTGGGGCGTGCGCGCGGGTCCCCCAGCCCCGTGCCCAGCACCTTGGACGGCGTCCACGACCTTGCCGAGCCAGCGGCCAGCCGGGGCATGGCCCCGCGGACGCCAGGCCGGTCACTGAGCCGAGCTTCAGGCCACGCGGCGCAAGGTGCGGGTCAGCAGCCCCGGCATCAGGACCTGGTGCGGAGTAAGTAACCCGGCGACGGCCGCGGGGGCTTGCCCACACTCAGGGCTCCGCGGGTCACCGGTGACCAAGAGGCCGCCGGGGCCGGGGCCGCACCTGCCCCTGCCTGTTTCTCCATCTGCGCGCTCACAGCCCCACAGCCTGCAGCAGCCGGATAATTAATAATAATAATGCCGCCGTGTCTGATGTACAGTGTCCTTGCCCCTGCCAACCAGCCCAGCCTGGGCCCCTGTGGGGAGCCTGGTCCTGCCGCCGCTGCTACGGACACCCCTTAGGATGATTATCATCATTAACAACAAAGGCCGGCTCCTGCCCCACCCGCCTCTCCGACCCTCTGCTACTTGCGCACCCTGTCCTTCCTCTGGGCAGCAAACAGCAAGCTCGGTCCTTCTTGGGGTTCCCCTCTCACGGGCCCCCCACTTGTAGGGCTGGACCCTTTCAGAGCAAAGGGTCTGCCAAAACCCCTTAAAATCCCACTCAAACCCTGTATGGGGGGACAGACACGAGCTCCGCCTCCCGTCTCCTTGCCCCAGCCCAAGGCTCCAATAAAAGCTCGTTCTTTTCCCCAAAGCCAGGGCCACATTGTTGCTTCCTGTGAGTGTTGGGCAGCGAGCCCCCGCTCAGTAACGCCCATGTGTGCGTCGGAGCTCCAGGCCTTCCCCAAAGTGACAGGGAGTCGCTGAGGCGCCAGCAGGGCGGGCAAGGGACCCACGGTCAGAGTGCCGCAGCCTGGCGCGGTCTGGATGCCAGGCCTGGACAAGTCACCTGGCCTGAGAAAGTGGTTACCTGCCCGACGCAGCCTTTAGGAATTAGAATTCTTTCTTCACGATCTTTTAAAAAATAACAATTGACAGTCAATAAGACATCACTTTCACGTGTACCCCGCAGTGGTTAGACATTACCAGGTGGTCCTCCTCACTTTGACTTCTTCCAGAGAGAGACCAGGCCCACCCAGGGAGTTGCCTTTTGGATCTTAAGGCCATTTTAATGTCCCCAGGATCATCCCTCTGCCACCTTCTGTACATCCTTGTCCACGCCTTAGAGGAGCCAGGAAAACAGTGAAGAGGTTTAAAAACTCTGGCATGAAAGAGGAGGAGGTCGCTGTCCTGCCTTCCACGTGTCTGCGCTCCCACCTGAGTTTGGGCTTCAGGATAAATGAAGCCGCGGCTGAACGGTCCAGTCATGGGCTCCAACGCGGCTTCCTTCGGCCATCGGTAGCCACGGCTGGCCTGTGACAGGCACTTCCAGGCGTGAACTGCAGAGCAGACCCAGAGACACTAGCCTTCAGCACCCAAGGGGAAGCCGCTTCGAGGAGGGGCGTGGCACGCCGCTTTCTGAGATGCCGGTGCGTGGCGTGGCCAGCGTGGGCACCCTGCATTGACAAGGGCAGCTCCAAGCCACCAAGTGTTCCCAAGTAGAGCTTGTGTGACTCTAGGTGCCAAGAATCTGGTGGGAAGTGGCCCCGGCAGCAGGACAGCAAAGCCATAAAAACAGTCAGCACCCCGAAGAACCAAGTCAACACTCATGGGTACCCCAAATAAAGACAAAACGAACACGTCCTGGGTGCCCGCAGAGGAGCGCCCTCCTGCCCTGGCCGACAGCAACATGGTGAATGTATACACCAGAAGATCACTGGAGGGTTTAAAATAACTTTTTAAAAAGTGTGACAGAAATAACATAAATGACCTGATGTAATTAGAAAGTAACAAAACATGAGGCCAGTGGCAGGCGGGGGTGACTGTGGGGTGGAGCCAGGAGCAGACAGAGCTGCCCAGGTGGAGGAGGAGGATGGGGTGCTGGACGAAGGAAGGAGGGACGAGGTAGTCAGAGGACCTGATGAAGGCTTCGGGTGGCGTCACCTCTGGCTTCGTCCCCGAGAAGACGGTGCTGCGGACGCTGCAGGCCTGGCGCACTCCTCCTGGGGAAGGGCTGCCGGCCACGAGTCCTGGGTCAGCGGCCCGACCTCGGCAGAGGCGGCTCTCGATGTAGCCACACCGACCGTCCACCCGCGGGGCCACCACGCTCCAGTGGACGTGGGGTCATCTGAAATAACCTCGATCTTGTCTTTGCAACATCAGTGTTTGTAGAGTGGGTTCGCCAGGTGCACGCACCTTGTTGGCCGACCTGGCTGCTCGTCTGCACATCTGGAAAAGCCTGGGCTCGCCTGTCAGAGGACGGGCCCTGCCACAGTGCAGGGCCAGCCCAGAGGCACCTCGCCAGGAGGGAAGTGTGGCAGGAGGCCGAGCACAAGGGCCACTGGTGCCAGGGGCACAGCCCATGGTCCCAGCTGGCCCCGGGCACCCAGCGACTCAAAGCAGGCCTTGTGTGACCAGACCGGCAGCCCGGACGCCCCATTTATTCTGAGCTGCATCAACAAAAACCCAGCAGAACAACAGGGGCCTGCAGTCTTGGCTTCGGTGGCATCTACCTACCAGCTTCCTCCAGACCCGAGTCACAGCTCCGGTTTTCCGCACGGAAGGACGACGGGGGACGTGAGTGGGGCGTGACACTTCAGCCACTCACTGTGGGCTCTGAGTGCAGCCCAGTCAGGGCTGGTTCAGCTGCAAGGGCCCAATTCCCGGGCGTGGCTGTTCTGGACTGCGGATCCTGCTGTTGGCCCCGCGGGGTGAAGCCTGTCTCCGAGCTGGACGTTCCCAGGGGAGAGTGTGGAGGCGGGGCGGGTGCACCCACCTGGGGCTGGAGGCCTGGCGGACAGAACAGCCCTCCTGGAAACTATGGCTCTGTTTTATCTAGGGAGGCAGGCCAGGTGGATCGGGGAGGGACGTCACTGAACACCCCTGTGGCTCCCAGGACGCGTTCTCCCTGTCTGTCTGCTTCTCTTCTGTAAGGACACCCGCAGTGGGGCTTAGGACCCGCCGGATCTGGCAGGGCCTCATCTGAACCCTAATCACATCTGCAAAGACCTAGTCCCAAATAAAGATGTGCTCACGGCACTCGGAGGACACCTGACCCACGCAGGCCCCGGCTCCACGGGCGCCGCCAGGAGCCCTCGCAAAGGTCGGCCATCAAGCACCACGCAAATTCATCGGGTGAGGCCTTTCCAGAGCATGAACATTATTTTATAAGGTGGGGGGACAGGCTCTGAATTTATAGTCAGCAGCTGACTTTACAAAGGATAGACAGATCTACACAGATTTTATAAAAATAACCACGCCTCCATCAGTAAGGGTTAGCTGTTCATGTCCAGGTGAGCCTGGCTCCAGATCAATTTTCTTTTCTCTCTTCTTTTCCCTCCCTCCCTCCTCTTTCTTTCTCTATTTTAAAGATTTTATTTATTTTTAGAGAGAGGGGAGGGAGGGAGAGAGAGAGGGACAGAAACATCACTGTGTGGTTGTCTATCTCGCACCCCCAACCAGGGACCTGGCCGGACTGGGACCCTTTGGTTCACAGGCTGGAACACACTGAGCCACCCCAGCCGAAACCAAACCAACTTTCTTTTAAAGTGAGAAGGAGGTCCCGGGCCCGCTGTGGGCATAAGGGGGCCACTCACACCCCAGCATCGGCTGGCAGAGCCCCAGCCGCCACTGCCGCCGCCTCACGGGTAGGGCACGGCCCGTGGGGCGCGGCCAGAACCCAAGGCTGCCGCCTCCTGGTGTAGGGCGGCTTCAGGCTGCAGGGCCAGAGCCTCACCCTGTGTCCCCACCCCGTCCTGGCCCCAGTTCATCTTCCAGGGAGCGGATTACTGGGGCACAGGGAGGACACCCCACAGTCCCTGCTGCCCAAGCCCTTCGGTCCTCCCTCCACATCCTCTCCCCAACCCAGTCCAATTGTCAGGTCCCCACAGGGCCAACTTCCCCAGACACAGGCTTTTCAGTGGAGTGAGACCCCGAGGGGGAGCTGCCTGCTGTGCACCCCACGCTAAGTTCACTGAGGGGTGGTGACAACGGGGACAAAACTGCGCAAGCAGGTGTGAGCCACATGAAGGGCCGGGGCGGCTGCGGGGTCTCCTCTCCTGGAAGAAGCTGGGGGCACAGCTCTCTCCGGCACGACTCCTGCAGGTTCCCCGGGAAAAGCTGGGTTCAATTTAAAACGTGCCCGCATCACGCGCGGACCAGGCAACAGTCCACACGCAGGGGCCCACGGAGAAAATCATGACACGAAACCACGTCTTCTCTGTTTATTATCACAATAAATAATTCGCAGCAAGGATGGCGTGGGAGTGCGGCCGACAGAGCGCCACGGGCGGGGGCCGGCACCCCGACACTGAACAACTGCACACACACCACGGCGGGGGCAGGGCACCTGGAGCCAGTTCCCATGGCGACCAGGGTGTGGTCCCCTGCAGTTTTTACAATAAGCGTTTATGATTTTTACAAAAACACCAAAGCGGTTACTTTTTTAATTTAAAAAACACACAATTACCTTGAGCGCACACTACGTCACTGGCACACCTTGGTTTTCTCCCCGGAACAGCATAGACACCGCCGTCCAGACCAGAACCTCGGAGGTGCTGCCCCCACCACCCCGCAATCCCGGGAGGCGTGGGCCACGGGGCTCCGCTCCTGGGACGAGCTGACGTACCTGCTCCTCCCTTCCTCCCACGGTCCGTCCTTCTAGAAGGCTCTCTCCAAACCGCTCTCCCAAAAGGGCTCAGGCCCCAGGAGAGGAGGGAGGTAATGCTTCCATTGCCCCAAAGGAAGCCAGGGAGGCCCGCGTGCGGTCCCCACGCCCGCGCTCCTCCTCCCTCGTGGGGACACCCGCTCCGGCTCTCCCAGACCCTCCGCCGGTGCGGCTCCCGGCCTCACAGGGACAAGAGCCCCGTGCGAGACCTGGCCGCCACCGGCGGCCCCTCGGCGGCCCAGTCAGGCCTTCAGCAGGGCCACCCTGTGTTCCGGGACAGACTCGTCGCCGATGCTGTAGTGCTGGGCCTCTGCTTCCTGACTCAGGTACTTCTCTGCAAAGAACGCTGTTTTTAGTGGAAGTGAGCCCGGGTCAGCTCACAGAGCGGGATTCAAGATCACATCACAGGGTCCCGGGGCCACACCCACACGCAGGTCATCACCGCGCTCCTTTCCCTGCCGGAGCGACCCTGCTGGTGGGGGGCAGGGCCCCTAGGCCACCCGCCTCCGTGGACAGGTGGGTGTCTGGGCTGCTTCCTTCCAGCAACAGCGTGGGTGAGGCTCAGCCACCACGCTGCGCTGGAGGAGCCAGACACAGAACCTCCCGTGACCCCATGGACAGGGCACGGCAGGAGAGGCAGAGCCACCTGTGGTGGGAGAAACAGGACAGTGGCCCCCCACGGGGGTCACTGGACAGGATGAGGGGACTTTCTGGAAGGAGGGAATTTTCTCCGCCTGCTTGGCAGCTCGCCGGATCCACCTGTCAGAACCGAAGCTGCCGTGTACGACCTGCGCATTTGTGTGTAAACTAAACCTCTACTGGGGACTGTACACACCCTAGAAATAAACCCCAGCGCCAGAGGGCCCCTGACACCCAGGCCTCGCGTCCAGCGTCCGGCCCGCCTGTCCCCGAGTCCTGTCCGCTGTCCTGACCCCACACACCAGGCTGTCTTCTGAGTGGCCCTGCCTGCACCCACCTGCAGCTTCCAGGGTGGGGAAGTTCCAGAGGCCCTTCATGTCAGCAGACAGCAGGACATGGAGGACGGACCCCTGCGGGACGGACAAGTGTGAGCTCCGGTGGGGATGCCCTGGCTGTGGCCCAGGGGCCGGCAGCCAGGCCACCCACAGGCCCTGTGATCTCCCCACGCAGGGACCCGGAAGACCAGGCGTCCAGGGAAGGGTGTGAAGAGGGGCACTGTAAGGAGGTCCTGTGCAGAGGCCAGAAGGACGAGAGCCCTGCAGACGCAGCACAGAACGGAGCAGGCACGAGACGAACTCTGCAGCCAGATGCCCGTGTCGGACGGGGACACGGGGCCGCGGTCCTTGCTGTGCTACGCAGGCAGGCGCTCAGCCTCTCTGGGCCTTGGTGCCCTCACGCGGACACAAGGACAGGGACAGCACCGGCCTTGCGGCGCGCATGGGAGTGGCCAGGGCCGGCCGTCTCGGGACGCCCACCTGCAGGCCGACGAAGACGAGGACGCTGCCCCGCCTGTGGAAGTCCTCCAGCAGCTCCCGCAGCCCCAGCACCACGGTGTAGTCGATGCTGCAGACGCGGCTGCACTCCAGGATGGTGCAGCGTGGGGGCACCACTGCGGAGACAGGCGTGCGCGGGTCACAGCGGGCGGAGGCGCCCTGGCCAGAGGCGAGGCCTCAGGGACCCGGGACAGTGGCAGCAGTTCCCTCAGAGGGAGAAGCAGCCCCTTTTCTCCCAAAGCACCAGCTCCCAGAAGAAGGAGCAGATCCTCAGGGACAAACGTTGGGGAAATATCACCCCGCTCCTTGCTGCGTGCAGACAGCAGGAGTCCCCTGGAGTGAGAATGGCAGCCCTGGTCACGGGGACACCGCTGAGACGCCCCAGACCTCCTGGACTTGGGTGGGCAAGCCCCTCCCTGACAGCAAGAGCAGGGCCTTGGGGTCCTGGGGAGCAGGGACATCGGGGAGCCAGGGGGAGACCACAGCGACCCTGCCTGGCACACATACCTTCCAGAGCCCGGCTCACCACCATCTTCCGGAGCACCTCCATGGCGGGGAAGTGCAGGCCACTGACTGGCTGCACGATCAGCACCTGCCCCTCCGACACCTGGGGACAGTGGCCGGGGAAGCCAGTGAGTCCTGGAGGCAGACGGACGGGCCAGCAGTGCCAGGCTCGGGGAGGGGCGATGGGGCAGGAGGAACGGGGTGCAGAGCCGGCCAGAGCCCTCAGCCCACCTGCGGCCCCCTGTGCAGCGGGACAGCCCTGCGCGTTACTCCTGCCCACTAGCTGACGGTCACTCGGCAGGGCCTCAGGCCACAGCCAGACGGGAAGGTCAAGATACAGAGCCAAGGGGCCCTGCCCAAGCCTCGCTCTGCCCCCGGGCCCAAGGCCGGCGGGTTCCCCGGCGCACCTGCATCTCGGGTCTGGCCGCGGAGTGCAGAAGGATCAACATGGACACGAGGGCGCCGGCCAGGATGCCGTACTGCACCTCCCAGAAGCACAGCAGGAAAGTCAGGCCCAGGGGCAGCAGGTCCAGCCCTGGGGGCGAGGGGCATGCTGAGGGGCCTCGCTGCGCTGAGCTCGGCTCCCATGCCCGGCCAGCCCTCGGCTCGTGGCTTTGCACGCCCTGGGGAAGGGGTCACGGACACCGAGCGGCCCCCAGGCACCTCCATCTGGGGGCTTGGGACGCAAGGACTGGCGCTGCTGATGGCCACACCAACTCAGGGACACGTCAGGGGCAGAAAAGCGGCCCCTGCCTGGGCTGCGTGGTGGCTGAGGCCTGCCCGGCGGGGCCCACACGGCCTGCCCTCTGGGAGGAGGCCAACAGGGACTGAGGGAGAAGGGACGTGGGGGTACGGCCAGGCCTGGGAAGCGAGGGTCCAGGAGGCCACGTGACGCCCCATCCCAGACCACGTGAGCGTCCTTAGGCAGGACTGGGAGGTGTCTGCGCCGTGTGTGGGGTGCTGTCCTGGGGCCGAGGGGGCGGAGGGGGGGGTCAGCCCCGGTTCGGCCTCGCACAGGGCATGCGGACCGGCCCCACCCGCCCCAGGGGCCAGGGCTGCTGGAGGACGGGACACGGTGACACACAAGCGGCCCCGGCCCTCCAACCACGTGCCCTGCCCGAGGGCTCCTGGGGCTGACGGGAAACAAAGCCTTGTTACGATGAAGGAACTGCTGGCCCTGCTGTCACACAGGACCCTCTGGTCACCCCTGGAGCTCACCCGTCCCTGAGCAGCGGGGCAGGGACACCCAGCCTGTCGCAGGCCCAGCACTGAGCTGGTTTAAGGTGGAGGCAGCCAGACCCATGGCCCCCCGGTGCCCCCTCCCAGAACTACGTGGTCCTCTAGCTCCAGCCCAGCCACCGAGGTTCGCAGGGGAGGGTGGGGACAGTCGGGGACCACGCACTCTTCACGCGCCAGAGCGTTGCGACGATCTTGGCGTCGAACAGAGGGACCACCGCCATGATGATGACGGCCGCCAGGGCGGCCTTGGGGATGTAGCGGAAGAGTGAGGTCAGGTAGTCCAGCGACAGCAGCACCAGCACGCCTGCGGGTGGGACACCGCTGACCGGGCCGCCGGGCCACCCCCGGGCCAGCGAGGAGCCCCACCTGGGGGATATCACTGGGTGCCAGGCCGACAGCACCGTGATGCCCCCTCCTTTCTCCCATGTCTCTCCCCTGGCACGAGGGGGCTTGGTGCCGGGGGCACTCACCTGTCACCAGGCCCCCTGCTGGGGTGCATGCCCCCGACTGGGAGTTCACAGCCGTCCTGGAAGACAACACAGAGCCCTGTCAGTGGCAATCAGAGCAGGGGAGCTGTCAGTTCACACAGAGGCAGCTGGCCCCCCAAGACTTAGGAGCAAAATAGAGCTTTGGGATCCCCTCACCAAAAGGGAACTTCCTAGACCTGGAACAACCTGTGGGCACACCGGAGAGAGGCCTGGTCATAAACGCAAAAACCCTATGGGACCCGTAGAGTCAGCCTCCTGCTGTGGGCTGAGCCACGTTCCCTGCAAACTCGGACGCGGAGGCAGCACAGGACCGGGCGGGGGGGGTCTCTAACAGGGGGGCGACATTAAAACAAGGCCCTCACCCACTCACTGGGGTCCCTCTAAGGAGGGGATCAGGACACAGAGACACCAGAAAGGACACACAGAGCGATGGACACAGAGGGCCGACCACGTGGGGACAGCGAGACGGCACTGTCTGCCGGCCAAGGAGAGGCCCCAGGAGAAGCCGACCCGTGGGACCCCGCAGAGCGTGAGGAGACCAAGGCTGGCGAAGGTGCCAGTTGGTGGCCTCTGTCTAGGCAGATCTGGCAAAATGCCACTCCCTAGAAGGGGCTCCCGCTGCCATCGGAGAGGACGTGGAGGGGCCTGTCTACGGCAAGATGCTGCCGGAGCTGCGTCAACATGGGGCAGTGCCACTTAACCCGTCACATATGCAGGCACACACACAAATATATGTACATCTGTGTGAACAGAAACACGAGAGGAGAAACGCCATGCTCTGGTGGTGGCCGGGACGGTCCCTCAGCTGCCGCCTGGACTGTAGAGCGGCCGTCACACCCAACGCCAGGGACAGCTCTCTGCCCAGGAGGCAGCCCCCTGCGCCGCCAGGACCGCATGACTCCAACCACAGCACAGGACCCTGCCTCGTCCGGCCTCTTAACAACCCAACCTTGACCTTGGGCCAACTCTGTCTCCTCTGGAAACGATGCCCATCTGTCTGCGCGTCTCCAGGGGAAGCCTTCTCCTAAGTCCCCCTCCTTATTAAACGTCCTCAGCGTTCTTCGGTGCCCTCCGCACAGGAGGAGCTGTGCAGACACGGGGTGAGGACAGAAACGCTCCTCACTGACGGCCTTGCCATCCAGTCAGGCCAACAA
Source organism: Furipterus horrens (assembly GCF_987537825.1). NCBI lineage: Eukaryota > Metazoa > Chordata > Mammalia > Chiroptera > Furipteridae > Furipterus > Furipterus horrens. The sequence goes on along the minus strand of NW_028327181.1, from coordinate 99,912,366 downwards.
GACAAGAGCGCGGGGAAAGCTGAGCTGGAAACGGGGCGGGGCTTCACTGCGTGGGCCTGACCACAGGACCCACATGATGCCCGCGCCGTCCTGCGCTCATCGCTCCGCCACGGCACTCGGACGGGCCCGTGAGGAAGCCCACTTTACAGGCAGAACCCTGAGGCTGGGGAGGGGAAGTGTCGTGTGTCCCCTGGGCGCGGCCATCTGGGGAGGTCTGGGGCGGTCTGGGGCGGTCTGGGGTGGTCTGGGGCGGTCTGGGGCGGTCTGGGGTGGTCTGGGGCGGTCTGGGGTGGTCTGGGGCGGTCTGGGGCGGTCTGGGGCGGTCTGGGGTGGTCTGGGGCGGTCTGGGGCGGTCTGGGGCGGTCGGGAGGCCCAGGACTCAGGCTCTGGTTAGGGTTTCAGGGACTCTGCCCCAGGCCATGCTGCTGAACACGCCCCCTTTGTCCTTCCGCACAGGTCACCTTTCTGTGCTGCCCTCCTGCCTGTCCCAGGGCAATGCCGTCAGTGCTGCCGTGGAGTCTGCCGCACCCACACCCCTTCTCCAGGCAGGGCCGCAGCCCCCCTGCCCCGTCCCACCTTAGGGACCAGCGCAGCCCCCAGGACACCCGACGCACCCGAGCGTTTAAGGGTTAACCTTCAGCACACAGGCAGAAAGACGACCTGATGAGATCCCGAAGGATGCAGGGCAAGCCCCCGCCTGGTCCTGCCGGAGCAGCTGACCAAGGGTCGCTGGCTGCCCGGACAGGCCAGCTTGTAACGGGGAGAAGGAGGCGGGGCTGGGACGGGGGCCAGGGCCCAGCCAGGGCAGCTGGATCTGGGAGCGGATGGGGCCTCTGGCTGGGGCCGGGACCTCCCCAGAGGCACAGACAGGACAGGGGCACTCACCGTCCAAAGCTGCCGGTGACCGGGAAGGACGAGAAAAGGGAGCCCAGCACGTTGGTCAGGCCTGCGGGGGGGACGGGAAAAGGTGTGTCTGGGAGGGAAGGAGCATAAAACGGAGGGAAAAAGAGGAGGCGGCGGAAAGCAGAGGAAGCCAGAGAAACAGGCAGGCAGACGGCAGGGGGACCCTGAGGGACGCCCCATTCCTGAGGCTCTCACAGGGAACGACAGAGACCCAGTTCCCCACGGGGCCCCACTCTCTAGCCTTGCCCGTGAGTGGCACATGCCTTCTTCCCACGCGCGATGGAGACAGGAGCCCGCCTCCAGGATAGGGGGCGGGCGCGGGAGGCCAGTGCACACGGCCGGGCCCAGGTCCGGGACTCAGCACCTGCCTGGCCTGGAGGGAGGTCACCGGGCGGGGGGGGCAAGGCACTCAGGCATTCTCAGCACCCTGACCCCGAGGAGAAACGTCCTGGGCATTTGTTGGCATAAAACAGGCCACAGGCCTCAGGGTCTGGCCCAGAGCGGGTGCTCAGAATGGGCACTAGGTGACAGCTCCATGCTGCAGGGAGTTCAACTGGACCCCGGGAGACCTGAGGATGGGTCCCCGCTGATACTGAGAAGGCCAGCTCAGGGCCACCTCTGCCCCTGCTCATCGCCACTGTCACTGTCATCGGCCCAATGCAACCAGGACACAGAGACGTGCCCTGGCCTCGGGACGGCGATGCTGGGGTCTCACCGATGGAGAGCAGCTCCTGGTTGACGTTGATGCGGTAATTATTTTGAGAAGCTGAGAAGAAGGGACAATAAAAACATTGTCACTGGATAGGAGACACCAGCGAGAAAACGTTTATGAATAAACACACAGGACACCAACACCTGCCGACGCACTGAGCTTTGTACACAGATACATGACACACACGAAATGCACATGCACGCACGTGTGTACGGGCATGTGCCTGCAGGTCTCAGAAGACAAAGGCAGGCAAGGATGCAGGTGGGGCTCGAAGAGGGGTGCCAGGGAGGGGCGGGGGCACCTTACCAAAGGACTGGGCCACCGCGATGCTCTCCAGGAGGCCCATGAGGGGCACCACGGCCAGCCCGGCCCCCATGTCCTGGGAGGGAGAGGAAAGGGCTCCTGACTATCGTCCATTCTAACGGGCTGTCCGTGCCAAGCCAGCAGCTGCCCAGGACCGCACTGCGTGTCAGTTTGTGACACGTCCCAGCTTCCTTTCTTGCTTTTCTGATTATCTTTCTTGTGTGGGGGGAGGTATCTTGGAATCTGCACCTTAGAGCTTTTACTCATCTTGTCCATCAGTTAGAAATCAGCTTTGCTTTGAAGCCAGCCGCCCGCCGGGCCTACCTGGAAAGCTCTCCCGCGTCTGGCGAGCGAGCCCGCGCCCCAGGAAGCCTCTCCTGACTGTGCAAGGAGCAGGACGCAGCGAATTCCTGTGCCGTCACCGCGCATGATGGCAGGGACGCCCCCGGGCCCAAGGCAGGGAAGTAAGTGTGGGCTCCCGCGGCTGTGCCCAGGCTGGAAGTCTTCCCTGCCACCCCCCCCCCCCGCGCCCACGGACACCCAGCTGAGCTCCGAGCGCCCTGCCACTGAGCACATGAGTTGGGGGACGGAACCAGGCCCGGGGCCCCGCAGCCTCTGCCAGGTGGGCCTGGCTCCCTGTCGCTACCCACCTGGACCATCTCAGTGAAGGAGACTGTCCCGTTGGCAGTGGACAACGAGAAGGGGGGGCTCTGCATGGCAGGGAGCCCCTCGACTATCTTCCCAGTTAGAAGGAAAGGCTGGTGTCCAGTCACTTCGAAGGAGTAGGCGACCAGAGCGGCGAAGGAGACCACCAGGGCATTTCGAGCTGGGACAGAGGGAGAGACCTGCGGGTGAGGCCTGACGCCTGGGTAAGGAGGCCGAAGACCCCACCCCAGGCACGACCCCTGACGCTCCCACCTGGGAAACAGTGGGGATTCAGTGACCCTGGGGCATAACAAACTCGTGACACTGTGGGCAGTGCACTAAGGTGGGACAGAGAAGCAGCCACACTCAGGGCCGGACGCATGTCACCTGCAGGTCACAGTGGCTACACAGCCAACAGCATGGCCGAAGCCACTTTGAGGTTAGAGGTCCCAGGACATTTCTGTGTTGAAGCGGGATGCAGTAACAGCAGGCTAGAAACTGGACAAAATACATGGGGAACGGTGTGTGTCGGGGGCGGGCGGTATGTAGCCCCCACACTGAGCTTCCGGAAATGAAAACCAGAATGTCTGACATGAGAAATATACCGGATGGGCCCGGGCTGGGTGGCTCAGTGGACTGAGCGCCGCCTGTGGACCAAAGGGTCACCAGTTCGATTCCCAGCCAGGGCACAGGCCTGGGTTGCACGTCAGGTCCTGAGTGGGGGGCGCTCGAGAGGCACCCACACAGTGATGTGTCTCTCCTTCTCTTTCTCCCTCCCTTGCTCCCTCTCTAAAAAAACCCAAAAAGCAGATTGGACACCGCAGGTGAAGACCCGGGAAGGAGAGCGTGGCGGCAGAGACTACCCCAAAAGAAACACAGAGAGCAGATCAACACTGGGGAGACAGACAGACAGAGCACCGGCAGCTGGGGGACAGCTGTAAGCAGCCTAGCCCTCGCGCGGCAGATGCGCACAGAAGCCCGTGGAGCGGGTGCAGGAGCAGTGCAAGAGCTGGAAGAAGTAACGGCTGAGCCGTTTTCCAAATGTGATGAAAACTGCAAACTCACATCCCAAGAAGCTCAAGGCATTCTAAGAAGAAGAAACGTGGGGAAGGGGGCAAACTACAAGACACATCTTAATTAAATCACCTAAAACCAGTGATAAAGAGAGGATCTTAAAAGCAGCAAGAGAAAAGCAGAGAGTTACCTACAAGGGGGTGCCTATTGGACTATCAGCTGATTTCTCAGAGGACACTTTGCAGGCAGGAAGCGACTGGCAAGCAGTATTCAATGTGATGAAAAGCAAGGACCTAGAGCCAAGACTACTCTCTCCAGCAAAGCTATCATTAGGAATGGAAAGGCAGATGAAGTGCTTCCCAGATAAGGTGAAGCTAAAGGAGTTCATCATCACCAAGCTATTATTATATGAAATGTCAAAGGGACTTACTTAAGAAAAAGAAGATTAAAAACTATGAACACTAAAATGACAACAAACTCACAACTATCAACAACTGAATCTAAAAAATAAAAACAAGATCCAACTAAGCAAACCAGAATAGGAACAGAATCGTAGGTGTGGGGATCATTGGAGGGTTATCAGCTGGGAGGGGGAGAAATGGGGAAATGGTGCAGGGACTAAGAAGCATAATCGGTTGGTACAAAATAGACAGGGGGAAGTTAATAATAATACAGGAAAGGGTGAAGCCAAAAAACTTATATGAACAACCCATGGATATAAACTAAGGGGGTGGGATTGCTGGGGGAGGGGAGTACTGGGCAGAGGGGAGCAAAGGTGAAAGAAATTGGGACAACTGTAATAGCATAATCAATAAAATATACTAAAAAAAAGAAAAGTGGAACAACAACTTGACTGTGTCTCTCTTTCTTCCTCCCTCTCTCTAAAATCAATGGATTTTTTTCAAAATTAAAAGGGAAATAAAGTACAGGGAGGTGGCGAGGGGGCGATTACCCATCTAGAAGGGCACGTTTAAAGTGAGACAATGATTACTGTGGAGTTCTTCACACACGTCGGTGAAAAGTACATGGCAACGTACCAGAGGCTCTGTACCCACATGAAGCAGAAGGCATGTGTCAGCAGAGAGATGCTATACACCCTAAAGCAGTTACTAACAAACAGAAACACATACACACAACTGTAACCATCAATAAGCCAATAAAGGAAATAAGAAGGAATCATAAAAAATATTCAATCCAGAACACCGCGGAAAGCGAAGGAACGGAACGGAGGAGCCCGACACACCAACGGCACTAGGGCAGATCCCATGCCGACCGCATCAGTAATCACGCGAAACGTAAAGGGCATCCTCCACGATTAAATGGCAGAGGTTTTCAGAGGGGATTAAAAACAAAACCTGCCCTGGCCAGTTTGGCTCAGCTGGTCGAAGCTCTGTCCCACAGCTGGAGGGCTAGGGGTTCGATTCCTGGTTGGCGCACATGCCTAGGTCATGGGCTTGTTTGGGAGACCACCCGTCGATGTTTTAGAAGAAACAAAAAAAGAAATAACCTATCTATATTACTTCTCACAAAAACATACTTTAAACATAAAAATAGAATAAGTTAAATATGTTAAAAGTAAAAGGGTGAGAAAATGTACACTACTGCTAATCAAAGAAAGGTGGAGTAGCTGTATTAGTATCAGACAAAATAGATCTCAGACCAAAGAATGTTACCGGGGACCAAGAGAGTCATTTCAAGAGAAAATTATAATTCAATACGTGTATGTACATACAAGGTATGTTCTCTGACCACAATTGAGATTAAATTGGAAACTGATGGAACAGACTGGAAAATTCCCCAAATCTTTGGAACTAAATAGCTTCTAAATAGCCTGATTCAAAGGAGAGGTCACATACTCCACTTCTAAATAACCCCTGAGTCAAAGGAGACGTCAAAATGGAAATCAGAAAGTACTTAGAATTAAATGAAAACACCACTTATCAGAATTGTGGGGAGAAGCTAAAGCAGCGCCTTGAGGGAAATTTATAGCACTATGACTAGACAAGAACAGCCTCAAATCAAAGTCCTCAGCTTCCACCTTAAGAATTTGAAAAACAGCCCTGGCTGCTGTGGCTCAGTCGATTGAGCACTAGCCTCTGAACCAAGTGTTGCTGGTTCAATCCCCAGTCAGGGCACAGGCCTGGGTTACAGGGCAGGTCCCCAGTTGGGGACATGCAAGAGGCAACAACACTCTGATGTTTCTCTCCCTCTTTCTCCCTCCCTCCCCCTCTCTCAATAAATAAATAAATAAATAAATAAATAAATAAATAAATAAATAGAATTTGAAAAATAAAGATAAGGTAAACCCAAAATAAGCAGAGAGAAATCATAGAAGATCAGTGTGGAAATCAACGAGCTGGAAAACACAAGCAATACACAGAGAGTAATGGAGTCAAAGGCTGGTCCTCAGTTTCCGAAGTGACGCTGCAGGTGCTGGAAAGGAAGGGGCCACGGTCCCCGAGAAGCCCGCAGGCCCCGGCAGCGCCCCTCAGACCTGACCCGGCGAGCCGGCTGGCACGCAGGCTGTGAGCCAGAGGCCCACGCGGGGCCTGGGGATCTGCACCTGCAACGAGCTCCCGAGGACGGGCAGGTGCTCATGCAGGGCACACGCCGCGGCTGTAAGGACAGCGCCTGCCCGTTTTTGCGGTTGGCTGACGACGGACTAAAGCTCAGAGACTCCAGGAGGCGCCCGATGCCAGGCCAGACGCCGGGCGAATGGCACAGCCGGGGCCGGAGGGCACACGGTTTCGCGCTCAGCCTGTGCTCCTCTGCCCTGCGCAGTCCTCGGCGCCTGCTCACAGCTTCCGGTCCGCACAGCAGGGTCTGGGGAGCGGCTCCGGGGACTGGGGACCTCCTGAGCGGCTAGAAGCGACTGGAGGGCTGACTGTAGCGACCCCCCTCCCACAGCGGCTGGTAGCGTGGCCACAGAAGAGTGGGGCTGAGCGTGGCGTGATCTGCACTCCCCTCGGCTCCGAGGAGGCCCTGGGGCTGCCTGCGCTTCCTCGCTGTCCTGTCCCTGCCTTCCTCTCGGGGTCACCAATGGGCAGCTCAGCCACGGGGATCTGAGGAGAAGTCCCCGTCTCCCCAGAGGTGGCCCCCACCCAGCCATGGCCACGCTAACCCTCCTCTCACAGCCTCTCCTGCAGCCTTTCTTCACAGAACCTGCTGACCTCATGCCCAAAGCAAGATGCTCGTCTCCAGCGGGTGCAGAGTTGAAACAGAACCAATTAGAACTGCCCCCCCCCCCCCCGCCCCTCAGAGGTCGGCCCACACAGTAGGTTCCTCAACGTGAGCACGGCTGACGTGCTGGGCAGGATGTTTAGCGGCACCTCTGGCCCCTACCCACTAGACACCAGGAACAACCTTGTCCAGTAGAGTCAACCGAAAACGTCTCCAGGCACCGCCGCGTGCCCCTGGGGGCAAAACCAAGAACCCCACACGAAGCGGTGCTCTAGTCCTGCTGTGTATCAGAACCACCCAGCAAATTCTGAATGTCCCAGGGCCCAAGTCCCGCCCAGACCAGTGGCCGGAGGCTCTAGGAGTGGCCTCCGCCCAGCACCTGCGCCTCCCACGTCCCCAGGAGCTGGCCCCGGTCCTGCAGCACAGCTGCGGGCGCGGGTCCTCGGCCGCAAGGCCCCTCACCTGTCGTGGCCGTCCAAACCAGCCCGCGGCTGAGTCGCACGCCGGCGGGCATCTCGGAATGGACAGGAGGCACGTGGTCCCGCATCAGCTTCAGCACGAGCAGCAGCAGCATGCAGACCAGCCCCAGCACGGCATCGCCCACCCTGCAGGCAGACGCTGGTCACCACCCAGCCTGGAAAGCTTTCTCTCCCCACGGCTCTTTCTGCTTTTCCCTAAGAAATCTGCACCCCTGTTCTATCTCAAAACTCCGCAGGTACACAGGTGGGTACAGGACCAGGAGCAGGGGCCTCCATATGTGCTCACGTTTCCAGTCACGTGGTTCCCTGGGCTATACACGCCTCCTCTGTTCCAGAAGGTTCTTCTGATGGCCTATGGTGGTCTCCATCCAGTCAGCCTCCCTATCTGCCCCCCACCGGCTACATGTCTGGGATTAGAGAGGGGGACCCCAGGGAGGCCTTGGCAGCAGATCACAAAGGGAGCAGAGGGCAGTCCCGGGGTCTCCCCGCTCTCTCCAGGCCTCGGCACTGCTCTGCCCGGGCGGCACCTCCCACAGCTCCCCTCAGATCACTTCTCCTTTCACTCACCCAGCCAGAGGTGTCCTGGCTTCCAGCTGGCCTCATCGGGGAGCATCTCCTCTTTGTCCCTGTAACCTGCCCGCCTCTGGGAGCGAGCCCACCGTGGGAGAGAGACGCCCAGAGCAGGAGCCTGGTCCTCATCCCTGCCCTGCCTGCCGCCCGCCCCTTGGGCACTGGCACCTGCTGGCACTACCTCCCCCTGCGCTGCGTTCTCGCTTCCTTGCTGAAGCACAGTCTCTGGGAGAGACTGCGTGACCTTCTCGAGCCGGTTTCTCCCCTTCCACGTGCACCTGACCGGTGCAGCAGGTATGGGCCGGCCAGCTCCCTGGTGATGCCGACAGCACTGCCCTAGGGACCCCTGCTTGAGCAGCAAGGCCCCAGAGGAGGGAGAACTGCCACCCAGGGGAGCGGAAGGGGCCAGGAGCGGGGTCTGGGAGGAGGAGCTTCTAGAGGGGACAGGGCCAGCCCGCAGGGTACCTGGTCTCTCCGATGCTGCGGAAGGTGTGGTACACTTGCAGGAAAAACTGTCTGGGGACGTCCTGCAGTCCCAGCAGGTTCTGTTCGAACACACAGGCTCCGATTAGTCAGCCTTCTGCATGGGAGGCCGGAGGCCGCTCCCCGCGGGGGCCCTGCCGGGCCCACCTGCCCATTCCCAGTCCCCGCAGACAGATCAGAGTTACCCTAGGGGAGAGGGCATTTCACAGCGTTCGGGGTCAATGACACACGCTGGCAAATCGTTTTCATCCCTGGGACACTCAGTCTGGACGATCTCAAAGCAGGGAGTCCGGGGGTTCAAGTCCAGCCGGCCCAACCCTGCAGCGCAGGCCTCGTTGTCATTGGCTCGCAACCGCGTCCGTCACTGAGCGGCCCGCCCCCCACTGCGCAGACCCCGCCACCATTGGCCCCACGTTGTGTCCAGCACCCGGAGGCCCGCCCCCAGCCTGGAGTTAAAAAATCACAAGGTGCACGCGCCCGCGCGGGGCAAAACCTCCGCGGGGAAGCCAAGTCCGGGCCTCCCACCGCGAAGGGGGCCCTCGGAAGGGCTGAGGGGCTGCATTCTGGGCTTTAGTCCTTTATCCCGCTTGAGACCAGGCGGGGAGTGTGGGGAGCGTCCGAGGGGAAGTCCAGGCCCACGGTCCCGGGCGGCGCGGACCCCACACCTGCCCGCACACAGCCCTGATGGGGAAGGGCACCGGCAGGGCGCAGGGGGGTGAACACAGGCTGGGGCTCTGTCCTGGGCAGGGCTGGGGGGCCCCCACCCACACCGCAGCCCACGGGCTCTCTGAGATGGGTGTCACGACCTGGACTCCTGGGACCTGGGGTCTCCCAGCACCTATGCATAAAGCAGCCACCCTCTACGCCCGTTACGGTCATATAAAAGGGCATCCCCAACACCAAAAACAGAGGGCATTGCTTCCAGAACGAAGAACAGGCCGTCCCGGCACGCTTCTGTGTGTACACACCTGCAGACGGGAGGGCCCACACCGCTCAGCTACTTCCTCCTCCCCACTGGGGCTTATGCCAAACACACCTCCCACGGGGCGGCGAGAACTGAAGGCGGGGGCATGTTGACCCCAGGGCCTGGCACACAGGAAGAGGGCCGCTTTATTCCCACACGCCTCCTCCCTGGGGAAGACGCTCACGGGCCAGCCTGCAGCAGAGCCTTGCATGGGCCCCATGCCTTGCAGAGGCTGCGATGGGGACACCAGGTCCCAGGCAACGCGTGGCCCCGAGTCTGCCATGAGAGGCCCTTGGCGTCACGTGAACTGTTGGACTCAGTTCATTCTGCACACCCACCTGAGCACTGGCCTTCCCTATACCAAGCTCAGCCAAACGCTCCTGCCCGCCAGGAGCCCAGAAGCTGCTGGGAGCGGAGGATGTGATGCCAGTGCAGTTGACAGACGTTAAACAGAAACATAAAGAAGCGCGGCATTTAAAAACATCGAGCACAAAAACAAAAAAGAAAAAATTTAAAAAAAAAACGAAAAAATAAAAAATAAAAAATAAAAAACATTAAGCACATTTGAAAAAAAAACCACATAGAAATGAAATCACCAGGCTAACTTAGCGTGGGGAGCAACTCAAGAAGGAGCAGTCCCTCTGTGAGCCAGACCAGCACACAGGCACGAGGGCGCCCGTGAGACAAGGGGCTGTCATTCCTGCCCCCAGTTTCCTGCTCTAGAATCTGACCATCACTCAACATCTCCCCGAGGGTACATTTTGTTAACGGAGACCATGTGAGCCCTTGTGCTCTGAGCTCCGGAACGGGAGTCTGCAGGTCAGCCCCCACACACGGGGGTGGGCTCTGGCCCTGCTGCCCGCAGGTGCCCGGTGCCAGGCAGCACGCTTACCTTGATTTGCCCGAAGCCAATGGTGATGGCGGCAGCAGAGGTGAAACCTTTGATGACTGGGCAGGAGATGAAGTCCAGCAGCAGCCCTGGTGGCCCAAGAGGGAGTACTGAGCTGGTCTCGGAGGACTTGGATGGACATGGGCTGGGACAGGGGTGTGGGTGGGACTGGGGCACCGTGTCGGTGGTTTGGAGAGCAGGAAGGGGAGGCGAGGGTCTGAGGACCTGGGCCCCTCTCCAAGCACCCTGGCTCCTAAACAGAACAGGCTAGTGTTGGGGCTAGGGGCGCCCCCACACAGAGGCAGATTTAACAGCGGGCACACTGGGCGTGAGCCCTGGGCCCCGACTTCTGAAGGGCCCCACAAAACCCCAACTTTACACTTTTTTCTAATGACACCAAGTTTGGTTTCATTACTACATTGCATAAAATATGGTTAACATGTATTTTTATTTCCCCTGTCTCTTTTTTAAGGGGCCCAATATTTTCTTCTGCGCCCGGGGGCTCAACCACCCTTAATCCGCCTCTGCCTCCCCACCTTCCCCACAGGGATAGCCCTTGAAATGCAGAGAAGGAATGTTGAGGGCAGGGTGTCCCCACGAGGCAGGTGACTTGGTTCCCCAGGACAGCAGAACTGCAGGCCTCCCTTCTCCCACGACAGGAAGGCCCCAGCGTCTTACCCAGGCCCAGGAGCCACATGGCTAACTGGATGCAGCCGGACAGGAAGGCCAGCAGCACAGCGTAGGCAGGCTCATGGAAGGTGTAGGAGGAGACCAGGAGGGACATGATGGCCGTGGGACCCAGAGTCACATCCCGGGAGGTGCCCAGGAATAAATACACAAAGCACCCCATGAAGGCAGAGTACAGGCCGTACTGTTGGGGAGAGACAGTCATGAACATCCAAGAGGCAGGGTCACGGGGTCCCTGGGCAGCTGTCTGGGCACGGGGACCTGTGGTGCCCCTGTGGATGCAGCGACACCCACGGATCCTGACCTGCAGCGATCAGGGGACCTTCTCTCTCCCCACCTGCAAGAGCACCGACACCTGTACGTACAAGGGGCCGAGCTCATCGGGTGACCCAGAACTAGCTCAGTGCCTGTGTGGCAGTGTGACAGAGCAGTTATAGGACTGTGCCTGCCCAAAAGCAGTCGGTCACATGTTCCAGATTGTAAACCAAGGGATCTCAGTCTCATGGGGCTCAGCCCTGGGCACCCCCTTCTCCAGAGGCCATATTGTGCATTCCTACTCTGCTTCTGGACAGGTGCTGAGGCCCAGAGCAGGGTCAGGTGGTGTAGCAGGAAGCGGGGGCTGCAGGGACAAGCCCCTCACCTGAGGCGGGAGTCCAGCCACCTCCGCATAGGCCAGGGCCTGGGGAATGACCGTGAGCGCGACCGAGAGCCCAGCGACCAAGTCCATCTGCAGCCACTGCGCGGAGTAGTCGGGTAGCCAGGCCAGGATGGGCAGCCACTTCTGCAGCGTGGCACGGGAGCAGCAGCAGGCCATCGGGGCCAGGCCGGGAGGCCAGGGCGTGGGCTGATCCATCACCTTCACAGAAAATGACATGCCTGCAATGGGGGTTGGGGGACAGAGACCAGCCATCAGGGCCAGGGCTTCGGAGAGCTCAGCAACAGGGCGAGGGTCCGCGACATCCGGAGACACAGTCCGTCTACCCCGGGGTCATCCGGGTGGGTCGGGGGCCTCAAACCATGGTGGGATCCTCCCCCGCCCGCCCCGCCCCCTCCCCACCCCTCCCTCCGTTGCTCTCCCTGAATCCCAGCTGCCCACACCCCAGGCGCCTCCTCTTCCTCCATCAGCGCTTTCGGGGAAGAATAGAACCACCGATTTCTCAATGAGAAGCCCAAACACTAATTACACTCAAGGTCTGTCTTCTGGGGGGGAATTTGTTTCCTTTCTTTCCTCCTCCCCAGGAACCCAACTGCGAGCTGCTGGCGTGGGCGGGCGGCTGGAAGCCCCGAGGGCCCCGGGTTTTCCAAGTGCGCACTAAGGCTGACTGCGGCTCTGGCGGGGGGCTGGGGGGGCTCCCCATCCTGAGGCTGCGCGTTACTCCAATCCCCACCTGTGTCGTTCGCATCCCTAGAGGGACCCCGAGGGTTCTGGTTGGTTCTGGAAAAACGTCAGAGGCCGCTCCACTAATTCCAAATGCGCAGCATCCTCCAGCTCCCCGGGCCCCGCGGGGCTGCTCTGGACGGAACCGACCCCCACCCCGAAGCCCCTGTCCCGGGCCGTGGTGTCTAAGGGCGAGGACCCCACGCCGGCTGACGGGCCGCGGCCCACAGGCTCCAGCGGGACCAAAGGCGGCAGGGACCTGCGGAGGGACGCGGTGGGTGGGGAGCGGGGGTCCCCGCGGGAGGCGCCAGCACCCTCGGGCCCCGCGCCGCCCGCCGCGTCGGCAGCCCCCCGGCGAGCCCGGCCCGTCGCCGGCAGCGCTCCCACGCCGCCCCGGGCCCCTCGCCGCCCCCCGTCCGCCGCCCGCCGCGGACTCACCGGCGCCGCAGCTCCTGGTGTCCCCTCGTCGCCGCAGCGGCGTCCGCAGTAACCACACGGGAGGGGGAGCGAGGGGCGGGGGCGGGGCCCGGCGACTCGTGACCAATGGGGCGTGGCCTAGCACTCACGTGACCGCTGGCGGGCGGGGCCGGGAGCTGCCGCCATGACCCGCCGGGGGCTGCTGTGCTGGGCGCTGCTACTCGCGCTGGGGCTCTGCTGCGCGCACCGGGCGCGCCCCCGGAACGTGCTGCTGATCCTCGGTGAGTGCGCCCCGCCGCCCCGCCGCCCCCGCCTGTTGTCGCCCCCAAAGACAGCCACTCGCCCCTGCGCAGCAGCGGTCACGATGGACCCCCGTCCCCCAGACACTTCGTGGTCGGCCCCTTGTAGAGGGAGGCCTGGCAGCCTCGCCCACCGCGGGGTCTGCAAGGATCGCCCCAGCATGCAGCACCCGACTCTTGGCTCTGACCCAGCACCCCATCCCGTGCCCGGAGCCCCGGCTCAGGGGTCCACAGATCCCAGAGGGGATGCCAGAGGAAGGGCCGGAGCCCCCGGGCTCTCCTCTCGGTTTCCGACCCCCAGCGCTCTGCGGGTCAGCTCTGCTCCCAGCCCCACACCTGCCCCCTTTCCCGGCCCCGCCCCCTCCCAGAAACTCCAAGTTCCTCAGCGCCCTGCCGTCCACGGGGGTTCCTTCCGTGTGGGTGACCAGCAGGCTGTCACAAGGCAATCCCCGTTAGTTCCTCTTTGGAGGTCTGGCCCTCTGCCAGGGTCACTGATTAGCTGCGGTCTCTGCCTGGCCCTTCAGCTCTCCACTGGGGGGCTCTGGTCAGTCCCCTCCAAAGACGCTGGTGGAGAGTGGCTGGGCACCCATGTCCTGCGCTGCGTCTGCCGAGCCCAGCACTGCCCCGCACACCTGCCTGCGCCTGTGCCCACCCGAGTACCCTGCCCACCTGAGTTTTACACCGGCCTGCGCACGTGCCCACCCGAGTACCCTGCCCACCTGCGTGCTGTTCCTGCTAACATGCTCACCCAGCTTTCACACGTGCCTGGTAGCATTGCCACTTGAGTATTATGCCTGCTGACTATCATGCTCGCCCAGGTATGCCCACCTGGGTATCACACCCACCCGGGCATCATGCCCTCCCAGGTATGATGTGTGCCCGGATAGCACCCTCACCTGGGCATCCCTGGCCCAGGCCACTGCAGCACAACCCAGGTCTCCTTCCCTCCCACGCGTGGCGCCTCCTGAGCCCAGCCCACCATGTCCTCTGTCCCCCACCTTCCTCAGCGGATGACGGAGGCTTCGAGAGCGGCGTCTACAACAACAGCGCCATCGCCACCCCGCACCTGGACGCCCTGGCCCGGCGCAGCCTGGTCTTCCGCAACGCCTTCACCTCCGTCAGCAGCTGTTCTCCGAGCCGCGCCAGCCTCCTCACGGGCCTGCCCCAGGTGAGCCCTCCCTGGTGCCCCACCCCCCGCCCGGAAGCGCTCCCCTTCATCACCCACTCCCCATATGACATTATCTTGCGGGGAGCAGGTGCGCTCCGGGCGCCCCAGCTGCGAGGCTGAGGCTGTGAGTCAGAGCCTCCATGGCTCGGGGGACTGTGGCCTGAGCTCGGACCTGCCAGAGAGGTGACCAGGCCACTGTGCGCAGTGGGCCACAGGCAGGAGGAGGGGCTTTTCTTTAGCAGTCGGGTTTGTAACATGTGCAGCCGTCTCTCCCCTCCGTGACGCATGCCCATCGCAGAAAAGCCGGGAAGCACAGGCAGAAAAGGGGAGAGTGAAGACCACCTACTCTTGCATTCCCGCCGATGTCCTGGGAGGAGGGAGAGCGTGCTGGCTGCCCAAAGGAAGACCCATGAAGGGCTGGGGTGATGGGGTGCTGGGCCACGGGTGAGCAGGGCTCTGCGTGGGCGGTCGCCCCCCCACCCCCAGCTCACGGGGTCCCTGCCCGCAGCACCAGAACGGGATGTACGGCCTGCACCAGGGCGCCCACCACTTCAGCGCCTTCGACGGGGTGCAGAGCCTGCCGCTGCTGCTCCGCCAGGCCTCCGTGCGCACAGGTGAGGGCCTTCGGGCCTGCTGGGTGGGCCGGGCTGCCTTGGCAGAGGCCACGGCAGGGTGCCGGGCTCGGGGGCAGAGGAGGCAGCAGAGGGGACTGGGCGGCCTCGGAAGGCGCTCTGGCGGCCCTCTCGCCTCCAGGCATCATCGGGAAGAAGCACGTGGGGCCAGAGGCGGTGTTCCCATTCGACTTCGCGCACACGGAGGAGAACGACTCTGTGCTCCAGGTGGGGCGGAACATCACCAGAATCAAGCTGCTGGTCCGGAGATTCCTGCAGACGGGAGGTGACAGGTGCGGGGAGGCCCCTGCCCCCTCACCCTCCTTCACGGGGCCAGACCCCAGGCCGGTCAACACGCCGCGCATGTCCCAGAGTCTTTATTTGGAATTCCCCAGATGGCGGAGTGGGGGTGGGGAGAAGGTTCCAGACGCTTGAGTTCCCCTGATCAGAGGAAGCGGGGACACGGGCAGGTGAGGCTGTGAGGGTCACAGGAGACTTTCAGTGATGGGAGCAGGCGAGGCCAAGAGGGGTGCTTCTTCCTGAAGGGGGGCTCCCTGGGGCCGAAAGCCAGGCCTCAGCACTCACGCCCCTGCCCTGCGCAGGCCCTTCTTCCTGTACGTGGCCTTCCACGACCCGCACCGCTGCGGGCACTCCCAGCCCCAGTATGGGGCCTTCTGTGAGAAGTTCGGCAACGGGGAGAGTGGTATGGGCCGGATCCCAGACTGGACCCCACAGCTCTACGCCCCGCAGGATGTGCAGGTAGGAGGGCCCCGCCCTGCATTCCCACCCACCACGATTCCTCCACCTACGAAATCCGGGGAGCCCTGCCTCCCTGCCCCTTTGACTCACTGGATCCAGGTCCCCATCTGGGGGGCCTGCAGAGAGAAACCTGAAGACCTGGGTGGCGTATCCAGAATCGTGGACTTCAGGGCTCACCCACTCGCAGGAGGAGGATGTCAGGCCCTGGGGAACACCGGCCCCTCCGGCTTCCACCCTCTTTCAAGGATTGGACACCCGTCCCTCCAGCCTCCGTTCTAACTTGAGTCTCCACCCACCTGCCCCCAGGTGCCTTACTTCGTCCCCGACACCCCAGCAGCCCGGGCTGACCTGGCCGCTCAGTACACCACCATTGGCCGGATGGACCAAGGTGGGCCAGGGAGCCCTGGCAGAGGGTGGGTCACAGCTCGGGCCCCGGGCTGGGCCAGGCGTCCATGGGGCCTGTGTCCTTCCTCACCTCTCCCAGGTTCTGGTGGCCCAGACGCTCCTGGGCTCCAGGCCACCTTGCTGCAGCCTCTGCGGTCACGTGGCCTCCTCTTGCTGTCTCTCCCCTTCTTACCACTTGTCCTTGGATTCAGGGCCCCCCAGGTATTTTGCAACGATCTCATCCTGAGAGCAGTGACAATTGCATCTGCAAAAGCTCTCTTTGGACTGGGGAGAAAGGGTTAGAATTGATATGTCACATGATGTCAAATGTGCCTCCTTTGCCAAAGCATTTATATTAAAGGCAGACTTTATATGCGAAAAACAAGAAAACTCTTCTGAAATCAGGTCACGTTCACAGAGTCCGGGAAGACATATGTTTTGGGGGACCTTCTTTCTACCCACTACAGGACGTTGGTACCTTTATCATCTCCCTGCTGGTGCAACTGGTTCATAGTGACCTGGGACGGGACTGGGTGTAGAGCAGCGGTTCTCAACCTGTGGGTCGTGATCCCTTTGGGGGTCGAACGACCTTTTCACAGGGGTCACCTAAGACCATCGGAAAACACATATATAATTACATATTGTTTTTGTGATTAATCACTAAGCTTTAATCATGTTCAATTTGTAACAATGAAAATACATCCTGCATGTCAGGTATTTACATTACGATTCATAACAGTAGCTAAGTTACAGTTAGGAAGTAGCAATGAAAATACTTTTATGGTTGGGGGGTCACCACAACATGAGGACCTGTATTAAAGGGTCGCGGCCTCAGGAAGGTTGAGAACCGCTGGTGTGGAGGGTCTCCTGCCGCCAGCCCCTGCCGCCAGCCCCTGCCTGAGGCCGTCCCTGTTAGTTCCATGGGGCAGACGGGAGATTACAGGGAACACAGAAGCCAGCACATGGCAGCTAGCAGCTGTGTGGGGGGACGTGGAGGTGCTGGGGGGATGGTGGGCATCCCTGGAGGGGAGGGTTTGGGGGAGCGGCCCTGGGCGGGGCCCTGGGCAGAGGGTCTGAGAGACTCGGGAAGGACCCGGCAGGGCCCCGCGGCCGCACCTCCCGCCTGTCCGCGGCTGATCCCTGGACCACCGCCTGCCCCACAGGGATCGGACTGGTGCTCCGGGAGCTACGGGACGCCGGCGTCTGGAACGACACTCTGGTGATCTTCACGTCCGACAACGGGATCCCCTTTCCCAGTGGCAGGACCAACCTGTACTGGCCGGGCACTGCAGAGCCCTTGCTGCTGTCGTCCCCAGAGCACCCAGGGCGCTGGGGCCAGGTCAGCGAGGCCTACGTGAGCCTCCTGGGTAAGGCTCAGCACCTCCTGCGGGGAGAGGGGGCGGCGTCCTGACTTCCAGGGTCCCCACACTCCCTGGGTGAGGAAGGGACCCCATTCTGCATACTGAGGCTGTGAGGCTCAGAGAGGCGAAGTAAGTTTCAGCCTGAGGTCACATAGCATGTGAGTACCCACCCAGCCAGGATTCTAGCCGGGTCTTACCACCCTCGGTTCTGTTGCTTTTCTATTGGCCCCCCTGGTTACTATTCAGTACCCCACCCCCAGAGGGCCTGACGCGGTAGGTCTGGGGCGGGGCCTGAGAACCTGCATTTCTGACAAGTTCCTGGTGCTACTGAAGCTGCAGCCCCAGGACCCGGCTTGGACGGGTTCAGGCAGCAGCACACTCGGGCCTCTGTGGCTCAGGGCTCAGGTCTCCTTTCGGCCCTAGAACGCAAGTTGGGGATCACTGTGGCCACAGCACAGAACGGGAATAGGTGAGCCCCCGTGGTCTGAAGGATTTTGGAAGGGCCCTGAGCCTCACCATGAGGCACGGGGGTCCAGAGGGGCAGGCAGCGAGGTCCGGCGTCAGGCCTGCAGGAGCTCCTCCCTGCTGGGGACTTGATGTGTGAGGTGGCCCCCCAGGGGCTGGACCCTGCGCCCGGCAGGGCCACCCGCTGACACCACCCCCTCCGCAGATCTCACGCCCACGGTCCTGGACTGGTTCTCCATCCCCTACCCGCGCTACGCCATCTTTGGCTCGAAGACAGTCCAGCTCACCGGCCGGTCTCTCCTGCCGGCGCTGGAGGCCGAGCCCCCGTGGACCACCGTCTTCGGCAGCCAGAGCTACCATGAGGTCACCATGTCCTACCCCATGCGCTCCGTGCAGCGCGGCGGCCTCCGCCTCGTGCACAACCTGCACTTCCGGGCACCCTTCCCCATCGACCAGGATGTCTACGTCTCGCCCACCTTCCAGGACCTGCTCAACCGCACGGTGGCCGGCCGGCCCACGGGCTGGTACAAGGACCTCCGCCACTACTACTACCGCGAGCGCTGGGAGCTCTACGACCGTGGCCGGGACCCCCACGAAACCCAGAACCTGGCCGCCGACCCACGCTATGCCCAGGCACTGGAGCTGCTCCGGAGCCAGCTGGCCAAGTGGCAGTGGGAGACCCACGACCCCTGGGTGTGTGCTCCCGATGGCGTCCTGGAGGAGAAGCTGTCGCCCCAGTGCCAGCCGCTGCACAATGAGCTGTGAGGCCGGGGACGCGCCCTCCCTTCCCAGGCCCAGGCCTCCCGCGCCCCAGTGAGGCGCAGCCAGCCCTGGGGCCGGACTCTGGCTGCTTCTGCACCCGGGACGGGCCTGCCGGGACCCTGGCCTCCTTCCTGTCTTTGCCTGCAGGGGAGTGGGAATGTGTGCCCCAGCCCCGACCTGTGGTGTGCGACATCGCTGTCCTTGGGTCTCGGCCGTGTCCTGGCTCTGGAATTCCAGGGGGCCTAGGACAGGGGGATCCTCTGCCCATGACAGGTGGTCTGGGCAAGGGGTCTTGCTTTCTGGGCTGGGATCCAGGACTTAAGATCCTCCCCATTCTCTGGAAGCCACAGATGTCCCTGTGCCCTTCCTGTGACAGGAGACGGGGGCCTCCATGTGCCACGTGAGTGGCGGGTGGGGCCAAACCCCACTCCCTGTGGGAACGCATTATCTGGATTTTATCAACATCTGGTCTTGAAGAAACCTTGGTACAGCCCACGGTCAAGTTCCCAACCTCCAGGCTGGATTCCACTAGGCCAGCCACCAATTCCTGAGTGACAGCTTTGATTCTGTGGTTACCTTTCTAAATGTCCAAGGAGGAAGCCCCCCGTCCTTGGGCTGGTTCCTTCTGTGTGGAGGACGCTGGGGTCTGGTGCAAGCACTGCTCCTGGCCTCCCCAGACCCGCCCTGCCTCTGCCCATCGTGGGAGCAGAGCCCTGCTGGGAAAACCCTTCCCCTTGGGTGGGGGCTCTTGTTGCCCCTCCCACCCCCATCACTCATTCCTGGGGGTGTGGGGAGAGCACCACGAGCTAGAATGCTATAAAAGTTTATTTTAGTAAAAGGTACCAAAGCCCATTCCTGAACTTGTTTACAATCATGCCAAGTGGAATTCTAGAGCAACTTCCTGGGATCCTCAGCTCTGGGGGAACTGTCCAATGACAGTCTGTGACAGGGGAGGCGAAGATTTGAGGGGTGTCCTGGGACGCCCTGCCTGAGCCCCGGGGTGGAGTCAAGGGGCCAGAGACGCAGCAGGGTGGGAAGCTGGGTAGAGGGGGCAGTTCTGTATCCCAGGAGGACGGCACCCTGCGAGGTGCTTGTGTGGGGCTCCCCCAGGGCCCCCGTGGTCCCCGGGCTGGCATGGCAGCTGCCAGGCAGAGACCAGCTGTGAACAGGTTCCGTCAGTGGAGACGTACTTCTGGGAAACAGGCTCTAAATGAGAGTTGCTGGGGCATCTCAGTAATCGGAAGCAGAGAGAAGTTAGCTCTGGACAGGGGTGCAGTGACCTTGGGGGCCACCAGGGCTGCCATCCCCTGCTTTGACACAGTGAAATGCAAAAGGAACATGCAGTGGGCGGGTCAGACAGGCAGTTGTCTGGAGACATCTCGGCCTCCAGCTCCAGGGAAGAACATTCTTGGGGTGTCCAGTTCAGACCACACCAAGCCCTGGTTTGCTGAAGGCCCATCTGTGACCGGCATGTGGGAAGGGTTCATGGCTGGACTCTGATAAGGGGAGCTGGCTGGGCTTTAAGGTGAACACGCTGAAGCTGTGCCAGTGGGGCCCTGAGCTCAAAGGACAGGATGCAAAAGCCCCCACAGCCCCAGGAGAGAACTCGGGTGTCAGTGGGGGCTCCGCTCCGTCCACACGACCTTCTTCTGCTCATCCAAGATGGCGAAGCGCGCACAGCCGACCAGGGACTCCAGGTCGTTCCACCCGTCGGGGGCCAGGCTGCAGCACAGACAGGGCGCTCTGTCCAGCTCGCCCTCCTCCTCCCTGCTGGCCTCCAGGAGCTGCTCCTCCAAGGTGCCAACCCGCTGCAGGGCCTTCCTGCGGGGCCAGAGACGGCGGGTCGGGTCAGGGGGACAGCCACCCAGGAAGCTGGCTCCGCAGTCTCGGAATTCTAGGGGCCTAAATGCCCCTGGATGCAGGTGGCCAGTTTCAAGGGGTCCTTGAAAAGGTAGGGCCCAGGTGCCATTGCACAGATGGACACCGGGCATCTGGTTTACAACCTCAGCTGTGAAATTCCACAGGGCAGGGCAGGAGATCTGTGCTTGTCACAGCCAGGAGCCCTGCCCCAGCACTCAGCGTGGCCCCCACCTACTGTGGAGGGCTGTCCCCTGTGTGCCCCTGTGAGCAGGTGGCCTTGGGGAGCTAAGGCAGGTGCGGGTCCTTGCTGTAGCTGGGCTGCTTCCTGGGAGGGGGAGGGGAATGCGTCATTTGTCTTGTGACACTTCCCAGAAACCCTGTCATGTGCTCCAGAGGCATGA
This sequence comes from Furipterus horrens, assembly GCF_987537825.1. Taxonomy (NCBI): domain Eukaryota; kingdom Metazoa; phylum Chordata; class Mammalia; order Chiroptera; family Furipteridae; genus Furipterus; species Furipterus horrens. Next base: position 99,891,672 of record NW_028327181.1, on the reverse strand, counting down.
GGGCCTTCCAGGGAGCCCCAGCCAGAGGCAGAGCCCCCCATCCGCCCCCAGGGGGGTACCTACTTGAGTTTCTTGACCGCCTTCTCATTGATGGCGATATGGATAATGATGGGGAAGATGTCCATCCTGTGCAGGGTGCGGACACTGTCCAGCTGGATGTCCAGGAGGGCGTGGATCTTCTGCAGGGAGGAGGGAGGAGTCAAGACCACATGTGGGAGCGGGAGCCACACCAAGGGGACAGGGTCGGACAGCGTTTGTACAGGAGGCAAGGGCAGAGAATTCACCAGGGCCCCGCACGTGAGGGCGCAGGCCGCAGCATGCCCGCGTTTCCGTCCACCTTGAGGGTGTGACTCCGAGTGAAATTAGAAGGAAAAGCACAAAGGCCGCGGTTTCACGGTGCGTGGAATATAAAATCAAAAAAATGAACACACAAGATGAAGACCAGAACTCACGGACACGGAGAACAGATTGCTAGGTGCCCTCGGGCGGGGGCAGGGGTAATGCGGGTGAAGGGACAGATGGAGAAGGGCGGGAACTGCGTGGTGAGCGGCCACGGTGGGGCCCGGGGCCAACCACGATGGTGCACACCCGAAACTCACGCGCTGTCACGCAGTGTTCCCTCAATTTAAGAAACAGTAACTCCGGTAAGAAAAGAACCCCCGTTGGTTTGATTTTGCAAGCTGGGGTTGAGGGCGCCTTCCCCGGGGCTCAGACCCCAGGAGATGGGGGTGGGGACTGACAGGGCTCCACTTTGCATCCCTGTCACAGCCAGCTGCTTTTCAAATGTGGGGTTCAGGGATTCACTTAACGTTATGAATCGTCTCCTGCGACGGGGAGACGGGGGGCTGGGAAGTGAAGGGCACAGGACGCTGGACGGCGGAGGAGGGGCCGGCCGTCCTGCGTGGCTGCAGCTGGACACCAAGCCGAGCAGCTGAGCACCAGCTATCCCTCGTCCCTCGGGTGTCTCGGCCCGTCCTCCTGGCCTTACCCCAGCGCCCCCTCTGGAGGTGGATCCCCAATGCCCCGAGCGGCCCCCACCCTGCTCCTCACCTTCTCCATGAGGAACTCGATGGCTGGGCGCGTCACCCCGCAGTGGCCCCCGGAGGCCTCCCTCTCCTGGACAATGTCTCCTTTCTGGCTGGAGGCCTCGTACTCCTCCTGGCTCAAATGCTCTGAAGGTGACAGTGGACAAGGATGTCACAAAGCAGCGTGGGGGTCCTGAGGGAACCCCAAGCTGTGCACCCCTGCCCTGGGGCCCCCGCCAGCTCTTCGCACTCAGAGGAGCCTGGGCGCCCAACATGCACCCTAAGTCAGCGACCGAGCAGGGCTCCATCCGTGCTGGGTGGGGGATGGGAGGGAGGGAGGAAGGAAAGGTGGACGGATGGACAAACAGACATATACTAACAAACCCCTCCAGCACTTCGTCTAACTCCAAAGTTACATATCTCACATCTTCCACCTAGCAACCCCTCAGACCCTGAAATCAGTGCTGCTCAACCAGGGGCAGTTTTACCCCCACGGCACTGGCAATGTCTGGAGACATTTTTGACTGTCACAACAGGGTGGCAGGCGGGAGATCCTGGCATCTAGTGGGTGGAGGCCAGGAATGTTAGTCAACACCCTACAATGCACAGGACAGCCCTGCCGCCCACCTGCAGAGGCACACCCCCTGTGCACCACGCCCACCTGCGGAGGCAGGGCCACCTGTGCACCACGCCCACCTGCGGAGGCAGGGCCACCTGTGCACCACGCCCACCTGCGGAGGCAGGGCCCCCTGTGCACCACGCCCACCTGCGGAGGCAGGGCCCCCTGTGCACCACGCCCACCTGCGGAGGCACGCCCCCTGTGCACCACGCCCACCTGCGGAGGCACGCCCTGCTGTGCATGCACCTCACCCACCGGTGCCCCTCTTCCCAACAGCGTCTCCCACCGCAGCACCTCCCCTAGGTCGCGGTGACCCCAGCTTGCAGACAGCTGTCAACGAGTGACAGGTGGGTGAACAAAAGCACCAACCAGCATGTCCCTCCTGCTCTGCAACCCAGGAAAACACCCCTCCTGCTGCGAGGGGACGCGCAGCCTCTGTCCCCTGGGATCCAGGATCCTGACCGGCCAGCTGTCTCCAGGACCCTGTGGACCGGCTTCTGGCAGGTGGACGGTGCCCTTTGGTGTTACCACCCAAGTAAGTACAAGCCTGTTTGCCAGGAGTAACTGTGCTGGATTGGATAAGGTCCCCCAGATGCATGTCCACTTGGAACCTCAGAATGGGACCTCATTTGGAAATAGGATCTTTGCTGATGGGGTTAGTTAAGATGAGGTCAAACTGGACAGGGTGGCCCTAATCCAAGGGCTGGTTCCTTATCAGAAGGTCACGAGAAGACAGAGACGCACAGGAGAAGGCTCCATGACAGGAGGCTGGGACAGGAGGGATGCGGCCACCGCCAGAAGCAGGAGCCAGAACTGCAGGGAAGGGCCCTCCCCCAGAGCTGGGGAGGACCTGTGGTGGCCAGCGCCCTGGCCCCGGGCTCCTGCCCCCAGGCTGGAGGATGCATCTGGTTGGAAGCCCCCGGTGCATGGCAATTTATGATGGCAGGCCCGGGACCCACACAGTGGCCTCATGCTGCTCCCCGAAAAGCCCATAAAGGGTTCTGCCAAGGCCCTTCCCTGCGCCCTGAAAAGTGGGGGCCCCAGCTGGGAACGCACCTGCGGGGCACTTCTGAAACCCCTGGAAGAGGCACAGCTTCTCGCTCAGGATCCTCCCGATCAGCCTGGGCACGAAGAGCACCGGCCGAGGCCGGCGCGGCCGCTGGGGGTGCACCAGCGTGTAGGGCGCCAGAGTGATGCAGCTCTCGGCCCAGAAGCACCCGATGGAGAGGTCTGTGGGGGACAGGGCCGTGAGGGCACCCCGGCCGTCCGCTGCCCTGGGCTGTCTGCCCGACCCCCACCCCGCAGGGCGGACTATGCTGTGGGCCACGCAGCCCTGCGGCTCTCCAGGGCGGGCTTCCCAGCGAGGTTCGGCCCGAACCAGGCAGTCCCCACGGCCCCTCACTCTCAGCCCCCCCCCCCCCCCCCCCGCAGTCAGGTTTCGGCCCATTCTCCGCGGCCCTTACATCTCACAAACCCGGGAAACTTCTCAGGGAGAAGGGAATAAACTGAGGTCAACTGAGCCCACCCGAATGCACTTCTGGTCGTCTCCATAACCCGATTTTACCTGCTTGGGGCGTGTGCCGTGCGCACCTCGTGTCCCAGCCCCAGGCCCACACCAACCCCTCAGGAGCCATTGGAGGGCCCCCGGTGTGTGTAACGCTTGGATAGTGTCAGGTTACTAGCCTAAAGGGACTGCTGCCCACACAACTGTACCACAGGACAGCTCACCGGGGCAAGGACATTCAAGACGGCTAGCTCACCTGCTCTCCAGAAAGGCACAGACATCAGCTACGGTTCTGACGACACTGACCGTGGCCCACCGGGTGGCGGCACCCAGCACCCTGGCCCGGCTGAGCAACCTGCAGCCCCTCCACCCGCCCCATCCCCTCACCTCGCAGCCTGCTGGGGTCTGACGGGGCCCCGTCAGAGGAGGAACAGGGGGACTTGGCCACGGTTCTGTCCACAGTGACGACACGGACCAACTTCTGGGGTATCCCAAAAGACTGCTGAAGGAGGAGGGCCCAGAAGTTGTCCCAGCAGTCCACCTGGGGCTAGGGGCCCGGCACCCGCCCCACCAGGGCCTCTCCCAGGTGACCCCAGGCCTTCGGGCTGTGCTCACTGCACAGCCCAGGGCGCCGTGCTGGGGGCAGGTGAAGGGGGCAGGAGAGCATCCTCCGGCAGAGGTCCCCCAGCAGGGCGTGCGCAGTGAGAGTGGGCCGCGTGAGGCAGGAGAGAAGGGTGGGGCCCCCATAGTCCCACCCTGCTGCAATTGGGGGGGCGCCCTAGTGCCTTGCTAAGGGCAGCTGAGTGTCCTGTGTCAGGAGAACACCAGGCCCCCGACCTCAGAGGAGATGAGGGTGGGGTGCAGAGGACAGGTAACTGGGGTGGACTGGGCGTACAAGGCAGAGCACTGGGACCATATTCGCTCACATTAGCAGAGCCTGCAGCCTGCGTGCGGTGTGCGGCCCCGCGGGACTATGTGCAGGGGCCCACGGGGCAGGGACTCACAGGGTGACCCCTCACATCACCCTCCAAATGGGACCCCTGGCCAGCTCCCCGCCAGGTGAGAGGAGGGGTGCATCCCCCCCCCCCCGCCCCCCTCCCCTGCAGGTGACATGAGCAGGGCCCACCCCACCCCGGGCTCTGGGCCGGCCAGTGGCCACCTCACCTTGCGGGGCGTGGGGTTCTGCTGACACATGTCCTGGAGGAGGGCCACGAGCAGCCGCTGAGCCCTGCGCAGGGGACAGACCCACACAGCTGCACAGAGGCTCCAACGCCCCTAGTGCCCCTGACAGCAGCCTGCAAGAGCCCTGCAGAGCCTCAGCCCACCTTGGAGGCGCCAGCTCACTGGCCTGGGGGGAGACCGGCCCCTGACCCTGGCCCTCCAGCGTGGCCTGGGGCGTGGGCGGGCCTGGGGGAGAGGGAGCGGGCACATGGCTCGGCCCGCTGCCCCTGCGGGGCTGAGCTCCCGGACCACAGGTCGGCCAGGAGGCTGGGCAGGTGTTGCCCCCGACACCGCGCTCCGCACGCGGCGGCTGATCTAGGACGCGGTGCTCAGCAGCGTGACGTGTCTTCCAGGAGGGCGGCCATTGTCCCAGCTGTCCTGGGACTCAGGGTCCCTCAGGATGTGGGACCTTCCGTGCTAAAACCAAGACGGTCCTGGACATGCCAGCACGATTTGTCACCCTCCCTCCTGGGGACACTGGCGACACTGGGAGACATTTTTGGCTGTCATGAGGAGGGGCCCGAGGGAGGCCGGGGTGCTGCATGACACCCAACCGTGCCCAGGACGGCCCCCGCAGCAGCGGGAGCCAGCTCCACACGTCAGCAGTGCTCAGGCTGAGAAACTGGTCCCGAACGCTCTACAACAGAGGTCTACCCCTCCCACAGACAAAACCTGTGCAGCAGTGAGCACGGTGGGCACCCGCTGTCTGGGGCGCCTCCCCACGCCCGCCCCACGCCTGCAGGCCTCCGCAGCCCCCGGGCGCCGCTCACCGTGCGTAGCTGGGGATGGCGCCCTGCTCGGAGTCAGTCATGCTGTACAGGCCAACGCGGTTGGCGAGCCAGCAGCCACGGCCCTGGAACATGGTGTCGGTGACGTGCAGGATGTCCCCACAGTGCGCCAGCAGCTCCCCCTCCGCCCGCGCCTCCAAGGCCAGATTGACCCGGATATAGAAGGAGTCCCCTGAGGTCACCACTTTGGCCTCCAGGTCCTGCACCAGCTTCTTGTAACCTGATCAAAGGGGACATGAGGACCGATCAGTCCGGGCAGTGACTCTAGCCGAGGAAGGTTCCGAAATGTGAGAGGGGGAGACAGGGAAAGTACCACCCCAAAGTCCCGGGAGCCGTTCTGGTGCCCGTCACTGGGCGGGAGGTCCCCAGCCACCTGGGGTCCTCCACAGACCTGGGGGTGGCCCCCAATGTGGTGGGCCGTGGTGGTCCACTTGCCCGGGGCTCAGAGACGGGACTGGGCAGCTGGGCCAGTCCTGAGAGGTGAGCCCACGGTGGGGGAGGGGGCGCATACCCTCCATGTTGACCTTCACGGACAGGCAGCAGAAGCCGTTGACCCGCCGCAGGAGCCCAATAGCCTGCTCCAGGGTCGTGCCCTCCAGGGAGGCCTTGAAGAAGGGCTCAGTGGCCTCGCAGTCCACCTGAAGGCATGTCACCAGGGTCGGTCTCCATCGAATAGGGTCCCGCGTCCGGAGCCCAAGCGCGGACGTGCACCCCTCAGTGGGACCCAGCCACCCCCACCCACGCCCCAGGGCCTCTGTCACAGGCTGCGTTGCTTCAGCTCCGTGGAACCACACACAAGCCCACCCCGAGGGTCAGTCGCCAGCCCTTCCCAACACACCAAACGCCAGGGTCGCCACCGAGGACCGAGGTGCTGCTCTCCAAAAGGGGCCTCCATTTTAGAGTTCTAGAACATTCTAGGTCTAGGCTTCTCAGCTCTGGGACTATGGACACCTGCAGTGCGCCGCTCTGTGTTGGGGGGGGCCGTCCTGGGCCCCGTGGGACTTCAGCGGGCCCCCACCCCGCCCCCTGCTGTGCAGGCTCACTAAGACGCTCTGCTGCTGGATTCGCAAGGTGAGCTGACAACCGAGAATCCCGGGAGGCCCGCTGGTCGCGGAATAAAGGGCTCTCGTGCCACGTGGAGTGGAGAGCACAGGGTGACACGAGTCAGGCGCCTGATGCGAGGCTGCTCAGGACTCAGGAGAGCCCGGCCTGGTAGGGGTACGGCCATCTAGAGGGAGAAGCCCGTGCGGCTTGCAGGGCTCCTGAGCAAAAGGCCTGGGCCCCCTCCCACCCCTCCTCAGGGCTCACCTTCCCACCCGGCACCCACCTGCCTACAGTTTCCTCCTGGGTGATGCCCGTTTTGTGAATTCCTTGCTATTGTTGGAAAGCTTGACATTCAATAATTCTGTTTTTCATCTACACCAGAGTCACCTCCCTGCCACTGTATCCACTTATCCATCATTAATTTGTGCATTTGTTTTCTGCAGTTTAATGAATATTTTACAGTAAAAAGTTTTCAAAGATACCCCAGTGGTTCAAACGGTGCATGCCATATTGTGCGTAATTTAACACGGAGACGAGCAAGCGCGCACACACAGGCTGACAACAAGGCTGTCACCGATAACTAACAAACAGCGAGGCCCCCACATCTCACCATCATGATCTGGGTGCCGGGGCGCAAGGCCATCTCGTCCACCGCCGAGCCCGGGGTGACCCGGTGAATGAAGATGCCCGTGTGGTTCCCACCGATGACGCTGATCTGATCCAGCAATGTGTGCGCCTGGAAGGCCAGCACCGTGACCTGGTTCAGGATCTTCCGGGCCGGCCTGCGCCGCACGGGGATGCTGCTGCAGGGAGGGGGTGATGGGGCTCGCGGGCAGCCCAGAGCAGGAGGGGCAGCTAGGGCATCTCCCCATCGGCACCAGCATCCTGGAATTCTCCACGCCCCTCTCCCCGCCATGACCCCACCCTCGTGAACGCTGTCCCCTGCCTGCAGTCCTCACTCTGCCCCCTGCTGGCCCTGAGCCCGCCCTCCACTCACCTGGCTGAGACGCGGAGGCCCCTGGAGACGGGCTGGGGGCAGCTCTCGGATTCCAGAAGGTCTGGGCAGAAGCAGAGGCTTAGACACCAAGCGAGACTAGCCCTCGAGGTCGCCCGAGGTCACCCAAAGTCACCCAAGGTCGCCCGCGCTCCCTCGGTCCCCTCGGCCCCCTTTGCCGAGGCCGACCCTTGGTGTCCTCAATGCTTAGGCCTCGATTCATCTTCTCCCGAAAAGGAGGTGCTGGTGGAGAGCCGCACCTGCTAGGGTTTGACCTGCACTGTGTCCGTCATGATAATGTGAAGGCCGCTGACACTTTATTAAATAGGGAACCTAAAATCGGGACTTCCAGCTGCACTTGGACCTGGGCCCGCATCTCGGCGCTGACCCGTGCTTCGGTGTGGCAGCCATCGCTGCTGGGCCATCGGCGGCCTCCTGCTTCCCCCGTGCCACCCCAGCTGCCGGACCAGACCCCCAGGGGCCCGGAGGCCGAGCTGGCAGCCCTAGGGCTCGATGTCCCCAGGGGGTCTCCCAGCTCCCAGCCGGTGAGGCAGACAGGCAGGAGGCAGCTCCTCTCACCTGGTGGACCGACCGCCCACGAGGACCAGAGCGCCAGCCGACGGTGGACAGCTGCCTGTCCCCTGCCACGGCGGCCTGGGCCCGGCTCGCAGGCAAACACCCGTGCCTGATTACATTCCAGCCAAGTGATGTTCATCAGACCCCCTGGTGTGTGTGAGGTTGATCCCACTGCGAGGGCAGGAAAACGGGCTGTGCTGTAGATTCACGACAGAAGGGAAGAGCAGTAACACCCCTCTCTTCAGGATCCAGGCTGGACCCGCCGTGGGTGGACCCTCTTAGTTGGCAGCAGTTGCTTACCAACAACCGCTAATAAGGTCAGAAGGGGTAGGGTTTCTGGTCACGTGACCCACGGCCCCACCACACAGGTGCAGCTGTGCGACCAGTGTGGGGTGCGTGCACCCCCGGCAGCCACAGGGTGAATCCCAGACAGGGTGCTGAGCACCTACTGTGTGCGAGGCGCACGCTGGGGTAGATATGCAGGGTGGGGAGGTAAGGGGACTGTCAGTGAGGGGCCCACGGCTTGAGGGGAGAGAACCAGTCAGTCCCAGACACGGGAACAAGCCACAGGAGAAACGGGAGGGCTCAGGGGCTGACACCCCGCGGAGTGCCCCCGCAGGCGCCCCGGCCAGGAGCACTGCCACCTGCTGTCACTGGGAGGCCCCGCAGCCCACGGTCCCGGGCAGGCAGGGACACAGACAGCATCCATGCTGAGCTGGATGTCGAGATGGGTCAACTCCCTCAGCCCCCAGGTGACAACAGAAAAGACAGCAGGACACAGAGCAGCTGGCACCAGGCCCTGGGCCCCAGGCCCTGGGCAGGGCAGCGGTCAAGTTCCCTTCTCTCTGCCCAGCCCCTGGGCAGAGACCCGGTCATCTCACCTGCCTCCCTGAAGACCCCTGTCCCCACCTCCCCTCCTGGCTCTGGCTCAGCCCAGGGGAGGGGGGCGGCTGCAGGGGTTGGTGGAGGGGGACCCTCACCTGCTCTGTCCACAATCTCGTAATCCAGGTCTGTGTCACCCGCTGGAGGTCCCAGGGAGGCTCCCCGGTCCACCCCCAGGACCTCTGGGAAGCCGCTGCGAAGAGGAAGATTGCTCAGGCTGTATAGCCCCCTCCCAGCCTCGGACCTGGGGCCCCCAGCATCTGCCGGGCCCCTCACCCAGTGAGCCACCAGGGGACCCAAATCACCCGACCCAACGCCCCGCCCTCCCACCTGAAAGACCAGGGGTCTTCCCGCAAGTCCTCTCTGGCTCGCTTATACAGGGACAGCTGGCTGGGAGGCGCAGGGCTGCTGGAGCGAAAGCTGTCCACCAGCTCGCGGCTGGACGTGGCACTCAGGTCGGAGCAGAGCTGCGACTGGGGGACGGCAAGGCAGGGTCAGCGTGGGGCTCACAGGGCCCCCCATGCCCCTCTCTGCTGGGGAAAGGGAACGAGCCGTGGGCCCTCACATCAGGGCAGAGCAGGAAGAGGGAGGGTGGGCGGGGCACACAGCCAGCGTACACTAGCTGAGCACCTACTACGCGCCAGCACACTGGGAGCTGCTCTCTGCGCTTTCTGTCACTCAGTCCTCACAACAAATCTGTCCCACGTGACGTACAAAGCAATCGAGGCCCTGCGAGGCCAGGTGACTGGCCGGCTCGGGAGGGTCATGCGCGGATGGGACCCGTGCAGGGTGCCCAGATGGGGCCGGAGGACCCCTGGTGCACAGTGCAGGCCTGCGTGTGGCCCCTCGTCCCCCTAACCATCTCCTCAGCACCCACTGCGTGCCGGGCCCCTTCTGTCTGCGCCTGGCCCTCCCCAGCAGCATGGGGACACGGCCGTACCTCGGAGGAGCTGGGGCCGCTGATGTCACTGTCTTCCCGCGGGTAGACGGCCAGCGTGCGCACAAGCCGCTGCTTCCCCTTCTGCCAGGGCTCCCGGGGCCCCGCCTCCTGCTTGGGCTGCAAGGACGCCCTGGGGCTGGTTGATTCAGGGAAGGCTTCCCCGGGAGGCTCTTGCGGTTCCTACTCAAGCAGCGCCTCCACCCTCCTCTCCTCAACTTCCAGGCAAAGCAATTATGTCTCCTCCTCCCACTCTGGGACCCAGCTGACTGCCCAGGGGACTTAGCAACGGGCTTGGTGAGGGGCATCTCACTGCTATCAGAGGGTCTATGTGGTTCTTTGCTGGGTACACGCATGACACATAACGTGTGCATAATATTATCTACACACACTGCAGACGAAGCCCTGGGGGCCAACAGAGCGGCCCACGCGGCAGTCAGCGGTCTGCGGCCCACTCGCCGGTCCCTGCTCTGTGTACATGTACAGATACACGTCATGACTGATAAGGGCAGGAGGTGCAGGAGGAAGGGCTGCGGAGGGCCCGGATCTGCCTCCCACCCAGGCCCCAGGACGCCTCTGAGGAGTCTCACCGCCCACCAGGGCGCCTGGAGCTGGAGCTGCCAGCGAGACTGGAACTAGAGATCTTACAGCAGTTTTAGCTCAGTCTCGTCTCCCCCCATCCCCACATCACACTCTACGGGTTCCAGAACTTCCTGCTGGGCCACCCTGCCACAACGTGCATGACGTTATCGTAAAAGGGGAAGCCGGAGCAGCTGCAGCTTCAACACCGGACACCGCCGTTGGCTCATGAGACCCCACGCCCGGCTGCCGAGTTACACCGGGTGCCCCAGCTCCGGCGGCCGGCTCCCCCCCTGCCCACACCCTGCCCAGGACTCCAGCCCTGCCCCCGCTTCCAGGGTACCCGGGCAGGGGAGTGCTCACCTCTTGGGAGGGCTCGGACTGCAGCCTGCGGAGATGTTGGCGCAGGTCGCAGACCTGGTCCGTCAGCTCGAACACTTTCCTGCGGAGGGCGTCCTTCTCCGCCAGGATCTGAGAAAGCTCCACCTGCGCGGCGTCCCTGGCCGAGTAGGCCTGCGGGCCAAGACAGGGGGGCACCTGGCATGAGCAGGCTGAGGAGGCCCCACGCAGGAGTCCCAGCCAGAGAGCACCCCCGGGCTCTTGTCTGCGTCTGTTCTGAATCAGTCGGCGTGCGGCAAACACGGAGCTCGCTGGCCCCGATGGGCACGCGCCACTTGTTTACAATCATGTCACGTGTGCAGATCTAACACCCCGGTCTGTGGGTGTGCAGAGAATGAAAGGTGGCACTGGACGTGACCTCTAGTCTAGGACAGTGAAGCTCATCAGCAGGGGACAAGGGTGAAGGCTGAGAAACCACGTGGACCAAGGAGAGAGACCTCGAGTCTGGAAGTGGGGGCCATCGAGGGCAGGGCCAGCTGTCAGCCACAAGCGCAGAGGCCAGGCACCGCCTCTCCTCCCAGGGCCCCACCCGCCTCTCCGGGTACCTGGTCCCGCTCCTTCCGCAGCTCCACCACCTGGCTCTGCAGGGCGGTCACCTTCTCCCGGTACATCTCGCAGTCCACTTTGGTCTTCTGGAACTGCAGCAGGGTGTGCTCCTTCTCTTCCCAGTACTGGGCAGGGGGGACAGACACAGCTGGGGAGGACGGGTGGGACAGGGCCCCACGGGGAGCGTGGTGCTCCCGGGAGAGACGAGGTGAAGGCAGGCTCACTCCCCGAGTGCCTGACGTCTGTCTGGGAGCCCACAGAGGGCCCTTGCTGCCTACCCAGGAGCCGAGCCACCCCAGCTCGCGCGGGGGGCTGCCTGTGGTGGTTTTGTTCGTTCCGCGCCCCAGGGCGCAGTCTCCCTCCACCTGCCTCGCTCTCATCCACGGTGCCTTTCTCCCCAGCGTCCCCCTCCCCGTTTGCAGCAACTCAGCAAGTCCCTGGCGCCACCCTGGCCCCGCGCCTGACATCATCTGTCCTCACTGCCCACTGGCCGCCCGTTTTTCTCACCATCCTGCCCACCGGCGTGACCTGTTGGACTGTGAGCCAGGGCTCAGCACCACTTTGGAGCAGGGGAAGGGGTGCGAACAATGCCTCAGCCAGGCAGGCTGGGTGCCAAGTGCAGCACGGACTAACGGGTTGGTCCGGGGGGCGTGGCCCTGCCCTGGGGGCGTGGCCCTGCCCTGGGGGCGCAGGGGCCAGGAGGCTCACCTGCTTCCGCTGCCTCTCCGCGGCCACTGCCCGCTCTCTCAGGGAGTGGATGCGGTCCACCAGCTCCTGCTTGCTCTCCAGGGCCTCGTCCAGGCTCTGCTCCAGAATGTCCTTCTCCGCCTGGTGCAGAGAGAGGTCCGTCCAGGGCCTGGCCTGCCCGCACCCCTGCCCCGAGGGAAGCACCCCGAGCAGCTCGTCCCAGACTAGGGCCCGGCTATGGACGGGTGTGGTGACATTACCGTCTCTCTAAATGGGAAACCTGCCACCTGGGCTCTGCTGTGCATGGGTGGTCGAGAAGAGGGAAAGTTCTGGAAGCTGAGGCCTCTTAGGAGAGAACCTTCTGCTTTACGCACTTGTAGCCTCTGCCCCAGAGCGTGGGAGATGCCAGCAGACGCCAGCCCTGCTGGAGCTTTTCTTTTTCTTTTTTCCTTCCGTTTTTAAGTGTATTTTATTGATTATGCTGTTACAGTTATAGCAATTTTTTTCCCTTTGCTCCCCTCTGCCCAGTATCCCACTTCCCTTCAGCAATCCCACCCCCCTTAGTTCATGTCCACGGGTCGTGCATATACGTTCTTTGGCACTTTATCTGCCCTTCCATTCTAAACGATAGAGTAATCGTGATTGTAGGTCCTCGCTTTTCAACACATTGAATACTTCTTGCCAGTCCCTTCTTGCCTGCAAGGTTTCTTTTGAGAAATCAGCTGAGAGTCTTATAGGCACCCCTTTGTAGGTAACTCTCTGCTTTTCTCTTGCTGCTTTTAAGATTCTCTCTTTATCTTGAACCTTTGGCATTTTGATGATGATGTGTCTTGGTGTGGTCCCCCTTGGGTCTAGCTTGTTTGGGACTCTCTGTGTTTCCTGGACTTGTATGTCTATTTCCTTCACCAAATTAGGGAAGTTTTCCTTCATTATTTTTTCAAATAAGTTTTCAATTTCTTGCTCTTCCTCTTCTCCTTCTGCCACCCCTATAATTTGGATGTTGGCACGTTTAAAGTTGTCCCAGAGGTTCCTAAGCCTCTCTTCATTTTTTTCAATTCTTGTTTCCTTATTCTGTACTAGCTCTTTATTTCTTCCCTATGTTCCAAATCATTGATTTGAACCTTGGTTCCCTTCCCTTCACCATTGGTTTTGTGTGGATTTTCCTTCGTTTCACTTAGCATACCCTTCACTTCTTCCCTTATGTTTGCCATACTCAAGCATATCTGTCAAGCCTGTGAGCATCTTTACCACCAGTGTCTGGAATTCTGTGTCTGTGAGGTTGTCTACCTCCTTGTTAGGTGGGCTATCTCCTCCTTGCTTAGTTCTCCCACTGGAACCTTGATCCGTTCCCCCTTTTGGGTCATACCTCTCTGTCTCATCTTGACAGGCTCCTGTGTTTGTTTGCCTGTGTCTTAGGTAAAGCTCACGCACCTGTTACGGTGTAAGGGGTGGAGCCTTAGGTATTTGTCAGTGCAGGTGACCTGTTTCACCACGAGGTGGCGCTGTGTGTGGGGGAGGGGACTGAGAGGGAACAATGCCACCTGCCCAGCACTTGGCCCTTTTCCAGGCACTTCTCCCATTTCCGTATGGGCCTGGCGCCCCTCTAGCTGCTGCCCTGGGCTTGGTTCCTAGAGAGGGTGGGTCTGCAGGTGTTCTAGGACCGTGGGGCCCCTCTCAACAAAGGGACTCTGCTGAGCGACCTGCAGTTTCTTCCACCACCCCAACCCCCACTGGTTTTCACGGTCAGAGTAATGAGGGTCCCCTGCCCCCACTCTCACCCCCCCAACACCGCGGGCTGGAACCGTGACCCGTGCGGTCTGGTCTGGGGCTGGGATCCCTCCCCAGGTGAGCCTTCCTACATTTATAACGTGGTTTGGTGCTCTCTGTCGGCCTCGCTGCCCCCACTGCCACGGCGCCAGACTCCGGGCCCCTGCTCCGCCCTCCTACCTGTCGGGATGAGTATTTCTTCTTTATGTCTGTGTTTGCTGGGCTTCGTGCAGCTCGGCTTTTTGGTAGCTCCGACTGTTTTTAGTTTTGAGGCAGCTGCGCGCCTTATGGCTGCGGAGGGAGGCCCAGCGTGTCTACCTGCGCCGTCGCCTCGGCCGGAAGTCCTGGAGCTTGTTTTGCAGGCAGGACGGTGATCGCGGGCAGCACCCTGCCCTGGGGCGGCGGCACCTGCGCCTGCGCCCCGGCCCGCACCCAGGGGGCGTCTCTCGGAGGCAGAGCCCAAGAGTGGGCGCTTATTGGTCCCGAGAAGCGGAAGAGGGGAGCCGAGGCTCTGCGTGACTTCAGGGCGTGGCGCCCCGTCCCTCCTCCTCGCCAACGCGGCGTCTTCTGCAGGCAGGCAGGTTCCGTTCCCTGCCCCACCCCCCCCGTTTAAAGTGAACCCCAGGACCCATAAGCAGCCCCATCCGCTCTGAAACGGCGGGGCGCAGCCGCCGAGCCGAGCGGGACGGGAAGCCGCCAGCGGCCGGGGCTGGGGCGGTGGCAGGACCGCGTCGCCGCATCGGGAGCCACCTGCCAGGCAGCCAGGGCCGGGGGGGGCCGCTGGGAGGGAGCGGCCGGACCTACCAGGCTGAAGGTCAGCGCGCGGAGTCTCTCATTCTCCTCCTTCAGGCGGCTCAGCTCCTCGGCTCCGGGCTCGGGGCCGCCGGCCGTCCTCAGGGACCGCTCCCGGAACTCCCGCTCGCAGGAGGCGGCCAGCCGCTCCCGCTGCAGTTCCTGCTGCACCAGATACAGCTGCCGGGAGACGGGGGCGGCCTCGTGAGCGCCGTGCGCCCCTGGGCTGGGGGGCCGGGGGGGGGGGGCGCGTGCGTGTGCGAGTGTGTGCGCGCATGCGCAGAGGCAGACACGGAGCGCGCAACTGATAAACTAAGGTACACGGGTGTGCTTTCTACTCGTGTATTTGTTTTTAAAAATAAACTTGAAATTCCAAATAAAGTTAAAAATTAAAGGAAAAACAATGACAAAGGCAAAAAGCAAATGCCAAGATAAGTAATGAATATCCTCAATAAAGATACTGATACAAATCAATAAAATAATAAACCCAACAGAAAAATGAGTAACAGACATTGCTGGGTTTGAGGAGGGCTCCCAATAACACTCCGCCCTCCGGCCCAAGTCGAAGACCAGCTGAGAGGCCCACTGTCCCCAGGGTACGACAGCCGGAAGGGACTGGGGCCCAGGCGCGTCCACTACTGCAGAGCCCAGTCGCCAGACCCACCCCCAGAGGCGGGTGGGCCTCCCCAAGGTGGGCACGGCGCAGACTGGCCGGTCCGTGAGCAATGACAGGGCAGGCTCCTTGCCGGTAGGTACGGGAGGGGCCTGGTGGGGACGGACTGTGAGGCCGGAAGGGCAGCTTCCTGCAGGGGTGCCTGGGCCAAGGCTGGCAGAGCAGGAAGGCACCCCGCGCAAGGGGGTGGGGGTGGGGGTCGCAGTACGTGCAAAGGCCCCGGGCGGACGGCACCTCCTCCTGCAGGCCGCGGCAGCGCGTGGTGGCCAGCTCCTTCTCCTGCAGCGCGTTGCTGTAGTGCAGTGAGAGGCTGAGCATCTCGTCCTTCAGCTTCAGCACCTCGTGGAAGTGGGCGCTGACCTCGCGCTTCATGCGGCTGTGGTCTGCCTCCAGCTGCTGCAGGCCCTCGGCGCGGGCCTCGGCCTGGCCCAGGCGCTCCTGCAGCCGCTGGCACTGCTGCGCCAACGCCTCCTTGTGCCCCTTTTCCTGGCTCAGCTCCTCCTGCAGACTGCTGATGGCCCCAGCCAAGCACTCGGTCAGCTTGGAAGTCTCCATGAGCCCTGCGGGGGAGGTGCGGGGAGGGGGCGAGGAGGAGGCAGGAGGCCAGGGCATCACCACCTCAGCCCCTCCCTTGACCTCCAGGGTTTTGCTTAGACTTTCAGGAGGGTCCCACCCTAGTCTGTCTATCTCTTTAAAGGCTTCCAGGACGAACTGAACTCGACATTTCGGTATATAAATCTTTTGATTTGAGATTCTGGCACAAGGGTTCCCCATACAAACCCACTGTTCAGACCCAACCGCCCCCTCATCAGCCCAGACGCGCTCATGTTAATGTCACCCTAAAAATACAACACGGAACATAATCCGGTCAAAGATCTCTAAGTAACATAGACACGGAATAACACAGAGACGGACTGTGAGGCCAGACGGGCAGAAGCGCTTGCTCAGCTGGTCTTCAGTGATGTCTGTCTGCTCCTCTGGACACCCCGATCTTTCAACAGTTCCTCTAGGAAAGCCTAAAATCACTCCATTAACAGAATGGTCTCATCGGCCCCCAAGCCGGGGCTGATCACATGCAGCCGGCACACCCCCTCACTCCTTGGCAAGGCACCTCTCTGTCCTCAGTGGCCCTGCCCGAGAGCCAGGCCAGGCCCCAGGACTGGGATGCCCTCCGGCCCAGCACAGGGTTCCCCAGTGGTGGGTCGGGTCATTGGCTTTTCCAGGGACAGAACACTTCCCCTTTGCCTGTGCCCCATGACCATGAGGGGTCCCCTCTAGGTGCTGGCTAATTAGAGACAGACTTTTCCTTTTAGACCCAAGACCATGGTTCCTGGCCCTACCCGCCCCCCGTCCAGAGTGCTGGATGGGGCGGAGGGGTGGAACCTCCACCTGCAGGCATCAGGAACAGTGCTGGGAACAGCAGGCCCCGAGGGCGGGACCCCAGAGGTTACTAGGGACTGGCAGCTGTGGGGAGCCCCCACCAAGCCTGATCCAAGGCTGAGCTCTCACCACTGAAGCTGCTGCTGTCCACGCCAGGCGGCAGCCCGGTGACCAGGGTGTAGACGTCAGGGTTGTGGAACTTGAGGCTCTCCAGGAAGGCGATGGCCCCGTTCTTCCCTCGCGTCCTCAGCAAGTCCAGCAGGTACCCTTGGGAGACAGAGCAGTCTTGGCTAACAGGGGGCTGGGCGGGCCTCCCATGAGGGGCTGGGGGGAGGCGGGCCACGCACATGTGGGGAGGAGGGCCCACGGGCAGGGTGGGCCCCGGTAGGTGCCTCCTGTTTGTGAAGTGGCCATCCCTCCCGAGAAGGGCGAGGCTGATGTTAACCGAGCAACGACTGAGCTCCACGTGCTAAGCGGTGGAAATACACAGCTAAGGAAGATGGCTGCCGCTCTCCAGAGCTGCCCAGCATGCAGCGGACAGGCGCGGGCGTGCCTACGAGCTCGTGGGAGGAGAGGAGCCAACCGCAGCGCCCCAGGCCCGGCCCGGCCAGACGCCCCTGCCCTCCGCCCAGGGCAGCAGCCTGAGCTCATTTCTCGGGGTTGTTGATGTTCATCAGGCAACAGGCACAGAGAGAGCCGCGCGTCAGAGGCCACGGCTCGCTGGCGGCCACGATGGCCCAGGCTCTGAGCCACGTCTTAGACAGAGACTCGCTCCCCCAACCCCCAACAGGGTGGAGCTATGAGCTTCCCCGTTTTTGAACCAGTTGACACAGCCTGTCCGAATTCACTCCAAAGACACCGGGAACAGGCTGAATGGTGGTCCCCAAGGTGTGTCCACCTGGAACCTGCCAATAGGGCCTTATTTGGGAAAAGGGTCTATGCAGAGGTAATTAAGTTAAAATATCGAGGGGAGAGCATTCTGCATAATCTGGGCAGGCCCAACATCCAATGACAGGTGTCCTTATGAGAGACAGAGGAGGAGAGACATTCAGAGAAGGCTGTGAGAGAGGCAGAGGCTAGAGTGACGGGGCTACAAGCCAAGGAATGCCTGGGGCCCCCCGAAGCTGGAAGAGGTGAGGAAGGAGCCATCAGAGGGAGCGTGGCCCTGCCCACACCTGAACTTCAGACACTAGCCCCCAACTGTGAGAGAACCTGTCTCTGCTGTTGGAGGCCACCCACATCTGGGACTCAGCAGCGAGGCCCTGGCGGGGTGGGCCCGGCGTCTCACCGGCCCTCATGGCGGTGTTGGTGAGCCGGGGGCTGTGCAGCACCTCCTCCTCGTCCAGCTGCCCCAGCACCTTGGCCTGGCGCAGGTAGGGGGTGAGGCGGCTGGGGCAGACGCTGCGCACGATCCGGTGGCGGTGGCTCTCGGTCATCTCCCACAGCGTCTCCTCATCCAGGGCCGTCAGGGAGGACTCTGTGCGGTGCAGTCCTGCCATGCCTGGGCACCCTGGGAGGGAAGGACAGCGACAGAGGGCTGCGGTCAGTGCCGTGACTCCTGGGGTGGGGGTGGGGGGCTTCCTCTGTAAGCCGTCTTTACCCTCCTCACAGGCAGGGAAGGAAATGACCAGTTTGGCGAGGACAATGACACCACCCTAGCCCTGGTGTCCTGGGACCAGTGGGAGGGACATTAATCCCGTACCTGGGGCAGAGAGGGACCTAGGTTTCTTTTGCTTTGAAGAGACTGGATTTGCTTCTAATGTGCAGGCTGCTGCCCTGCCCCAGGGCTGACCCAGGAAGTGGGCCCAGACCACCTAAGAATTCACAACAGCAATGACACAGCCCCACAGGGTCAGAAATTGGGTCTTAGGCAAAAATAATATTTAATTTCTTTTTAGAGAAAGGAGAAGGAAGGGAAAAGGAGGGAGAGAAACATCAATGTGTGGTTGCCTCTTGCGTGCCCCCAACTAAGGGCCTGGCGCACAACCCAAGCACATTCCCTGACTGGGAATCGAACCAGTGACCCTTTGATTCAGAAGCACTCAATCCACTGAGCCACACCAGCCAGGGCTTGAGGAAAAATGTTTCCTCCCAGAAAATCAAAACTATGAACACTAAAATGACAACAAACTCACAACTATCAACAACTGAATCTAAAAAATAAAAACAAAACCCAACTAAGCAAACCAGAATAAGAACAGAATCATAGGTGTGGGGATCATTTGGAGGGTTATCAGCTGGGAGGGGGAAGGGGGAGAAATGGGGAAATGGTACAGGGATTAAGAAGCATAATCAGTTGGTACAAAACAGACAGGGGAAGTTAAGAATAACATAGGAGAGGGTGAAGCCAAAGAACGTATATACATGACCCATGGACGTGAACTAACGGGGCGGTGGGATTGCTGGAGGGAAGGGGGGTACTGGGCAGAGGGGAGCAGAGGGATGATCGTAACAACATAATCAGTTAAATATACTTAAAAAATGTTTCACAAACAAACAAACATAAATTATTTTTTAAAAAGTATTGTTTCCTCTTCTGTGTATACAGCACACCCGGGACAGTCACATCTCACGGCAGGGCCCAAGGGAAAGGTGTCTGAAAGGGATCCTTCGGGAAAAGGTGGAGAAGCCCTGAGACAGCGCCCTCGGGCGCACGTGAGGCTGCAGCCGCTCCCACGCCGCGGGGGTGGGGGGCGGTCAGTGGGCAGCAGCGCTCGCACACAGGGCACCCGGCGTGCACCCGGCATGGCGGACACTGGGCCGAGCCCCCTGGCGGACGCGCCGGGGGAGTGACATGGCGAAAGCACATTATGTAACAGATCGATCGCAATAACCGCACTGGGGAGGGGCAGTAAAGGCCACGCCCCCTCGGCCGGGGGGGGCGGGTGTCGGGTCTCCGAGGGCGGAGCTGCCTGGGCCTGGGCAGACCCCAGGCGGGCCCCATGCTCCAGGTCTGTGTGGATGAAGCGCTTGGAGCAGCTCCGTCTCAGCCCAGAACGCCGGCTGTCCGCTGTCCAGCGGGCGGTGATGGCCAGAACCCGAGCGTTCCAGCCTGCCTGCCACGCATGGAGCCCACGTCCTGGACGCCTGGCTCTGCCTTGGCCGCCTCCGCCTCTTTCCCCCCCGGCCCTGGCCTAGGTCTTTAGCCTATTAACGCATCTAAATCATTCTAAAACGTTTTTAAACTGTGGATGGTCTCAAGCATATAAAACAGCAGGACAGACATCCACGTACCCACCACGCACGTTCACCCCGCATTAACATTTCCTGTTTAAGGAAACGCATCCTTAGAGAGAGCTCAGCCCCTGGGCCCAAAGACTGGCCACAGTGCCCAGCACGAGGCAGCGGTCTGCAGGCGACAGTAACGTCACACACATGGCAGCTTTGCTGCTGCTCTCCCTACACAGCCACAGGGACATGCCGGGCAGGGTGCCACCGGCCACAGGCATGAGGTTCCATGCGTGGGGCCACGTGGCTCCGTCCACCTGTCTTAACTGCACTCTGGACTCGGCGGCACGAACGTAGCGCAGGAGACTCAGCAACGGTCCTGTGGCTGGCCCTCGCGCTCTATCTGCTTCTCCTCACACTCGGTGCTGCCATGACGCCCTGTGCACAGGTGGGGCGTGTCTCTCGGACACCAGGTGGCCTGTCACTTGGTTCTCTTCATGTGGGATGACAGGCTGCATGCTGGAGCCCAAGGCCCCTGGAAGAGGTGTGGACTCTAGATGTGCTCAAAAACCAGAGCAAGTCAGCCCGTGTGGACGGGGGAAACTGGAAAGACCCCCACAGTCCACCCATGGGGCCCGGGCCACAGCACACTCACCGGGAGACGCTGACATTCGTCTGTGCAGGGACTGCTCGCTATGGGACAGGGCCCGGCGCGTCCCCTCCTGGCCGGGCGGCCAGGCGTGGCTGCAGTCTCCTTTGCAGGATTCGGGGCAGCGGGACAGGGCTGGGCAGGAAGAGCCTGCCCAACAAGCGCCCAGGTGATCTGACAACTATTTCACGCCACGTGACTTGCTCCAAGGGGACAGATCTCTCACCCCCGCGTTTGCTCAGTAAGCAGATCAGCTTCCTCAGCACTAGGAAGCAGGCATCTAGACGAACGCTGGGCTGTGGAGCCCAGAACGCCCAGGACAGTCGGCAGGTGCACAGGCATCGGGGGTTCCCCTCGTGCCTTCCTGGCTGACAACCCAGAGGACACGTGTGAGGGCAGCCGCCTCCCACTGCGTGCCACGTGAAGATCCTGGGTCACAACTCAGCACGTACAGTCAGTCCAAGTGGTAGAGGTGCTGAGTGACCAGATCACAGACTCTCTCCCCCTCTGCCTCCCAAAATGAGCTGAAAATTGTTTTGTTGTGTGTGTGTGTGTTTAAGCAGTGGCTTCGCATGAGGAAATGCCGAAAGGAAAGAACTTCCTGCTGAAAACTTTGAAAAATGGCAGACAAGCCATCCCGGGCTGGGGGTCCAGGAGGAAAGTGAACCCCCACGTGCACGCCTGCTGCATGGTGCACACGGGGCCCGTTTCACTACAGATCTGGGACTGCACTTCGGGGGAAGTGCTGTGCTGAAACCCAGCGGGGACATTCTTGGCCTTGACAAAGTAAAGCTCGGAGTGAGCCACGGGCCGGGACCCGCAGGGAGGGGGCCCCCCTGGCGTTGGCGGCCAGGGCAGGATGCTGTCTCAGACAAGGCAGTCCATTTTCTGTAACGCCACCAACTCAGCCACTTCCAACCGTTGTGCTGCAGGGATTTTTAAAAGGTGATACCTGACTATTTAGTCAGGGGCACTGACCTCTTTTCCCTTAGGTTTTCAAATAAAAAAATGAAAACTGCCCTGTCAGGTGCTCAGTGGGTTAGAGCGTCACCCTGCGCACCAGGCTGCGGGTTCGATCCCCAGTTGGTGTGCCTACAGGAGGCAACCATCAACGTTTCCCTCTCACATTGATGTTTCTTTCTCTCACCCTCCTTTCCCTTCTCTCTAAAATCAATAAACATATCCTCAGGAGAGAATTAAAAATGATATAAAACAAAACACAAGGATGAAAGTGGCCAACACAAAAGCCGTCTGGTGGGAACGCCCTGTCTTGAACCATAAGTACATAGGTCACGTAACAGAGCCGCATCCTGGCGGTCACACTGCATAGTAAGGTTGCGTCTGATGGGTTAATTCTTGGTACTAAAATCCTCATATACAAGTAGAGGCACCTGACTCTTAAAGGCACTCTGGAGCAAAAAGGACAGGTAATTATTATTACTATTATTATTTGTAAACGAACCAAAATTATACCCATTTTTTGGTCAGACGGGCAAACTGTGGTTTTGGTGCACCTCCGAGATTTAGCTCACGGGCGCTGCAAGGTGAGCCAGGACAGGATCCCTTCGCTCAACCGCAGTGGGAATTTCTAGGGAAGTAACAGTTCTTGTCGTTGAGAAACGGTCACACTGCACTCAGGAATTCCGTCATTGTTTTTTAAAACATTTGAAATGTTAAGTAAAATTTAAATGTAGGATGTGGTCTCATTGATGAAAAATAATACTAGTGTGTCCGTCTCTCTACAAGTCCCTCCGTCTATATACTTCTGTCCATCTGTCCAGGCCGCCCTCCGTCCACCAGTGCGTGCGTGCGTGCACGTGCATGTGTGTGTGTGTGTGTGTGTCTGTCTGAGCGCACTGATTCGTGGGACGGAGACAGAGCAGGTGCAGGCACAGAGACTTGTTAGACTCCTGTCGCTGCAGTTTAGGGCATCTGCTGCCTTCTTTCGTTACTGATAACCTTTCAGAGTGAGTCAGCGTGGATTCAACAAAGCCATACCGTCACTATCTCAGAAAACAATGCCGTTAATCCAAGTGACCAAACGGAGAAGGAACTGGGCCTCAACCCAAAGCAGCGGCCCACACTGCCTGGGGGCACTTCCTGCCCCCGTGTGACGATTCCCAGTGCCCCCTTTCTCGCTCATAAATGAGTTTGGGTGACCCAGTGTCACAGAGTCGGAGGCGCAGATGCATGGACAGCAGCCCTCTGCAGGACCCCGCTTCGGTCCTGTAAGGAGGGGCAGCACTAACCTGTGCGGCATGGAGAGCGTGGGGGCAGAGCAGGGGTGGCAGGGGCGGGGGGACTCCTGGAAAAGCCGGGGGCGGGGCAGAAGGGCTCAGCTGGCCAGGCCGGTGTCAGTGGGAAGGCGGCTGCTTCCCACTCCTGGGGCGGTCACAGCCCTGCACTTCAGAAAGGAGAGCGGAGCACCTTTATACAACCTTATGGTCCCCCCCCATTTTCTCACAGAACATCCACTTTAATAGCACTGACCCCGAGTCTAGAGGTTCAACTGTGACCCCAAAGCCCTTCCTTTGACGGGGGTCCATGGTCCTGGATGAGGTTGGGTCCAGGAGTCAGTGACCCCAAAATTCAAGCTCACTAAACATTGATTTTCGTTTTTAGCAAATTCCACGCTGGCTCGGTCCTGGTATTACATCACATCACTGCACAGGGGCCGCACGGCCGGCCCACAGCGGACACCCGGAGAGGTCCAGACTCGCAGGTCCTCGGTGCCTCCCGGCTGGCCCAGGGCAACAGCCTGATCTGGGAGGGCCTTCTAGGCCCACTGCCACCCCTGCCGTACTGGCCTCCCACGCGAGGTCCACCGGCACGTGGCTTTTGTCAGACCCCCTCCCATCCAAGCGAACGCAGAAAGTCAGGGCCAGCTCAAGCCAGCAGCTGCCTGACCGGAGCAGCTGGAGACAGGTCTCTTCAGGACTCTCTAAGGCCCAGCCAACTGCCCCCGGGCCCCCCAAAGCCACACTGCAGTTTGGGTGTCAGTGAGTGCAGCCAAGGAGCGGCCACTCTAGCCCATCCTTCCTGCTCACAGTGGAGCCCAAGTGGCAATACACATGGGAGGGCTGCTTTGCAACTCAGCCCCAGGTTAAACAGGGGTGACTGCCGGAGATCCCCAAGGGTGTTTAGCCCCCGTGGAAGTCTTCCTCTCACCCTCCAGCACTTCCAGAGAGAGCTGAGGCTCCCCAGAGCCCTGAGTGTCTAAGACGGGGATCCTCCTGCCCGGCCCCACCCCGTCAACACTCTTCCCATACCCCGAGGCGCAGTCTCTTGCCCGTGAAGTGGGGAGCAGAAAGCACACACGCACACTCACGCCCGTGCACACGCATGCACGCACCGACCCCAGAACAGGAAGGAGTGCGTTGCAGAACGCTGAGGGGACCTGATGATCCGTCAACGCGACGGGCGAGGCAGGCAGGCACCAAGCACAAGAGGAAGAAGCGCCCCCTGCACCCCTCAGCCCCAACTCAGCGCCCAATGCCACTCTCCGTGTCTGCGCGGCCCTCATCACGAGGCCGCAGCCGGTCCTGCCCGTGCCACGCCGGCACCTGGAAACGCCCCTGCCCCTTCCCCTCA
The DNA here is from genome assembly GCF_987537825.1 of Furipterus horrens. NCBI lineage: Eukaryota > Metazoa > Chordata > Mammalia > Chiroptera > Furipteridae > Furipterus > Furipterus horrens. The sequence goes on along the minus strand of NW_028327181.1, from coordinate 99,867,851 downwards.
TCCCGGGGCCACAGCGCAGACACCAGAGAGCCAAACAGAGCATCCCCCATTCATCTGTCACGGCCCCAACTGTCCTCCGGGAAGGTGGCCCTTAGCCAAGCAAAACATGCCACAGAGCGGGCGCCACGCCCGCCCCAGGAGGAGGGGAGCCGCCTCTCGTCCCCCCAGGGCCGCTCTCAGCCCCCCCCCCCCCCGGGCCGGCCCGCGCTCCCCCGCTGCGCTGACCTGCTCTCCCGAGGACCGACTCCACGCTGCCCGTCCCCGGCCTCCTGTGGCCGACTGTGACAGTCTCGGCTGACGAGCAGCGGGCGAGCAGGTTCGGCAGGCGCATCCGGCTGGCCCTGCCCAGGGAAGCGGTGCTGCCCATGACCTCCGCACGTCACCGAGGCTCCAGGACATCCTGACGGTGTGGCCGCCACGTGCGGGGAGTCTGTTTGCCCTTTGCGGGAGCCGTGGGAACCTTCTGGAAAGTGCCCTTGCACCTGGTCTCCTGTGTGTGGACAGTCAGCCTGGCTCCTCAAGAGTCGCTCAGACAGGGTCCCAGCACCATCAGGACCCATTCCGGAGCCCCTCTTCAGTCCTCGCGATCAGCACGGGGGCAGCTAGCAGCTCTCGGGTCAGGACAACGGGCCTGGCTCCCCCGTGTGATACACACCCAGAATGGCTCAGCTGCTAACACCTGCAGGGTTGTGCCCTGGCCCTCACCTACCTGGGCCCCTGCAATCACCTCTCAGCTGCCTCCTCCCTGGCCCCCTTGTGCCAGTTCTCAACATGGCAGGCAGAGCGGTGCTGTGAAGGGGGGCCCAGTCATGCCCCCCCTTTGGTCTACGAACCCCCGAACCCTCCCCACCGCCAGGCAGGAGCCCTGCGTGTCCTGGGCTTGTTACCCCCATTTCCACTCACCTGCCCGACACACAGGCGTCCCCTTGCTAGGCTGGTGCGCATGCATATGCCTGCCCCAGGGCCTTTGCACTGGCAGCTCTCGCTGCCCGCAGTGCTCTCTCCCTCACCTCCTTCAGGACTCCATGCAGGGGCTCCCCTCCTAGAGGCCTTTCCAGGCCATTCTATCTAAAATCATAGCCCTCTCCACCAGTGCTCTCCCTCCTCCTTTCCCTGGTTCATTTTCCTGTATTGGGCCCATTGCTCCGACACATTATGTGTTCCAGTTCCTTGTCGGTCTCTCGCCTGCCTCCACGCTGGGAGCTTGTAGCTTCCAAAGGACAGGAATTCCTGTCTTTCCTCTGTAGAGCCAAGTCATCGTTCATCCCAGGCACCCTGTGTTCCTCCCCGCAAGGCAAGGCCACCCTGAAGCTGGGGCAGCCACGACGCACCTAAATTCCACTTCATCGGCTGCAAGACCTTCCTGTCCTGTCCCTGCCTGCCCCCGACCCCTAACTCCCCACAGCGCGCGCTCTCATGGGGCCGAAGCCGCCCTAGCCTTGCATCCTGTGATCGGGCCGACCCCCTGCATCTGGGGGTCTTCACACTCCCTGTCCCTTCTTTCTAGAACCCACCCCCAGGGTGTTACCAGAGCCACCGCCTCTCACAACCAGGGGCACCTTCCTCCCGCCACGCCACCTCCACGGGATGTCAGCGACCCCCCGACTCTATTCCACTTGCCTCATTCCATTTGCGTCATCGCAGCTGTAGAACTGCAACCGTGTTACTGTTTTGCATGTTTTCACGGGCTTGCCCTTTCCTGGAACACAGCTCTGGGAGGGCAGTGCCATCTGTTCCATGTGTCACGCTCCGTGCTGGATGCCAGCAGTGTGGGGTCCACCAGGCTTCAGGTTTCACCCTGCACCTCACCGGGGGGTGGGCTGGAGAGGGCCGCCCCTAGAAAGGAACAGCGTTTGCCATTGAGTGCCAGGTAATGGGCGGGGTCGCTGACAGGAAGTTCCTCTCTGGGGGCAGCCCCTCCGATCCAGGACACCAACTCCTCTGGCGATGACTCAGGAATCCCGGCCCAGCCCAGGAGCACTACACCCAAACCTCCTCCCGCCCCAGGACAAGAGGGGCCTCCCTGACCCTGCACACCCCGAGTCCAGCGCGGGCCAGGCAGAGAGGCTGGCCAGGAGGTTCAGCCCACAGCCGGTCCTGGCTTCCCCATCGCTCCGGCCTGAGCTCCGGGAGCTCCTGGACAGCTGGCCCGTCCTCCGTACAGCATGCTAGGGCAGCGATGGGGAAGCAGACAGGCAAGGCCCCTCCCTGAGATGAGTCTAATCAGATGGGTCTAACCAAATGTCATGGTGGGAGAGGTGAGGCGCAGGAGGCAGCCTGTGTTTGGAGGGCGACCTGATGAGACTCCCCAGAGGGGGACATAGACAAGTCTGCTTTGCTCGCCATTGCTCCCGGGAGCTTTGGTCACCAGGAGGCCACTGACGGACGTGTGTCCCAGCCTACAGCCCCTGTCATTCTCGGGGACTCTGGCCTAGGAAGTGAAAGGGCACTGGCTCCGAACAAAAGGAAGCAGTCTCTGAGGTGTGCACTCACACAGCGGAGGGGACACTGCCAGGGAAATGGCATAGAATGTCACGAGAGCATGAAACCAAAAGACAATTGCAGGTGGCTCTCGAGTGAGATTTAAAATGCTCAGCAAGCCCTGGCTGCTGTGGCTCAGTGGACTGAGCGCCGGCCTGCGAACCAAAGGGTCGCTGGTTCAATTCCCAGTCGGGGCACAGGCCTGGGCTGCGGGCCAGGTCCCCAGCTGGGGGTGCGCCAGAGACAACCACACACTGATGCTTCTCTCCCTCCCCCTCTCTAAAAACAAAACCTTTAAAAAAAATCACTCAGTAAGTGTGACAGAGGCCACAAGCCTCGGGCACCAAGAGACCCCGGGGGTGGCTCCCTCTTCATTCATTTCAGAACTCCTCAGTCACCTTCAGCTTTCTCTGGCCCCACGGCCGGCCTGCTTATTTTACACCTGTGAAGGCCTTACAACAGCGCAGTAACAGTTCCACAGAGAACTAAAATGTTTCCATAATGTAGCTCTGTCTAAACAGTAAAGTGAAACAAGTAGCACTAAAGTAACTTTCTTAACTCAGGGTATCTAAAACGGTCATTTCCACAGAAAATCAGCATCAACACTGAGATCGTTCACATTCTTCTCTTGTGCTCGCAGAGATCTGCGTTACCACCCAGCCCTAGAGCAGGGCTTATCCATCAGTGCAGCCTCGGAGGGGCACCGGGTAAGACCTGAGAACTTCTGTTTCTGTTACTTGAAGTCTAAGAAAGGAACTCGGCTTCACACACATGAAACATCTGGTTAGCGCCGGCGTCCCTGCTGGGTGCGCTTGAGGCAGGCCCCGGGGAATGAGTCCCGGGGCACTCGGGGGCTGTCAGCCAGCCTGCTACAACCCACGCCCTCCCTTTGTGCCTGGTTGAAAGGATGAGCCGATGATCTAGTAACGAAATTAACCTTCACCGCAGGAGGGAGTGGCCGCGCTTCTGGAAAGCGGCGCTGGATCACGGACGGGCCCAGCGACGCGAGTCAAGAAAAGGAGAAAGGACAGCAACTCCCACAAAAGCCGCTTCTCATACAACAGAGAAGGGGCACGTGTAGGTGGAGACGCTGCTGCAGCGCCCGGGCACCTAAGTAAGTTCGGGGCGACCTGGCGTCACTGGGTCTGTTGTCCGGGCAGCAAAACGCCATCGCCTCTGGGGTCATGTCTGCAGGGCAGGACTTAAGCCTGAGGCCGGAATGAGGAGTGAGCTGCAGTCGAACGAAGGTGCGTCCTCGCGGTCACGCGGCCAGTCCGGGGTCCCCGGTGTCCGCACCCCCCGGCGTGGCCCTCCGCCTCCACTCGACCGCAGGTAGGGCTTTTACTGTCGGAGCTGAACACCAGGCGACCTGATCAGAGCTGACTCCAGGGTGCCCAAGAGCAGGCAATCTGCAGGAGGACCTCCACTGGGCATCAGCCACGACGCGTGACGACCCGTTTCCCTCGCTGTGTCCGGCGCCCTCAGTCCCGGCCAGTGACATCGTGTAACCGCATAAGCAATTGGGGGCCCGCGCCCAGGTTCTCACTCGGGGCAGGGCCACCTAGAAACCCCATGCGCAGCAGGGGCGTCCAGGCTCCGCGGAGCGCGGGGAATTCAAACGAACAAGAACCAACGGCCGCCCAAAACGCAGAAGCGTCCCTCCTAACACACGAAACACCAGCAGCGTGCCGCCTCCGCAACTTTTATAGTGGGTAGGCGAGGCCCCGCCCCCCGCAGATCCCGCGAGAGCTCATTTCTCGCAAGAGAATCAGCAGCCCGCCCCTTTTCCCGCGGCAAGCTCCCTTCCCCTCTCACGTGACGAGAAGTCCCCGCCCCTTCCCCGGCGCGGCCCCGACGCACGCTCGCACGCACGTCCGCGCGCGTGACGTCAGTTCCTGGCGGCGGCGGCTGTGCAAAGGACTTGTTTCCGCTGTTCGCTGCGGCGCGCGCTCCGCTCTCAGCCGACGCGGGATCATGGCGGCCGCGGCCACGATGGCGAACTCGGGTTCGGCGCGGAAGCGCCTGCTCAAAGAGGAAGACATGACCAAGGTGGAGTTCGAGACCAGCGAGGAGGTGGACGTGACCCCCACGTTCGACACGATGGGCCTGCGGGAGGACCTGCTGCGCGGCATCTACGCCTACGGTTGGTGGGCGCGCGGGCCCGGGGCGCGGGGCGGGGACCGGAGGACGCGAGCCGGTGGAGGGGGGGCGGGGCGGGGGCCCGAGGACGCCGGGGCTCCGAGCCGAGGCCGCCCTTGGGCGACCCTCGCCCCCAGCGCGCCGCCGTCACTCCGCGTCCGGGGTTTCGGCGTGTCGTGCCCGGTGCAGGACGGCGTGCTGGTCCCTCGAGGGTGGCACAGCCCCCCGGGCGTTCCGGAGTCGTTCACTCAGCGGGCCGCTGGCTGGCGTCTCCCGGCGGGAGGCTCGGGCGCTGCTCTGGGCACCGGAGGTTGAGCAGCGAGCCAGGCCGGCGGGTGCCCCGGAGAGCTTAAGTCATGCCCGGGAGGAGGCCGCTGCGGGTGTGGGCACGGCCGCGAAGCTGAGCGGGACGGTGGACTCGAGTGCCGGGGGGAGAAGGGGGCGAGAACGGAGCAAGGAGACGCGGGGCTCCCGGGAGCGCCGACGCTGGGCTGCGGTCCGGATTACGGGCCCGGCAGGAGAAGACTGCGGGGAAACTGGGTGCGTTCCGGGGACAGGGAGCGCCTCGTGTTCTGGGCGCCCGGCGGTGCGTGTGGAGAGCGGGGCAGGCGCCGGGGCTTGCGTGGCGCCCCGCGAGGCGGTGCGGGGCTACGGGCCTGGGAGGCCGTGCGAGGGCTGTCAGTTGCAGAGGCTGTCCGGCTGTGGGGATTCGGGGCAGGCGAGGCCGGAGGGCGGCCGGGCAGAATTCGGCGGCGTTTCCTCGGTGTCCTGGGGAGAGGGGACGGGTCATGGTTGGGGGGTCCGCCCCCGGGCGGCAGGTGACGCTGTCGGCAGCCGCGGTGTGGCCCAGTCGGGCTGGGTCCTGGGCCGGCGAGCTTGGGGGCCGTCCGTGCGTCATCCCGTCGGGGGGCGACTGTCTAAATCGGGGCCGTCCGGCAGCCCCTGGGGTAGGACGGGTCGGACAGGGCAGGAGTGCCTGCGGGGTGGGCCGCCAGGAGCACTGCAGCCGGCCTGCTGGGGGGGCCCCGGCGCCGCCCGTCCCCGAGACCCTTTACGCCGCACCGGCTGCTTGGTCTTCGTCTGTAACGTGTGCTTCTGGGTTACATGGGGATTGTGCTACGTTTTAGAGACTACCAAGAATAAAATACAGTTTTGTGCGTGAAGTTTTGTTTGCTCGGTTGGGAAATCCTTGTGTTCCTCCCGAGTGGCCTCCCTCGGTGACAGACGCTCTGCGTGGGCCGGGCAGGATGCCCCGTGGGGCCGCCCCGGCAGCCAGCTAGGGGTCTGGTGACTGGCACTCGTGGATTGGTTTTCCGCTTTTTAGGTTAGACAGTAACGACCAAAGAGATGGGTTGTTGTAATGCAGGCGAACAGGGGGAGAAAAACGTGGGCCGGCGCCCCGCCCGCTCCCGGGAGCACCGCCGCCAAGGGCACGCTCCTGCGAGGGTGTTCTTCCCACAGACGCTTTTGTCTGCGATGAGACCCCGTGTCAGTCCCCACAGAGGGCTGCTTCGGCCCAGCTCCCGCAGCAGCTGCTTTCCGAGCTCAGTGCGGTGGGCCCTGGTTTAGCGGGGCGGTGGGGGGCTGGCCAGAGGGTTGGAACAGATTTCGCCTCTGCCACAAGGAGCGTATGGTGCCGGGGACACACACTGGTCTAGGGGTGGGAGCTAACGTTTCTTCTGGTTTGGTTCGCAGGGTTTGAAAAGCCGTCTGCCATCCAACAGCGAGCCATCAAGCAGATCATCAAAGGGAGAGACGTCATTGCGCAGTAAGTCGCTCACCCAGCCAAGGCCGGGGCTGGTCGCGGAGCAAGTCCGCGGGCCGGGAACAACACGGGTCTGAGCTGTGTGGGTCCCCTTACACATGGGTTTCTTCTCAATAAGTGCAGTGAATGTATTTCCTCTTCTGTACGATCTGCTCAGTGACGTTACCTTCAGTATCGTGCGTAACGTATGAGTATGTCCATGGGCCGTCTGTGTGTGTGACTGGCAAGGCCGGTCACCAGCAGGTGTTAGCGGTTAAGTTCAGGGGGTCGAACGTTGTGTGTAGGCCTTTGTGCGGAGACGGGCATTGCTCCCTCCGTGCTGTTGAAGGGTCACCTGCATGGTTCAGGGCTCAGGGACGCCCCTTTTCCTTGGGGTCTGCATGCTGGTTCCCAGCTGTGGCCCGGGCTTTAGCTACGGTGTTTTGTTTTTATTTTTGTGCTGTTCTGGGGAGCTTTCAGTGTTTAGCAAGCCTGATCGCCTATCAGTTGGCCTGTAGAATTGCATAGAGTACTTGTTAAATGGCTTTATTCCCAATTTACTTAATTTTTTAAAGATTCGTTTAGCAGAGAAAATCCCACCAACAACTGGAGGATGGTTTCAGCACAAACCACACTTCTGTAAAGAGGATGCAGCCTGCTGAAGGCAGGGTCTGCCCACGGTTCTGAGCCCCACTTCCCACGTCCCCTCTCCTAGGTCTCAGTCTGGCACAGGCAAAACGGCCACCTTCAGCATCTCCGTCCTCCAGTGCCTGGACATCCAGGTAACTCGCGCTGCCCCATCTCCTTCTGGGAAATAATTCTGTTTTCCTCTGTAACTGCAGTGTTCAGAGGTGCAAGGTTTATATGCCTCCAGTAGTACTGACTCAGATTTTTAAAGAGACTTAATTGTGCACTAGTGTCTGACCTAACTAAGATCTTGTTAGTGAATTCCTTCATGTTTAGGGAGATTTTATGAACTAGTGGAAACTCTTGCCTGCAAACAAGAATGCTCGCCAGTACACGCTATTGCTGGATTTGTGGGTTCGGGACCCCTAAGTTCTGTGTGCTGCTAGGAACCTATGCAGTTAATGTGCGATGATGTTCAGAACAGATGTGAGCCTGGTTGGCGGAACCTGCTTCAGACCACTGACGCATCTCTTCTCTTGACACGTTCCCTCACCAGGTCCGTGAAACCCAGGCTCTGATCCTGGCCCCGACCAGAGAGCTGGCCGTGCAGATCCAAAAGGTGAGGCGGCAGCGGGTGCCGGTCCCCGGGCAGACTTGCCGGGTCCCGCCGCCTCCCCGAGCCCTTGCTGTGTTGCAGCACTCAGCGCGGCTGTGTGGCCCCGGCAGCTCCTGTAGCTTTCACACGAGCTGTGAACACTGCACGCCAATACGTGAGCGTGTCTGGGTGGAGAGCGCTGTGTTTTGTACCTTTCCTGGTCTGTCTGTAATTAACGTGTATCGCTTTTGTAGTAAGAAACCATCAAAGCCAACTCCGTTCTGCATTCTAGGAAGCTTCCATAGGAAGAGTAGAGAAGCAGTGGGGGAGGAGACCTGGGCCCCGTTTGTGGTGCAAATAACGGCACAGATGCTCCTTGGTGGTCGTCTTAAATGGACTAGAAATGACCCTGTGCTCCATCCAGGGCCTGCTCGCGCTGGGGGACTACATGAACGTGCAGTGCCACGCCTGCATCGGCGGCACCAACGTGGGGGAGGACATCCGGAAGCTGGACTACGGGCAGCACGTGGTGGCCGGCACGCCGGGGCGCGTCTTTGGTGAGCGCTTTGCCCGTAACTGTGGGTGACCAGTGCAGAGTGGGAAGGACTGCGTGTGCTCTGGTCACCTGCAGGACGTGGAGGCCAGGTCTCTGACCGGGCCAGCTTTCCTCGCAGCGTGAGGGCTGACCCTTTTGAAATTCCTCGTTACAGATATGATTCGGCGCAGAAGTCTGAGGACTCGAGCTATCAAGATGCTGGTTTTGGACGAGGCCGACGAGATGTTGAATAAAGGTACGCGGAACAAGGACGGATTTTCTGCCCACGGGCGATTCTGAATGTTCACGGTGCAGAGCAGACATGGGCCTGGGGAGGGCGGGGCACAGCTGTGCCTTGGGGCCCAGGGGCACGCACCTCTCCCCTCGGTCCTTCTGTGGTCAGGATCGGCGAGGCTGATTGCAGCCAGCTCGGCAGCCTGTCGTCCCAGCAGACACAGCATCGCTCTCTGTGTGTCTGGTGGTCAGCGCGGGTGCCAGGCGTGTGCACTGAGCAGGGGCCACCAGAGCGCCTGGGGTGGGGGCAGCAGGGCCCTCTCTGCATTTGACCCATGTACACCGAACCCATCGTTTCTCTGGTTCTCTGGGCCGTTTATTCCGCCTGTACCACATTCAGTGACGTCAGTTAGCTGCCTATGTGATTAGGAGGTTCTTCCACTGAGGTGTAATTGACGTGGGACAGTAGTGTCAGGCGCACAGCGTAATGACTTGACTTTGTGGGAGGGCTGGGTGGTGCGGTTTTCTTGTTTTTTGTTTTTTGTCATTGGGAAAATGTTTTGGTAAAAATCCAGATCTCTGGGTTCTCTGGAAATGTGGCCGATGTGGCTGCCATGGTGCCAGTCCTCGCAGGCAGCGGGGGTGCAACTCAGCCAGGAACCCAGTGCCGGCGTCTGAGGGGGGTGGCTTGTAGCTAGGCATTTGGGATCCTTGGCTGAGGCGGTGACCCCCAGAGTGTGGGGCTGGGGGTTTTACGGGAGGGGAGGGAGTGTGCCAGTTTTCTGCTGTGTGGGAAGGGTTCTTTGTGAAACGTCAGGCCTGCCGTCGTGGCCCGGCCCCTGATGCAGCGTGCGGTTGGACAGCGGCCTCACGGGTTCTGTGTGTCTCCCTCGTCCCAGGTTTCAAAGAGCAGATTTACGACGTGTACAGGTATCTGCCCCCGGCCACGCAGGTGGTGCTCATCAGCGCCACGCTGCCTCACGAGATCCTGGAGATGACCAACAAGTTCATGACGGACCCCATCCGCATCTTGGTAAAACGGTGCGCACGTCCCGCTTGTCCAGCGGCGCGAGATAGGCGGGCTGTGTTTGGGTTTTCAACACGAAAGTCCTAGTTCTCCTTTTTGAAAAGCCCGCTTTTAATGTGTGCACTGCTCTCTGACCCAGTAATTGCAAGTCCTGAAGGGAGCCGCGAGGTGGGTCAGTGGTCGGAGCGTGGGGTGTGGTTCAGAGCCCTGGTCAGGGTGGCAGTGACTGTCAGTTCCGACCCAGAGCCAGGCTGCGGGAACCCCTGTGAGTGTGCAGCTGCGCGGGCGGGTTGGGGGGTGACAGGCGGTGCCTCCGTCCCCCAGAGATGAGCTGACTCTGGAAGGCATCAAGCAGTTCTTTGTGGCGGTGGAAAGAGAGGAGTGGAAGTTCGACACGCTGTGCGACCTCTACGACACCCTGACCATCACGCAGGCGGTCATCTTCTGCAACACCAAGAGGAAGGTGGGTGCCGGCGCGGCTGTGGGCCCGTGGGCTCCGGGACGGCTCCGCGCGCTGCCCTTCCGCACAGAAGCCGCCGTGCGTGGCGAGGCTGCACGCAAGCGTGGGTGCCCGTCCCACGCCGGAAGGCTCCAGGGGACCAGGCCGAGGGGTTTGTGCCCCACCACCTGCGGGGCGAGCCTTGGGTTTCTGCACAGCCAGTAGCGATGAGAGTGTCGGAGCGCCTGCTGGGCGCACGGCCGCGTCGGCTCGGCAAAGGGTGGCAGGAGACCCTGAGCCCTGCCTTTGGTGACGAGCGTCCCTCTGCCGATTTGGGTGGCAGGTGGACTGGCTGACGGAGAAGATGAGAGAAGCCAACTTCACGGTGTCGTCAATGCACGGGGACATGCCGCAGAAGGAGCGCGAGTCCATCATGAAGGAGTTCCGGTCCGGCGCCAGGTAGGGCCTCCACCCGTGCTGTGGGCGCCCACGGCTGTGGCGGGGTGGCCGGGTGATGAGTCCTCACGCGATGGGCCGGTGCCCCGCAGAGAAGGGCGTGTCTTTGTTTCCAAATAAACGGCGGTTCCCGGTACGGTGTTGATTGGTTTTCAGCTTTCTTCCGTTGTGGTCAGCGAGCATCTTTGTGTGGCTACATCGCTGTGGCCTGTTCGTAGTTGCCTGGGGGCCCAGCGCAGGGTCCTTTTCCACGTGTTCTGTGCGCCGAAGCAGGGGGGGTGCTGCGGGGGGGTGGCACTGGCCGGGGTCAGCGGCCGGTGGTGTTTCTTGAGTCGCCCGCGTCCTTACCCGCGCGCTCTGCCCCGTTGCGTGAGCGCTGTGGGCGAGGTCCCTCTGAGGTTTTGCAGGGTCTTGAGCTTTTACAAGAGCGAGGTGTCTTCCCCGGCGTGGCTGTGGGCTTGGCTTTAAGGAAATTGCACGTGGTGTAGTAAAGGCACCCGAGTTGTTCATTCGGTAGCACGTGTGACCTTAAGACTACAGTCCCTGAAGGCCCTTTCTGAACCGGTGGTTCTGGGACAGTCGCTGACTCCTCACACTGGCCACGCCCCAGCGGGACGCGGGGACCTGGGGTGACCTCTGTGGCCGAGGTGGTCGCCTCATAGACCTTTCCTCTGTTGCAGCCGCGTGCTCATTTCTACGGATGTCTGGGCCAGGGGCTTGGATGTCCCTCAGGTGTCCCTCATCATCAACTACGACCTGCCCAACAACAGGGAGCTGTACATCCACAGGTACGGGGCTCGGGCTCCCCGCTCGTCGGGGGATTCTCTGGGGTTTTCGCTGTGTTTACTCAAGTGGTTTTGCTTCCTCTGAAGAATCGGGCGATCGGGGCGGTACGGCCGGAAGGGCGTGGCCATCAACTTTGTGAAGAACGACGACATCCGTATCCTGCGGGACATCGAGCAGTACTATTCCACGCAGATCGACGAGATGCCCATGAACGGTGAGCGCCGCCCTGCGGCCCCTGCCCCGAGGGTCCCCTGCCACTGCGTCCCACCTTGGGAAGCCCAGTGTGAGCCTCTGCCTAACTTTGCTTTTGCGCTTTGTGCTGTTCTCTCACTTTCAGTTGCTGATCTAATCTGAGGAGCCTGCCCAGGCCACTGAGGAGGAGCTGGGCCAGCCCGTGCCCCTCGGAACCGCTGAGGGCGGTCTCTGTCCCAGGAGGTTGCGTGTGTGCTCCTGCCCTGGCCCCCAGGCCACAGCCAGGGCTCTGTGACCCCCCTGCCCCCCATGTAAATAATGCTTTGTTGCCAGTCTTTTTCATTAAATGCTTTCACTTTTCCCATGAATTCTTTTTAATTCTTAAGGTGCCACCAGCTTTTCTGGTCACCTGCTGCGCAGTCCTGGCAGGTCATGTCACTGTGTTTGCCGAGCTTCTGGATTGGGCCGGCAGTGGGGCGGGGGTGGCTTTGCTGGTTGGGATGGATGAGAACATCCAAATTGGGGGAACGACGGCTGGGGGTGGGGTTGGAAGTACTTCTAAAGCTCATCAGGCAATTCTAACTCAAAGCATGTGCGATTGTATAGCTTATGCAAGGACTTTCCTCTGGATTTCCAACGAAGAGTGATAGTTCGGGATTCATCCACGTGGGGTACTCACTGAGCGGCAGAGAGGGACTGCGCCGCTCTGGCCACAGCAGCCCTTTCACCTCCAGCCAAGGAGGTAGCAGCGAGGGGAGGACCCGTGCCTGCCACCTGACCCCACTCCTGTGGGTGGGGGATGATGAGCGGACTCACTGTGGGTCAGGGGGCACATGGTGTCCCGGTGGAGGGCTCAGGTCACAGGTAAAGACACAGGTAGTCATGCCGACATTCCACCTTGCTGCTGATTCAGAAATGGCATGTGATTGTCCAGTAGTGAAGATTTAGTCGCCGTTACCCTAAATGTCGGCAAGGGGACAGGAAGCTTTCGTGTTGGTGACACAGGAGGTGGGCACTTCCTGGGTAGTATCTGTCCTGTCAGGCCCTTCACAGGATGGGCTTAGAAGATCATCCACTTTCAACTAATTTTTTTTTTACTTTTAAAAACATGATCCCTTGATTATAAAACTCCACGTTCATCATAGGAAAAATCCGCAAAATCACCAGAGTATGAAAATGACCTGCGTTGTAGGGAACAGCTCTGTCTGCCCCAACAACCTATGACCTTGCCTGGCTCCTCAAGGTCATACAGGCAAGGGCTCGAGACGCCACCTGCCCCAAGTCCTGGACCCTGTGGCCCCATGAGCACGCAGGCCGACTGCTTCACACACGAACGGCGGCATGCATGACAGCAAGGCGTGTGACCAAAAGCTGGAAGGCTGAGAATAAGCAGCAGTGACGGGCATCCGGGGTCTCAGACTGCGCGTGACGTGTGTGCCGTTACGTATGGCAGCCTGAGGGGGTGCAAGGTGCATCCCGTGAAACTAATTTTTAGTTACAAACCTTAGAGGAACCAGTGAAAAAGCAGAACAGCCAACACTGGAGACCAAAAGGAACCGTGAACAACACTTAGTCAAAAAGGGCTGGAGGCCCTGGCTGGGTAGCTCCATTGGTAGAGTGTTGGCAGTTCGATCCCCGGTTGGGGCACATAACAGGACTCAACCAGGGAATGCATCGATGAGTGGAACAACACATAGATGTCCCACTCTAAAATCAATCAATAGAAAACAACTTATGAGAAAGGCAGAAATAGCAAATGGGTAGATTCAAAGTACCTGCAGCAGCATCACATGGGACGCAAATTCCCTACCTCCAGTACCCAGTAAAAGCAAGCTACACCCAAAGCAAGCAGGAGAAAGTTTCAAGTGGAAGGTGAAATTATAGAAAAAAATCAAGGAAACCCAAAGTTGGTTCTTTGAAAAGATCAGTAGTGTTGTCAAATTTTAAGTGAGATTGACAAGGAAAAAAAAAGACTCGAATTACCCAAATCAGGAAAGAGCGGTGGTGGTACACCTGCCCTTCCAGAATAAGAAGGGTCACAACAGGAGACTGAGCAACAAGCACGCCAGCAAATGAGAACCACGGACAGGTTCCTGCAAAGCTGCTCCGGAAACTGGCTCCAGAGTGCAGTCAGGACGAGCGCAAAGCGGAGGCTCACGCGGGCCACGTGGGCTGCACAGCTGTACGGGTAGTGGCGTGGCAGTTAGGGGTGACCGTAACACGCGCGTACACTCGCGCTTACAGCTGCACGCCTCTGCCCCGGCCGCACAAAGGCACACGGTTTAAAGGGGACAACAAGGGAGGGAGGCACAGCCAGGGCCCCGCTCGCCACCCCGAAGCTGGAGCGGCCGCGGCCGACGAGCATCCAGCCGAGTGTCACCGGGGGCAGAGGGCTGCTTCATACAACGAAGGGCAATTTGTCAGGGCAATGCGGGAATTCTAAACACCTGTGCACCCAACCGCTCCCAAACGGGAAACCCAGGACACAAAAACTGAACCAAACGCACGGAGGAGGAGGCCAGTCCCGTTACTTCTGGGGCTCCGTGACCTCGTCCTGCCCACTGACGTCCCGGCTCCGGCCCGAGGGCCCGAGGAAAAGGGCCTGAGGCGTCTCGAGGAGGTGGGGGCAGGGGGAGTCTCCAGATGACAGAACCTACAACAAAGCCCCTGGAGAAATGATTGTTTAGGAAGAGGGGCATGGAGCATCGGTATTCAAGGCCACGTGCACTCCTCTGGGCGAGCAGTGAGTTTGGGGCAGGGGAGCTTCAAGAGCCCCGTTTACACAGCACCAAACGCGGGCATACTTGGGGCTGCCCTTGAGCAAACATCGCTGTGAGGAACTAAAGACGTGAATAAAGGAGAGACTGTCCTCATGGACTAGAAGAGGCACTTTTAAGACAGCAATTCTCCCCAGTTCATCTATAATTTGACACGACCCTAGTCAAAATACCATGAGACTTGTTTCGTAAAAACTGACAAGCTGCTTCTGAGACTTATATGGAAACACAGAGGACCGAGCACAGTCACAGCTGTGAAAACGTGAGCAGCGTTGGAGGCCTTCCACTCCCTGATATGAAGAAATGAGAAGACTTTTCCAGAAGAACACAGAAGAGTCAGTGACCTTGGATTTGGCAAGTATTTCTTTAAAAGGACATAAACATATACAAGTTGGACGCATCAAAATTAAAATCTTTCACTCTTCAAGGCCCGGCTGGGGTGGCTCAGTGGGTTGAGCGCCGGCCTGCGAACCAAAGGGTTTCAGTTCGATTCCCAGTCGGGGCACAGGCCTGGGTTGCGGGCCAGGTCCCCAGTTGGGCGTGCATGAGGGGAAACCACACACTGATGTTGCTCTCCCTCTCTTTCTCCCTCCCTTCCCCCTCTCTAAAAATATAAAATATTAAAAAGAATTTTCACTGTTCAAAAGATCGTTGTAGAAGTAAGAAGGCTGCAGACCAGCAGCAGGAGTGCGCAGAGCCCGCACAGTTGAGCGCTGCCCCTGCCACAGCCCGGGAACGTCCAGGGCCACGGGGGGCGGGGGGGCTGTCTGCCCCATGTCATGGCCTCCGGCACACCCTTCGTTCCCTGGATGCCTGAGGGACCCACAGGTGCCCCTTCCCTTACAAATAATTGCACTTAAAACAAAAAGGCCCCCCTGTTCTGTGAATTCTCCCGAGTCCCCCAGAGAGCAGCCTGCAGCGGCCACCCAGCCCCATCGTGTCCCCACAGAGAGCATCAGCAGAGCCACTCCGGTGGGACTTTGGGGTGAGGTACCATCTCGCCACCCACGGGCAGGCAGCCGCTGACCTCACTCATTCCAATGACCGCTACGGGGAGCAAGCCTCCCGGGGAAACTGTCCAAATCCAGGCGACCCTCAGGGCACAACCCGACCTGGGGTCTCGGCCGAACACTGATAGAGGTGCCGCTGGCCCTGAGCCCCAGCGCAGGAGGGACACATGGAGGGCGAGTCAGTGCCATGCGACATGGGGAGCAACGGGGCCGCGGGGAACTCAAGGTCCTCCTGCCGGGGCCCAATACTCCGTGGACCTAGTTAACACACGTTGCGTTCTGGGGTATTTAAATGCCTTTTAGAAATGACGAGAATTCTCGCCGCACGTATGCAATGTGTTAAGACCAGCTGATGAGAAACTTCTGGCCCATCATCAGCGAGACAGGGATGTCCAGGGCCTGGAAACAAGAAAGAACCATTGACCACCTAACACTGAGAGCGCTAAGCCCCAGGGCAAGGAGGCAGAGCTTATCACGGGGTGGGTGGGGGGAGCGTTTGGGGGGTACTGGCACCTGAATCAAGCGGTTTAATGAGTCGCCCTTAGTGTAGTCCTTCCCAACCCCCCCAAGGACCGAGTCCCTCCCTGCCCCTTGTGAGGCTGAGTGTTCTCTGGCTTCTAGACGGCATGTCCCATGATGCCAGGGCAGACACTGTCACAAGGATCCTTGGCCCCCCGACCCTCATGCGTCCTGGGGACAAGCCCTCTGGCCCGTCTGTGGGCTCTTGCCTGGGTTTCTGGGCTGTAGGTGAAGTTGGAGACAGGAACGCCATTGGAGAGGACGTGCTGGGGGGCCAAGGCCACCCCCAGGACAGTCACCCTCCGCAGCTGCAGGCCAGCGCCCTCGCTGTCCACGTGTACCAGCTCGTTTGCAACGGTGTCCTGGCCCCGCGTGAGGCAGAGAGAAGTGGGGTGTGAGCAGACGGCTCGGGCAGGGAGCCCCGGGGACAGCACTCGGGGAAGGGATGGCACGTACGGCAGCCCCAACCCGCACAAGCCCCTGGTGTCCTGGTCAGTGCTCGGGACCCCGCCGGGTTGCTTGGCACTCAGGCTCTGCTCCCCTGTGGGCAGACATGGCCTGCATCTGGGATGACCCTCCAGGGGGCAGGTGCCCCTCGTGGGACCCCAGGCCTGGCTCCCTGCAGCAGGTCGGGGCAGTCACGCCGGGACGGCCCCCATGCCCCACACCCAGCCCGGGCAGGGCCAGGACTCACATTCCTGGCCAGGAAGATGACCTGTGTGTAGGCCCCGCGCTCCAGCGTCCCCAGGCTCTCCGTGACCTCGTCCTGCCCACTGACGTCCCGGCTCCGGCCCGAGGGCCCGAGGAAAAGGGCCTGAGGCGTCTCGAGGAGGTGGGGGCAGGGGGAGTCTCCAGATGACAGAACCTACAACAAAGCCCCTGGAGAAATGATTGTTTAGGAAGAGGGGCATGGAGCATCGGTATTCAAGGCCACGTGCACTCCTCTGGGCGAGCAGTGAGTTTGGGGCAGGGGAGCTTCAAGAGCCCCGTTTACACAGCACCAAACGCGGGCATACTTGGGGCTGCCCTTGAGCAAACATCGCTGTGAGGAACTAAAGACGTGAATAAAGGAGAGACTGTCCTCATGGACTAGAAGAGGCACTTTTAAGACAGCAATTCTCCCCAGTTCATCTATAATTTGACACGACCCTAGTCAAAATACCATGAGACTTGTTTCGTAAAAACTGACAAGCTGCTTCTGAGACTTATATGGAAACACAGAGGACCGAGCACAGTCACAGCTGTGAAAACGTGAGCAGCGTTGGAGGCCTTCCACTCCCTGATATGAAGAAATGAGAAGACTTTTCCAGAAGAACACAGAAGAGTCAGTGACCTTGGATTTGGCAAGTATTTCTTTAAAAGGACATAAACATATACAAGTTGGACGCATCAAAATTAAAATCTTTCACTCTTCAAGGCCCGGCTGGGGTGGCTCAGTGGGTTGAGCGCCGGCCTGCGAACCAAAGGGTTTCAGTTCGATTCCCAGTCGGGGCACAGGCCTGGGTTGCGGGCCAGGTCCCCAGTTGGGCGTGCATGAGGGGAAACCACACACTGATGTTGCTCTCCCTCTCTTTCTCCCTCCCTTCCCCCTCTCTAAAAATATAAAATATTAAAAAGAATTTTCACTGTTCAAAAGATCGTTGTAGAAGTAAGAAGGCTGCAGACCAGCAGCAGGAGTGCGCAGAGCCCGCACAGTTGAGCGCTGCCCCTGCCACAGCCCGGGAACGTCCAGGGCCACGGGGGGCGGGGGGGCTGTCTGCCCCATGTCATGGCCTCCGGCACACCCTTCGTTCCCTGGATGCCTGAGGGACCCACAGGTGCCCCTTCCCTTACAAATAATTGCACTTAAAACAAAAAGGCCCCCCTGTTCTGTGAATTCTCCCGAGTCCCCCAGAGAGCAGCCTGCAGCGGCCACCCAGCCCCATCGTGTCCCCACAGAGAGCATCAGCAGAGCCACTCCGGTGGGACTTTGGGGTGAGGTACCATCTCGCCACCCACGGGCAGGCAGCCGCTGACCTCACTCATTCCAATGACCGCTACGGGGAGCAAGCCTCCCGGGGAAACTGTCCAAATCCAGGCGACCCTCAGGGCACAACCCGACCTGGGGTCTCGGCCGAACACTGATAGAGGTGCCGCTGGCCCTGAGCCCCAGCGCAGGAGGGACACATGGAGGGCGAGTCAGTGCCATGCGACATGGGGAGCAACGGGGCCGCGGGGAACTCAAGGTCCTCCTGCCGGGGCCCAATACTCCGTGGACCTAGTTAACACACGTTGCGTTCTGGGGTATTTAAATGCCTTTTAGAAATGACGAGAATTCTCGCCGCACGTATGCAATGTGTTAAGACCAGCTGATGAGAAACTTCTGGCCCATCATCAGCGAGACAGGGATGTCCAGGGCCTGGAAACAAGAAAGAACCATTGACCACCTAACACTGAGAGCGCTAAGCCCCAGGGCAAGGAGGCAGAGCTTATCACGGGGTGGGTGGGGGGAGCGTTTGGGGGGTACTGGCACCTGAATCAAGCGGTTTAATGAGTCGCCCTTAGTGTAGTCCTTCCCAACCCCCCCAAGGACCGAGTCCCTCCCTGCCCCTTGTGAGGCTGAGTGTTCTCTGGCTTCTAGACGGCATGTCCCATGATGCCAGGGCAGACACTGTCACAAGGATCCTTGGCCCCCCGACCCTCATGCGTCCTGGGGACAAGCCCTCTGGCCCGTCTGTGGGCTCTTGCCTGGGTTTCTGGGCTGTAGGTGAAGTTGGAGACAGGAACGCCATTGGAGAGGACGTGCTGGGGGGCCAAGGCCACCCCCAGGACAGTCACCCTCCGCAGCTGCAGGCCAGCGCCCTCGCTGTCCACGTGTACCAGCTCGTTTGCAACGGTGTCCTGGCCCCGCGTGAGGCAGAGAGAAGTGGGGTGTGAGCAGACGGCTCGGGCAGGGAGCCCCGGGGACAGCACTCGGGGAAGGGATGGCACGTACGGCAGCCCCAACCCGCACAAGCCCCTGGTGTCCTGGTCAGTGCTCGGGACCCCGCCGGGTTGCTTGGCACTCAGGCTCTGCTCCCCTGTGGGCAGACATGGCCTGCATCTGGGATGACCCTCCAGGGGGCAGGTGCCCCTCGTGGGACCCCAGGCCTGGCTCCCTGCAGCAGGTCGGGGCAGTCACGCCGGGACGGCCCCCATGCCCCACACCTAGCCTGGGCAGGGCCAGGACTCACATTCCTGGCCAGGAAGATGACCTGTGTGTAGGCCCCGCGCTCCAGCGTCCCCAGGCTCTCCCCATCGTCCCAGAAGAGCTCCCCTCGTGCCTCTCCACCTGAGGTCAGGGCCACGGCCAGCGCCATGGGCTGCTTGCGGGACTCTGTGGTCGTGAGGCCAGGGCCCTGGAGACCGGGCGGCACATGTCATCACTGCCAGCCCAGCAGAGGCCTCCAGACCAGGGCGGGGGGAGCCCAGAAAACCAGGGTCTGCAGGGCAGCCCGCAGCCAGGGGGCCTGGATGCCCACGGTGGCCGGCCTATCTGGGGCAGGGCCACAGCCCTTTGCAGGACTGACTCCTGGCCAAAGCGACCAAGCAGGCCCCACCCCCCACCCGGCCCGGCCACAGGTACCTGCAGGGGGATGATGTGCCCAGCGCGGAGGTGGAGGTTGATGGTGTCCAGGGGGGCTGGCAGTGTCACCCACTGCCCCTCGCTGTGGATGGCAGGCCTGAGGGGCGCCGCCGGTGGAGGCGGGAGGCTGCCAAGAGCCTCTACTGGCACCTGGACGGGGATGGCACATCACCAAGGGCTCTGGCCCGTGCCAGCCCCGTGTCATCAGGGGCTCCCGGCAGAGACAAGCTGGTGTGACCTCAGGGGCAGAGACCGGACACGTAGTGGGAACGGGGCATGAGAGGCCCAAACCCCTGGCCCGGGTGGGGGCAGGTCAGAGGACACTGGGAGGTCACGGTGTTGACAGCGAGAGCAGTGGGGTCTTGGCTCCGCCTGCGGCAGGGAGGCCAGCGGGACCCTGGTAAGTGACTGCTCGGCCTCAGTTTGCTCATCTGGAAAACGGGTCCCTGCAGGGACCGTGAGGGATGGCGCCAGGGAGCGCAGGGCAGGGGCAGGGGGCACTGTGGGCCACCAGGCAGGCTCGGCTGCCCTCTCCCCACCTGCCCCCGCCGCTGACAGGACAGCAGGGAGGGACCCCTCGGTCTCCCGGCCCCCCTGGGTCAGGGACCCTGGACTCACCGCCTGCAGGTCGTACCACGTGCCGGCGGGGAAGTAGCCCGCCACGTCCTCCCTCCCGGCCTCGAGCACCGGCGTGACGAGCAGGGCTGCTCCCCACAGGAGCTGGCGGTCCACGGTCCAGGTGCGGGGGTCCTCGGGGAACCTTCAGCGGGACGGACAGGCGGGCGGAGGCCTGAGGCTGGCGCTCGCTCACAAGCCCCGGCAGGAGGCCAGGGCGGCAGCCCGAGTGCTGGGCGGGGGGGGGCAGGGCTGCTTCCGGCCGCCTGGCCCCGAGAGCCGGAAACCCACTGCTGGCCGCCCAGGCCTTTCCTGCCGCTGCGTTTTCCCATTTAACTAGCGAACCCACCTGGGCCTCGGGGCTGCGTGGGGAGGGACAAGGGCCTGACGGTTCCAGGGCTGACTAATGACCTTGCCACATGAGACCCCTGCAGGCCACTGAGCTCAGACGCCACCCTATGGAACGGGTCCCCCTCGAGTGGCCCCAGGTCCCATCGGGGCAGCTTTCCTGGTCTGCGTGACCCGATGCTGCTCAGCGCTCTGTTCTGCACCCTGGGGTTTCTGGGCTTCAAATGCCCCCAGCCCTGCGCTGGAATCTAACGGGTGGGAACAGGGGACACGGGGGGCACCCCAGTAGGGAGAACCCCCTTTTGGCCTCAGCTCACTCTCCTGCAACTGCTCTCGCTTGGTTACGGGGATTCTGCAGCAGGACGGACTGGCCCTCCTCCCTGGGCTCCGGTCACCCCCTCCCCCGGCGCCTGTGGGCTGCTGTCCCCGGCCGGGGGCACTCACTCCAGGAAGAGCGGCCGGGCCACGGTGTCGCCCCTGGCGTGGGCGCCGTGGAACAGCGTGTAGAGGTGGGGCAGCAGGGCGTAGCGCAGGGCGAGTGCCTTCCTCATGGCTCGTTGTGCTGACTCGCTGAACCTGTACGGCTCCTGGGGCTGCGCGAGGGGGGGGGCAGAGGGGGTGAGAAAGCACTGGCCCAGGGCCCCGCGCCCCGCCCTGGGGCCGCCCCTCCCAGCCCGGCCGCACAAGGCTGGTGCCCCCTGGGCCGCGCCCCCACCAGGCTGTGCAGGTCATTGTGGTTCCGCATGAAGGGGTAGAAGGCCCCCAGCTGCGTCCAGCGCACACACAGCTCCTCCGACGTGTCGCCCAGGAAGCCGCAGACGTCGGCCCCCACCAGGGGCACCCCCAGCAGGTTGAAGAGCAGGACCTCTGCAGGGCGGAGTCCGAGGGGCCGGTTCAGAGCCCAGTGCCCGGCTCGGACGCCCCTCCGCGGGGGCCCCACCGCCGCCCGCCAGGGCTCCCACCTGGCACAGACGACGACAGCTGCTCCCAGCTGCTCCCCACGTCCCCCGTCCAGTGGCCGGCGTACCGGCCGTGGCCAGCGAAGGTTGAGCGGGAGATGACGAAGGGGCGTGTCCCCCGAGCCTTCACCAGGGCCCTGGGTGGGGCAGGGACAGAGAGCTGTGCGGGGCAGCCACGTGCCCCGCCACGCAGCGGGGACCGAGCTGGGGGTGGGGGGAGGCGAGGCCGCCGCCGCCATCTGCTGGGCGCGCAGCCCTGCCCGAGCCACCTGACCGCCCTCCCAGACGCTCTGGGTCACAGGGAGGACGAGCATCCCTCCCGGCTCCCAGAGCCAGAGGCCTGGCCAGCCCACGCCTTCCCCTGAAGTTCTGGGCGTGGCGTGGGGGGCGGTGCTGGGGCCACCGCTGAGCCCTGGGGGTGGCCTGGGCTCCCTCCCTGCCCCCCACCCCCCACCCCGCACGGGGCCCTCACCGGCTGGAGGCCAAGGCCTCCGTCAGCCCGTAGAGGTTGTGCAGGTCGTAGTGTGTGGACAGGAACTGGCGGCTGGAGGCACAGATGGTGGCTGCCTGGAGCGTCCCGCCAACCACCCCTGGGGGAGACGGCGCTGTTTTGGGGGAGCCTCTGCCCAGCAGGCTGGTGCCGCCCACGCCCTGGGAGCACCCTCGGACTCGGGGCACGTCCCCATAGTCTCCACTCTCCCAAAGACAGGAACAAGGTGGACACCGAGGGCCGCCCTTCGCGGAGCCCGGCCCGTGCGCCTGCCGCCGACCCACGTCCGTCGTCCCGTACGTGGGTCTAAGCCCGGAATGCCCGCCACCCTGCCCTCCCTCCACTGCGCAGCCGGGGTCCGCGTTACCTGCTGGCGTCTCCCACACCCGAACTCACGCCTGGGTCCTGCCCCTTTCCGGGCTGGCTGCGCCCATCAACTCCTCAGAACGACTGTTCTGAGTCTCCCAAAGCAGAGAACCCAATCACGCTGGGCCGGGCCGGCAGGTGGGAGGGCTCACCTGGCACGTAGGGCGGCTTCTCCAGGTCATTGTCGGGGCAGCCGTCCACGGAGCCCGTCACAAAGTTGGACGGCTCGTTCATGTCCTGTGAGGGAGGCCCCGGAGGTGGGCATCCACCCGGCACAGAGCGCGGGGCCAGTGCCCAGGCTTAGGGAACCCCCAGGGCTGGGACCTCACTCACGATCCACATGCCGTCAAAGGGCACCTGGGCGTGGAACTCGGCCACCATGTCCTGCCACCAGTCAAGGGCCTCGGGGTTGGTGAAGTCGGGGAAGGCGGTGGGCCCCGGCCACACCTGGGGGAGAGACCAGAGGGGTGAAGCCCAGGGTCCCCTGGCGGAAGGACTCACGGTGGCACTTCTTGTCAGAAGCCACCACCACCCCAGCCAGGACCCCACCCTGCTCTGTCCCACTGGACAACACCCCCTTGCTCAATAGCTTCCTGTTGCCAGTGGCCTGGGCCCCCGCTTTCTCACCCCTCACCCTACCTTCCCAATCAGCGGCTGCCCAGTCTCATTGGTGATGAAGACCCCCCTCCGCAGCCCCTCGTCATAGGGCCGGTAGCTCCCAGCGGGGCCAGAGCTGCTGATGGCGGGATCCTGGGGGTCAGAGAGGCCGGTGGGAGAGGGAAGCGCCCGCAGCCTCGGCCCCCGGCACTGGGACAAGGGGAAATGCTCCCGATGGAACGTCAGCGAGGTGCTGCCGCAGGACGGAGCTGCATGCGTCCCACACCACGAGCGTGGACGGGCCCCCGGCTGCCTCGGAGGTGGGGCAGGGCACCAGGCAGCTGGAGGTGGCACCTGGACTCAGGCCTGCCTCTGCTCTAGGGCCCGTGTTGTGCAATGAGCCTTTCTCTCCTTCAGGATAAAGGCAGAGAGAGGGCTGCGTCTGCCTGCCTGCTGAGTGGCCGCTTACGCTAGCTGCCCGCAGAGGGGCGGCGAGGGCGGGGCACCAGCGTCAGTAGACGAACTTCCTCTATGGGTGTCCGTGGCGGGGACCAGCCTCAGCCGCCCCTCCCCCCGCCTCTGGCTGCAGGCCTGGGATGTACCAGTCCCTGAAGGTCATCCCTGTGAGGATGGCCCAGGGCGGGTGTCTTCGTGCTGGGCCACCCAGTCCTGCCACCTTCCCCTGAGACAGAGCTGACCGGGAGGCAAGGCCAGGAGGCATTCGAGCCCCCGCACACAGCTCCACCAGCCCTTCCAGGGCTGGGGGGTGCCCGCTGAACACCTCTCGAGCAGCCTAAACCCAAAAGGATGCTGAGCAGCAGACAGACTCCCCAGGGGCCCGAAGCGGGGCATGACTGACCGCAGGGGCCGGCTCTGCAGACCTGACACCTCCCCAGGACGCTCAGAAAACAGCCCCAGTGACCGCACAGGCGGGGGCGGGGAGGGGGCGGCACCCGGGGCTGGAGCCACTGGGACTGGGGGGACGACGGCTCTTCTTCCCCCAGCGGCAGCCCCGCGGGAGGGCACTCACCACGATCATCACGTACCGCCGGCCACCACG